>NC_044359.1:33326490-33635796 GCF_007364275.1 Archocentrus centrarchus | reverse complement strand
GCACCTGCATTTGTTTACTAATCACACTGCTCTATAGTGGTTGTGATAATATTCACTCTGTTCTACCAAGACATACACAAACATGCAAGATGATGCTGTGATGACACTTTAGATAAGGTAAAATAATTCAATTAACCCAGCAATACTACTGGCCTAGTTCCACTGGCAGCCATAAATGCCCATATCATAACATTTCTTCCACCAAATTTGACAGATGATATGGTACGCTGTGGATCATGAGCTGTTCCTAACGCTCTGGTTACTTTGATTTTTCAGCCTAATGCTAATGCTGGACTCTCACTTGCCTCAACATCTCTTTGGACCTAATATTGAGAGTTCCCATAAAAATATGCACATTCCACACTTGAAATCAACATCCATATCTTTTAAGTGCTTATATCTTTTATCTGAAGTGGTCAGTCATCCAGTTATTCTTGAGCCTTTGAAAATGCAGCACCATTTATAAAGAATGGCCGTAATTCCCAAATCAATACTTTTTGTTAAACCCCTTGAATTAAAGCTCAAAGTCTGCACTTTAATCACATCATGGTTGTTTGATTTAAAGTCCACTGTAGTTGAGTACAGGGGCAAAATGACAAAGATTGTGCAGTTGTCCAAGTACTTGTATACATTAGTTCCTGACCTATGAATTATTTAAGCATAAGGCAGCAAACTCAAGGAATGAACCAGTGTTCATTCATTCATACACTGGAGACGCAGGGTACCACCTTTGCAGATTTCTGTGCCCGACAATCTTTTTATACCTTCCAGCGGGCAGCTGTTGCTCAGGAAGAAGAGTGGGTCATCTTCTGATCAGAAGGTCGATCCCCGAACAAAGACAGTGTAGTGTTAGACCTACGAATAGAGGTGGATTGGCTCATACTTCAGTTTCCACAGCTCTGTTAAATAATAATACGAAAATGAAACAGAGCTTAAGTATAATTATCAGTATTATTAAGTGTTATTATTCAGAAAATATTCAATGTAAATCTTTGTGGCTGAATGTTCTTTTTCAATCATGAGCAGCTTCTCAGATTCATCATTTTTCCATTATGAAGCTTTATCCAATTTACTGATTTGCCACTTAGGCAGAAATAAAACTGATTAAAAGGTCTAATTATTTATATCATAAAAGGAAAGCGTTTGACTATAATGTGTACAACACACTAGAAAGCAGAAATGTTGGATGGAAGGTTATTTGGCATGACTAATATAGTATGATAATAAGCTGTGCTAGCACACTGTTATTATTTTCAGTGTATAGCTCAAGTTGTTTGTATCTGCACAATTTAAAGTCAGTTTGAGCTCCGCTGACTATGTGCATGTAAATCTAACTAAAAGATTGTATCTGTGTCTGTATCTGCATAGTCTGTTTAAACCCAAACACCTTGTTTCCAGGTCATGTATGGTGCTCTAGTAGCTTGCCTAGTCATGCGTTCTATCTTCATTGTTACATGGTAAGTTTGCCACAAGGTTCACTAAAATTAGAAACATTACCATATCAAAAGAAGTGTTATTCATTAATGTTCAGTGAGGCGACAACACGCTGAAGGGTCGTTATTGTTTCATTTTCAGGGTGTACCCTTGGCTCAGGGCACTGTTTTACACCTCTTTAGGTATCTTTTTGTTGGGGTTCCTTCTGTGGAACATTGATAATATCTTCTGTGACTCATTAAGGTGAGTTGTGGAATTCAAAGTTAATTGTGAAATTCTGAGAGCAAAGTTAATTATTCTCCACTTAACAGTAACAGTAATGGTGAACGTGTTCCCCTCAAAGTCATGAGCTGTTCAGTGCTACTTAACTCCAGCCATGCCCAAAGTCAAGAGTGCAGCGGCCCACTTGAAAAACAAAAAATCTCCCAGGGCCCACTCAAATCTTCACTCTAGTCAAAATACAAGTGAAAGGGATGTATTTCCTTGAAAGTTTTATTTAAAAAAAAAAAAAACCCATAAAGAACACAAGCTGTTGGTTATAAATTGATAATGCTGCCCAGTAAATTGTAAGGCCAATGTGTGGCCCACCTGCCATACACACATTAATGTAAGAGCAGTAAATTTAGATCAGAGTAATATCACACTAACCACCTCCTAATAGCAGTTTTAATTTACTATTTATATAAATAAATACTTAAGTAAATATGTAATTGTACATAATTGTGAATAATTTCAATATGAATTTAAATTATTACTGCAATACCTTTGTGGCCCACCAGGGGGACCCTGGCCCACACTTTGGGAATTGCTGCTCTAATCAAGCAAACTTAGACTGTTTATCTTAAATGAACAATGCATGTGTCAATGTGTCAGTGTACATGTATTTACATTTGTAAAAAGTATAACATAATGATCTTTGGGTCAATTTATTATCAAAAATTTCTTTGTAGGAGATAAAATGTTTGCTTTGTTAATGATTTGAGTTGGTGGGTCAACACTTTCTTTTGAATCTCAGAGCCAGTAGACAAACGCTGCCCTCTGGTGTTGGAGTGGTTACACAATTCCACGCCTGGTGGCACATCTTTACAGGTCTGGGATCTTACCTACACATACTTTTCAGGTAAGCTTCTGTCTCAGTAAATTATAGCTGTAATGAGATTTATTGTCCACAAACAATAAAATCAAATATTCATGTTCTTTTAGCTTGCAGATTAGATCAACCTACCTCAAGTACAGGCCAAAAGTAAAGGTACATATAGCTCTGTTTCTACAGAATATAATGGATTTCATGTAATATCATTTGTTTGGACTCTGGAATATTTGTTACGTAACTGGTGACCTATGGCTGTATCTTAACATTGTTCAGTTTCTGTGTGGAGTGTGGCCCACATTGCACATTGAACCACAGAGGACGAGCTGAATGAAGGGATGGGGACCAACTGAAAGATGGTGACTGATAAATCCAGACATCATCGGCACCAGGACCTGCCAGTGTCACCCTGCAGCTGCTGGGAGACTGAGACAGGAAGAAAGTGGACCCCAAAGCACCACCCCAGGGACCCTTTGGTTCTGCACTGTGGGGATTTACTAAGTACAGTTTAGCACTGAGATCAGAAGAAATTGATTTTTTTTTTAATCATCATAATTTATTAGACTAGTTTTTCTGTAATTTTATTGGAGTGTAGTTATTTTATTTGCTTACTAATCTGCGATGCAATGAATGAGTGATCTGCAAAAGTGACTTATGTTAAAAGGGTTTTGGACATTCGCATGGTTAGGGTTTGGGAACAGGGAAAATAGTGTCATTAATACAAAAATCACATAATGCCTGAATATTTGACTCTCCTAAGCATAAATACTCAAAGACATCCCTTTTAGTCCCAAGTATAAATAAGAATATTTTGCTTATGGGTAGCTGAAAGAACTCTACTTAAAGCATGTCCTGCCCCATAATGTGTTTACTACAAATGGAGTAACTGCCAGCTAGAAGCCTGAAACAATGTAGCTTGGATGACTTTACTAGAAGATGCTTTTTTAAAATTTTTATATATATATATATATATATATATATATATATATATATATATATATATATATATATATATATATATATATATATATATATATATATATATATATATATATATATGTATATATATATATATATATATATATATATATATATATACATATATATATGTATATATATATATATATGTATATAAACACACACAATATTACCTAAAGTATTCACTCATCTGCATCACTTGCATATGAGCTTCAGTAACATCCCATTCTTAATCCATAGGGTTTAATATGCAGCTATAACAGCTTTGACTCTTCTGGGAAGGCTTTCCACAAGGTTTAGGAGTGTTTATGGGAATTTTTGACCATTCTTCCAGAAACACATTTGTGAGGTCAGACATTGATGTTGGATGAAAAGGCCTGGCTTACACTCTCTGCTCTAATTCACACCAAAGGTGTTCTATCAGGTTGAGGTCAGGACTCTGTGCAGGCCATTCAAGTTCTTCCACACCAAACTGGCTCATCCATGTCTTTATGGACCTGCTTTGTACACTGGTCTGCAGTCATGTTGGAACAGGAAGGGGCCATCCTCAAACTGTTCCCACAAATTTGGGAGCATGAAATTGTCCCAAATGCCTTTGTATGCTGAATCATTAAGAGTTCCTTTGACTGGAACTAAGAGGCCGAGCCCAACTCCTGAAAAACACCTCCACACCATAATCCCCCTCCACCAAACTTTACACTTGGCACAATGCAGTCAAACAAGTACTGTACTCCTGGCAACCGCCAAACCCAGACTTGTCCATCGGATTGCCAGACAGAGAAGTGTGATTCGTCACTCTAGAGAACACATCTCCACTGCTCTAGAGTCCAGTGGCGGCATGCTTTACACACTGCATCCAACACTTTGCATTGGATGCAGCTGCTCGGCCATGAAACTCTCTACACACTGTCCTTGAGCTAATCTGAAGGCCACATGAAGTTTGGAGGTCTGCAGTGATTGAATCTGCAGAAAGTTGGTGACCTCTGTGCACTATGACCCTCAGCATCCACTGACCCCACTCTGATTTTTATGTGGCCTACCACTTTCATCTCTGAGTTGCTGTCGTTCTCAATTGCTTCCACTTTGTTATAATCCCACTAACAGCTGACTGTGGCATATTTAGTAGTGAGGAAATTTCAAAACTGGACTTGTTGCACAGGTAGCATCTTATCATAGTACCACACTGGAATTCACTGAGCTCCTGAGAGCGACCCATTCTTTGCTTGGTTTATACACCTGTGGCCATGGAAGTGACTGGAACGCCTGAATTCAGCGATTTGGATGGGTGAGTGAATACTTTTGGCAATATATATAAAAACATAACTGGAGTTATTGCTGTATTTGTTGCCAAAGTTGCACTGGTATTTAAAGGAGATGTGATGTGACATATTTTAATAGTTTACTATAAACAAGAGATTGAATGCTCTTACAAAACAAAACATTGTTGGCAAAGTTAAGATTTTCCCAGGTAAAGGCTTCCCCTTCTTGCTAAAGTGATACTGTGAACTAATTTGTGCTCTGTGAAGGATTTTACAGCCACCTGATCAGCCCACAGGGGTAGGTGTACTGGAACCATAATGAGTCTGTGTAGATTTTCAGTCAACTAGGTCATGATAGTCTGAATAGCTTGAAAAAAAAGGTGAGTGGACTTCTTAAGATTTTTTTGAAGATGCTTCACCTTTTATCCAAGAGGCTTCTTCAGTTCTAAAACCAAAAGGTGGAGCGTCCCAGGTATTTAAACCCTAGTGGGGGTTTTCCACATTCGAAGTGGTCACTGACCCACTATTAATCATGTGCGTCATCACATGAGGCAGTGTGTGAAAAACCAAGGATAAAGGGCACTCCTTTGAGGATGCAGTTGTTCACATTGTAGACTGAGAATGTTTGAAAGAGGAGTAAAAGAGGCATGTCCACTGTGAAGAACCATGACTGAACAGAGGTGGCTTACGACACCAAATGTCAGCCACCTACAATGCAGTCTTTAGATCCCTTCCCAGGTCCCTCAACCCCCACTCACACCTTACTTTCAGGTGACCTCAATAAGTCACATAATGGGGTGGGACAAGGTCTCACATTGGTTTCAGCCAAAACCCCTGGTGGTAATGACCCACGCCTTTTTTTTTTTTTTTCACCTTGGCTCATGTGATGACAAACATGATTAATAGAGGGTCAACGACCACCTCCAATGGGGACAGCCCCCACTAGGGTTTAAATACCTGGGATTCTCCACCTTTCAATTTTTGAACTGAAGCCTCTTGGATAAGACATGAAACATCTTAAAAAAATTAAAGAAGTCCAGTTGCTTTTTTTTTTTTTTTTTTTTTAATTCTTGAGACAACCATAATGAGACACAGTTTGTGTAATGTTAAGAAACACCTTTGCTGACATTTGAACCACAACTGCAGGGTCGGATCAACATAAAAAAAAAAAAAATACTAGAACCTCATTATCAATCATCTATCCCAAGCTATTGTTACCCCCAAGATTATATGATACAGTACATTATAGAGTACGATGCAGTCACTTTAAATGTTGATAGTGGAGCCAACTAAATGTGTGTTAATAGAAAAAAAATCACAATTTTAATTTTTGAAAGTGAATCAAAGGACCAAGTGAATGAATGGAACATGTCTGAGTCGATACATCTTCACGAGAACAAAGAACTGGATTCATCCAGTTCTGGCTAGCTTTTTATCTCCTGCTTTTAGATATAATCCCCTCAATGCCCATACAAACAACACTACATGTTATTTAAAACACTTAATTTATTCCTTTTTTCCATTTAATGATGACATGACAGGCAGATTGCACATATACACCTCTATAGATCTCTAGGGAAGAATACGTTTGTGAAACAGTTTGTGATACAACCACTAGGTGGCTGTAAATTTCCAGTGTATTTCAAACATTGCCAAGCATGTCATGAAGTGTATGAAGAACTACCTATCTGCTTTAGATCCTTCTGCTAGGATCCATGCTTACATTTTCATATGCTGCATTTTTGTGGTGAAATGAAGGGCTGTTTCTTTACAGTGTTTTTGTTTGGTTACTGTGAAACTGTGGGGATGGATGTAAAACTGGAAGAAGCACAACACTACTGTAGCGAGAGACTCTTGGTGTTTTCTGTGGCCTCCTCGACTGTTGTGCACTGGATCCTGAAATATGTCGTACATTAAGTTTTTGTGATAAATAAATGTTGTGTCACTAACTCATGCTTGGTTCTCATAAGTGCGCAGGCCCAGAAAAACATTCATAAGCACAGTGTTATCATTGTCCATGTGTGGCTGTATGATAGATCTTAAAATCACTGCTCATCACTGAACAGGTGCAAAGAGGGTGCCTTATTGTTTTCCTTGCAGTGTAATCCAAGTTGCCTTGATGTTTGTGATAAACCATTCAGTTTGTGTTTTGCAGTTTGCCCTTCCTCTGATTATTAGCAGTGAAGAAGAATAAATTCTGCCAATGTTTTTGCTGAACTTTGATCATGTGCCATCTTTTATGATGTCCTGTATTGTCAAATAAAAAAAAAAAGGTCAAACTTACATAATATAATATGTGGCTCATAAGTTTTGTGTGGCATGTTCTTAGGGAATTGAATGGAGTCATTCAACCCAAGAGTGAAGCAATAATTTACTAATTGTGGCACAAACACACTTGATGCATACACACTGTAATCATAAAAGTTCATTTGTATATTATAAAAGCCTGTGTCACAAAGCAGCGTATAAAAGTACACAAAAATATGTGAAAATTAAAACAAGATTTTAAACTCCAGGGGATGATTTATGGTAAAGTTTGCAAATCACTAGTGCATATACTAATGAAGGCTGAAATGCAACATCAGGAATAAAACAGTGCAACTTAGAGTCAGAAAAATGTTATAAAAATGAAAGTAAATAAATGATCCGGATATAGGAAAATTTGTAATAAGGCATATTTTCTTTAACAGGGATTTACATTCATGGTTTTAAAAAAAAGGAAAAAAGAAAAGGTTGTCCTGTGGTGTGACAGTTTCACATTTGACTCTAGAATACTTCAGTATGCAGATGAGTTCATGGTCAACTAAGACACTGCCAGGTACCAGGTAAGTGCTGTGGCTGCAAACAAGCCCAAATCAAAAGAATGTCTTAAAGACATTAAGGCCTGGATCACCTCTAATTTCCTGCTTCTAAATTCAGATAAAACTGAAACTCTTGTTCTCGGCCCCACAAATCTTAGAAACATGGTGTCAAACCAGATACTTACTCTGGATGGTCATACTTTGGCCTCCAGTGTGAGCCTACTGTGAGAAATCTTGGAGTCATTTTTGACCAGGATATGTCCTTCAATGCGCATATTAAACAAATATGTAGACGGTTTTTTGCATTTGCGCAATATTTCTAAAATTAGAAACATCCTTTCTCAGACTGATGCTGAAAATCTAATTCATAGATTTATTACTTCTAGGGTGGACTATTGTAATTTTTTATTATCAGGCTGTCCTAAAAGCTCCCTGAAAAGCCTTCAGCTGATCCAAAATGCTGCAGCTAGAGTACTGACAGGGACTAGAAAGAGAGAGCAGATTTCTCCCATATTGGCTTCTCTTCATTGGCTCCCTGTTAAATCTAGAATTTAATTTAAAATTCTTCTCCTCACAAACAAGGTCTTGAATAATCAGGCCTCATCTTATCTCAAAGACCTCATAGCGCTGTATCACCCCAACAGAGCACTTCGCTCTCAGACTGCTGGCTTACTTGTGGTTCCTCGGATACTTAAGAGTAGAATGGGAGGCAGAGCCTTCAGATTTCAGGCCCCTTTTTCTGTGGAACCAGCTTCCAGCTTGGATTAAGGAGACAGACACCCTCTCTATTTTTAAGATTAGGCTTAAAACTTTCCTTTTTGATCAAGCTTATAGTTAGGCCTGGATCAGGTGACCCTGAAACCTCCCTTAGTTATGCTGCTATAGGCCTAGGCTGCTGGGGGGTTCCCATAATGCACTGTTTCTTTTAAATCACCTTGTTTACTTTGTTTATACTACACTCTGTATTTAATCATTAATTGTTATTATTCTCTGTCTCTCTTCCACAGCATGTCTTTTGTCTTGTCTCTTTCCCCTCAGCCCCAATCAGTTGTAGCAGATGACTGCCCCTCCCTGAGCCTGAATCTGCTGGAGGTTTCTTCCTGTTAAAAGGGAGTTTTTCCTTTCCACTGTTGCCAAATTCTTGCTCATAGGGGGTTGTTCTGACTGTTGGGTTTTCTCTGTATTATTGTAGGGTCTTTACCCACAATACAAAGCGCCTTGAGGCGACTGTTTATTGTGATTTGGCGCTATATAAATAAAATTGAATTGATCTAAATTGAATTGAATTGCCTGAGGCCTGCAGAGTCTGAGGTGTAGCTCTTGGAGTTTTGCAGTCTGACCTTGGGGTGAATTTACTGGGATGTAAAATCCTGGGAGGGTTAGCTAGTTATATAATCTTTCTCACTGTAGAATGAAAGAAATTGTTTGGAAATGACTCTTTGTAGATTGATGGGTTGCTTCTCTACAATCATTATTGATATATTTCCTTGTTGGTATTGTGTTAACACACACCTGAATGCTTCAGACCAGCAAAATGCCAAACCTTCTGCTTTTATAGAGGTGCTCACACTTGCTGATGATCAGTTAATAAAGTATATTTGATTAGCAGCACCTGGCAGCAGATTATTTTTATTAAGTTTTGATCTATAAAACATTAGAATTGAAAGAGGATGTACCTTCTTTTTACCATGACTGTAAAAGATTGATAAGACATGTAACAGCTGACACAGGGTGACCAAATTTCAGCAGCTGTGCTGAAGCTGAGAAAATGCTCTGCACATTGAGGAAGTACATTGTTATTATTACGTCCGTGTGTAAGTAATAAAAGCCGCAGAGGGCTTGGTCTAAAAATGTGTCACCACCTTTCTTTCACTGATTTCCCCTCTTTAGTCCTTCATTAGTCACTTGAGTCTGTCACAAGGAAGTACCATCAGGCTGCAGAAAAGTAATAAAGAGGTGTGTTTGTGTATATAGTAGAGCATGTTGTGACAAAAAGAAAATTCAGCCACGTCACAAAAAAGTGCCATAGTGATAGAAATATCCATTTAAATCTCTATCTGTCTGAATAATGTGAGTGATGAGTGCTTAATTGGTAACACTCAGCCCCAGTGTGTCCACTTGGTGTTTAAGGCTCAAGGTTTTTCATTTTAAAAATACAGATACTTGTCTTTATTCTCAGCATATTTTACATCAGTTTAAGATTTGGTGAGATTTGGAACGCACTCACCCACTCAACCCACTCATATGAATGGGTGAGTGTGTACAAACTTGTGACTGGTACTGTAAATGCAGTGGATTTACCTCAGGACACAAACAATATGCAAGAACAGAAAGGACAGATTAGATTAGATTAGATTAGATTAGATTAGATTAGATTAGATTAGATTAGATTAGATTAGATTAGATTAGATTAGATTAGATTAGATTAGGTTCCACATTAGTCCTGGAAAACTATTCTTTGGGCAGAAATCAAGATTAAATTGTAGCAGAATAATGGGAAGAGAAGAGTACAGAGAAAGAGGATATCACACCATCAAACGTGTGTGGGCAGTGGGATGATATGATATGCTTGCCAGTGGGACTGTGTCACTGATGTTTGTTGATCCACAAAGCCAGTGATGTGGTGGGAGTGGAGCTGGATTCGCTTATGGCAGTGTCGGAGAGGAGGATGCTGTCTAAGCTGCAGGCCATTATGAACAATGGCTCCCACCCACTCTACAACACAGTGATGGGACACAGGAGCACATTCAGTGCAAGACTCATCCCACCAAAATGCACCACAGAGCGCCACAGGAGGTCATTTCTACCTGTGGCCATCAGACTCTACAACTCCTCCCTTAATAGGTGACATTGTGGTTCATCAGTGTCATTCACTTATCAGTATTCAATTGTACATAAAATTGTTTAAATTTCCATATACATTGTACATACACTTATACATTGTACAAAAAAGGACTGTGCATATATATATAATGACACCTATTTAAAAATTTTTGCACTCACAATTCTCATATGTGTATAGATTTAGATGTGTATATAGTCAAAATATCTCTTAGTAATTTCCCTTTGGGATCAATAAAGTATTCTGACTGACTGACTGACTGATGGTGTGACTGCTGATAGAACCAGGGAGCAGGATAAATTTGGAAATGTATACTTTCTGCTCAGATTCAAAACCGCTCGACCTGGGCTGTCCCTCTAATGTACTCATTTCTACTCTTGTCCATCCTGGTCACTCCCAATGAAAATCCTAGCTGTCACAGTGTCTTCAGTCTTCCTGTCCTACAACTTGCTTTTTCCCATGCAGACTCTTCTCAGTCTGTGTAGCTTGTCCTCTCTAAAACCCAAGGAATTCAGCTCACTTGGTCTGAGGGTTCACCTGTATTTTCCAATCCACACATCAGAGCAGGTCTCACTATCACCTTGTAAACCTTCCCTTTCGCTCTTGCTGTTATTGTTCTGTCACAAATCACACCCGACACTCGCCTCCACCCACTCCACCCTGTCTGCACTGTCTTCTTCACCTCTCTTGTGCACTGTCCATTGCTTTGGATGGCTGACCCAGGTATCTAAACTCATCTACCTTCACTACCTCTGCTCTTTTCCTCCTGTCTCCCTCTCATGCACACACATGTATTCTGCCTTGCTTCTACTCACTTTTAGTCCTCTTCTCCCCAGAGCATACCTCCACCTCTACAGGCTCTTTTCCACATGCTCCCTACTCTCACTGTAGGTCACAATGTCATCTGTAGTCCACAGAGACTCCTGCCTGATCTCATCTGTCAACCCATCCATCACCATTGCAAACAAGACACTGAACCTGTCTGTCACTCCTACTGCACACCTCACCACTGGCTCGGTATCTTCATACGTGCCCTTCAACTCCCTCTCATGCTTCTCTGGCACTCCTGATTTCCTCATGCAGCACCACAGCTCCTCTCTTGGCACCCTGTCATCTGTTTTCTCTAGATTCACAAAGACACAGCGCAACTCCTTGTGATCTTCTCTATACCTTCTCCATCAGCAAAGCAAACATTGTATCTCTTATGTTCTTTCTTAGCATGAAGTCATACTGCTGCTCACTGATCACTGTCACCTCTCTCTTCAGCCTAACTCTTCATGATGTGGCTCATTGACTTTACAATGGAACATCACACTTCCTCTAAAGCAGTGGTTCTCAAATGCAGGCCTCATGGCCCAGTGTCCTGCAGGTTTTTGATGTGTCCCTGATCCAACACACCTGAATCAAATGGCTGAATTACCTTCTCAGTATGTAGTCAAGTTCTCCAGAGTCCTGCTAATGACTTCTATATTTGACTCAGGTGTGTTGAAGCAGAGACACATCTAAAACCTGCAGGACACTGGGCCACGAGGCCTGGATTTGAGAACCACTGCTCTAAAGCAAAAAGAAAAAAAAAATCAAATTCATCTCAAACCAATGGAACAAGATTCTCACTGATGAGAGAAAGACAGTCAGTAAGTGAGGAAGGCCACGGTTAAGGTCTGATAAAAAGTCTCATTTCAGTACAAAATGTGTCCTTGTCCAAATGAACGGTGTCTTCTTTGATTTTGTCTTTTGTCCATTATCTTAAGTGTCTAACCTCTCTAACTATAAATTTTGCTGCATGTAACTGTATTTGCTGACATATCTAATTGACCTCCTAAATTACTTTAACTTGACACAGTCAGGGAAACATGTAATTTGCTTTGTTTGTGTTCCAAAACTGAAGTTCTGCTTTTTGGGTAATACGATGAGTCAATTCCCGATATGCAACAAGTGAGTATTCTGTATTATTTGACCGTATTGTCCTTGACAGTCAGGTGTCCTGGCATCTCTGAGTGGATTGTAAGAAGAACAAGTCTGGACAAAGAATAATATCTTTCAGCTACACTGAATTTCTCTTTTCATCCATAAACACTGTGGTGTTGAGGTAACCTTCTAGTGCCAGCTCATTCTCAGCAGGATTGTGGTCTGTGGAATAAAATGGCAAACAAACAGAAGGGATTATCCTCATCACAAGCTGCAAAAACACCCACAGGTGAATTCCACTCAGCTGTATGGCTGCATTTGACACAACTAATGCGGTGACAGAAAGAGGAAAACACCACTTTACTGACGTGAGCAGTCTGGAAAAATCCTTTTTCTTCATCAGGTGGCTGGCATGTAGATTTTCTAATGTTTCTTTCCAGTTTCAGACTTTGGATTTCAATATTTATTGTCAAAAAGGAAGACATGTTAAATGATTTCCATGTGTTAAATGTTCATTTCCATTAAAGCGATGTGCAAGGAAACATGCACCATGCATGCTACACACATTAACAGACATCTGACTAACTTCATTAATTGGATGAGTGAATGAAGGATTGCTGTATATTTAAAGTTAGTCAGCTGGGATTTTACTGGAAAGATCAAATCCAGCTTGAGCCTGCGAGGACAGCGAGCAATATCGTGATGTAATGGAGCCCTAATGAGTGTCATTTATTGGTTTTCCCAGGCTTCCCGCTTCCTTTGACTCGGTATTTGCTGCTCAAAAGGTGTCCAGGCACAGAGGCTGTGTTGCTAGTTCAGGTGGGCCTCCCACAGGTTACATCTGGGTGAGGCCTTGTAAATACCATGATGACTCATGCTGGGAATGCCGCAGTTGCTGTAGACGTCAAACAGCAACTCAGCACCTACACAGGAAATCTGCTGGTTTTGATGTCATCCCTAAACTCGACACACTTTTTTCTATGACTGTTCATAAGTAATTATTTTTGAACTCGGTGCACTGTAACTAGTGGAGGTTTTATAGTTTTTGTAAAAATTTCCAAGTGAAAGCATACAGTATATATATGGTTAGTTTTCATTGGTTTGGCTTCAGACTGTCTTAAACTAATATAAATTCATCAGGATCACAGTCAACTACTTTTATTGTGTATCAAGGTTGTTTTAGTAGATTAAAATTTTATTAAAAACTAAGTGTTGCAAACTATTTTATGTAACTGAAATAGAGTAAAAAATTTGACTTGAAAGAAAAATAATGTGCATATTCCATGAGTGGGGGTGGGAGTGTCTAGCCCGGGGACCCTTACTGGATGCACACCCTAGTCTAATTGTTATGGATGTGTATTGTGGTTTCCAGTGTTTGTGTGACCAAGAACAGTGTTAGGGTTTGGCTAGTGCCAATATAACCAAAATTCCTGATGAATCACAGTGTTCCCCTTCAGGGTAGTTGTTAAAATGAATACAGTAGCAGTATTGCAATCATGGAGTGCACTTGGTGAGGCAATCATGACAAAGCTGATACACTGTCACAGTTTAAGAAAGGTGAGAAACTGGATTCAGGTTACACGGATAAGAGAATGCGGGTTTGTTTTACTGTAATAAACTGTTACAGTAGGAACCCCTAAATATCAGTACAATGGCAACCAAAGAGCTGACATACTAGTTAATACTGTGCTTTATAACACAGTATTATTCCAATAGTGTACACATTTTTCACACTTTAAAACCTTCTTCAATGCATCCTCACTGCTCATTCTGCTGGAAGCAAAGAGCTGTGGTGGATTTTTATTGTAATAACATTATTATATTTATTATTATATCATTACATATAAATTATTAGTAAGATGTACATAAATGATCAAAAGTACTAATTACAGTCTTACAATCAGTTATTTTGTTTTAAGTATGTAGTTTTGAATTATTGTGGTGGTTATTACAGTTACTTTGTGTTTTTACTTTGGCTGTTAGCTAGCAGTGTGCCCCTATCAACAATGCTAGGTTTTTTCATGACTACAGTGGAATTTCTTTCACTGAGTGATGCAAAGAATGACAGATGACAAAACTGATATACTGGCATAGTTCAAGAAAGATAAAAAAACAAACAAACAAATTTAAGGTATCTGGGCAAGACATGCTGTTATGCTATACAGTAATAATCTCTTTGAGGAAAATACACTATTAAAATTGAAAAAAAAAATATTAAAATGAAACCCAAAGCAGTAACAGTATTAAATTATAGTAAGAAACTATTAGATTGCAGTTGCAGACACTGTAAAATAACAGTACGTTGGTACTTTACTGCAATTTAATTTCTCACAGTCTAAAATCATTTTATAATATTACAGACCTACATTTAAGTATTTTTACTTATTGTTTAAAATTATAAATTAAGAAAACGATTTTTCATGTCATAACTTTCTGCTCTCTTTCCCTTTGAAGCCTTACCTGGAGCAAAACATGGTGCATTGATAATGATTTTTCATCAGTACTCTCTTGTGATTCATTTCTCAAGAAGGCAACAACAGCAGCCTGTCTACAAAGCCAGTTTTATCTTGTGGTAATGCAATAACATCAGGAGATAAAAACAATCAAAATCAAGAGGCAGCCACTCACCGAGTCACTGTTTGAACATGTGTCCAATAAACATTTAGTTATTTTTTTAGAATTGTTAATCTTTTGCTTAAATATCAGCTTGATGGTCCAACAAGCTTAGATAATAAATACTGATTATCGTAAATCATAATATTCAATTGAATTTTATTTATATACTGCCAAATCACAATAAACAGTCACCTCAAGGCACTTTATATTGTAAGGCAAAGACCCTACAAGCATTTGGTGACAGTGGGAAGGAAAAACTCCCTTTTAACAGGAAGAAACCTCCAACAAAACCAGGCTCAGGGAGGGGGGGTCATCTGCCGCGACCAGTTGGGGCTGAGGGGAGAGACAGGACAAAAGACATGCTGTGGAAGAGAGACAGAGATTAATAATAACTAATGATTTAATGCACAGTGGGGTATAAACAGAGTAAAAAGAGGTCAATGAAAAGAAACACTCAGTGCATCATGGGAATTGCAGAGTCACGCACTTCTGCCGCTTTCAACACACATTCTTGGTTCCAGAACAGAAGGCTTGCAGAGCTAGACTTGAACCCGTTTTTCAGCCGAGCACCAAGTGAGTTTGCTGTGGAAAAAACACTGAACAGTTCAATTACTGGCACTGGCACCAGCAACGATGCCAGTGCCATTTTTTCGGTGGAAAAAGGGCCTCAGTGCATTATGGGAACCCCCAGCATTCTAGGCCTATTGCAGGGTAACTAAAGGAGGGTTCAGGGTCACCTGATCCAAGCTTAATCATAAAGGAAAGTTTTAACCTAATCTTAAAAACAGAGAGGGTGTCTGTCTCCCAAATCCAAGCTGGGAGCTGGTCCCACAGAAGAGGGGCCTGAAAGCTGAAGGCTCTGCCTCCCATTCTACTTTTAAGTATCCTAGGAACCACAAGTAAACCAGCAGTCTGAGAGCAAAGTGCTCTATTGGGATGATAGGGTACTATGAGGTCTTTGAGATAAGACGAGGCCTGATTATTCAAGACCTTGTATGTGAGGAGAAGAATTTTAAATTCAATTCTGGTTTTAAGAGGAAACCAATGAAGAGAACCAATATGGGACAGTCTGATAATAATGAATTACAATAATCCACCCTGAATTAGCATGAATTAGCTTTTCAGCATCAGTCTGAGACAGGATGTTTCTAATTTTAGAAATATTGTGTGAACGTAATAAAGCAGTCCTACATATTTTTTTAATATGCGCATTGAAGGACATATCCTGGTCAAAATTTACTCCAAGATTCCTCACAGTGTTACTGGAGGCCAAAGTACTAGTAAGTATCCAGAGTAAGTATCTGATTACACACCCTGTTTCTAACTTAGGAACATGGTGTGTAACCAGATATTTATAGATATTGAAGCGGTATTGCATGTATTATACATCTAAGCCTTCATTCTGTAACTTTACCAACTTTCGAAATGAAAGCAGTTGTACAGAGAGTTATGCAGATACAACAGTGAGATTATCCTTAACGGAATCATTCTAAAGAATTTTGAATTTAATCTTTGTAGGATCCTTGTTGTCATTTTAATTCAATGCTGGAGAAGATAGGGATAGTTATTATGTAAGGAATGTTGATAAAAAAAAATAAGACTGAATATATTACTGGAATTTTGGGCCAGTTAGGACTGATTTCCTACCCGTTCCTGAGAAATTTCATAAATGAGGGTTCTGATGTGTCTTTGAAGATTCTTTATGGCGTACCCTGCTGTGTATGTGCTGTTCTTGTTGGGACAAGAGCACATAATTAACAGGTGGGCCATGCCACAGCTTTGCATATAGCAATGTGTATCAGCAGCTGCGCATCTCAAACACACGCTGACTTGCTGAGATACCTGACTGCGAAACATTAAGATGCTCTGCCTTTATCTTCTGACTCTTCTGATGCCCAGCCAAACTCTTATGATGGCTTTACCCCTCCGAACCCCAGACCTGCTTAAGCAACGTCACGCTGGACCATCTGAAGCTGACCAAGAGTTTGCAGAGGTATTTAACATTTTTTGCAGGAGATGACCCCTGTAGAAAAAATGGAAGGCATGCTTTAAAGACAGATTTGAAGGTCTTTGCACTAGGATATTGTGTTTTTTTAATTCATAGAGGGGTTCATTCATGGAAAGCATAAATCCCACTTCAGGTGTGATTTGCTGGTTGAGCTAAGTGGTGGATTACCCTAAAAGCTTCTTTGATGACCTCACTATTCCAAAGGTTTCTGCTTTCAGGAAAATCCTGTGCGTAGTGGCAGGAATCCTTGTTAAAATGGAAACAGTATGATTCCTGTCCCCTGTGTGTTTTAAGGAGTTAAGACGTTATGATCAAAGTGTGAGGAAAGCCAAGAACCTAATTTCAGGGTACATGCAGTGATACGTTAGAAATAAAAGTAAAAGAGAAACCAAACAGCTAACAGTATTATATGGTACAGTTGTGCTGTACCATTATATTTTTACTGTAGGAAACTGTCATCATAGAGTGGAATCACAGACACTGTCAAATAACAGTTTAATGTTGGTAAATGGAGCTGCCAGTACTTACAGTGTGTTTCACCCTTTAAAATTATTATATTATAGTTTTATATTATTGCAGAGCCATAGTTAATTTTTTTTTCACTTAAGCCAGCCACCTTTGATTTTTTAAATGATAAGTTATTAAAAATTGTGTTGATGTAGTGATAATAATTCATTTTTGGCTTTCTTCCCTTGTGAAGCCTCACCTGAAGCAAAATGTGATGCACTGATAATGAAATCTTTATGAGGGTTCCCTGTGAACATCTGCCAGCTGGCTCCAATTTCAGGTAGACTAGAACCCCCTCTGAAGAACAGCGACTACATTATCTTGTGAGGCAATAGCAGCAGTGAAAACATAGCTGCACACTGTTATTTATAACACTTGCCAGACACGATAAATTATGTGTTTAAATGTCATGTTGATGTTGAAGCCGATCTTAAGTGAATACATTGATTATAAGAATTTATTTACTTTTGTCTACACATGCTAACATCAGGGTTTTTTTTTTAGTACTTTATGTGTACAGCTGTGTCCTTGTATAAACTTATAACAATATTAATAACAATGATTATTGTACTAAGACAGAAACATAACTGAAAGACATGAAACATGGAACAACTTGTGCACATAATTAGTTTGGAGGTACAGAGATGAAAGGTGTTGTGGAGATTACTGCCATGCTGTTTACAGATCTGCAGTAATCTTTTAAGTCACCTGCAGTGTGTCTGCACCGTACTATCATTAAAAGGTTTGGAATGCTTACTGTAAAACATTTGTGTTTTACCACAGCTGGTGTGGCAATGTGTGAAACGTATTTATCCCAGTCTCTGTCACACTTATATGCTTCAGATCATCAAATGAATTTGAACTTTAGATGAAGATAACCTGCTTTGGTGTGACCTCAAACAGGTCATTCATGCTGGTAAAACCCTCCAATGTGGCAGAATGAAAACAATTCTGCAAATAAGAGTGGGCCAAAATTCCTCCACAGCGATGTCAAAGTTAAACTCCATTGTGTGTACCTAAACTCACCTAAACCTGGGTCGTTGTCATGTCACCAATGATACTAATATTGATGATAGATGGTATGACATGGGGCTGAGTGAGGCAGACATGAGTTTACTCAGAATTGTTGAAGTGGAGACACACTTAGTGCTGTCAGGAGATGAGGTGGAGGAGAACCAGACATTAGAGCAAGAACGGAGCAAGCAGGTGCCGTCACATTGTCTGTGCTCAGGCTCTTTAAAAGCTGATAAGTCCTCTGAGCACGCACCTTCCTGCTGGCCTTCCTCCACCTCATGCTCTGACAGCAGTAAGCCTGACTCTCCTTCCACAGTTTTGAGTAAAATCCTTTCTGCCTCATGTATGGACATAGGATGAAAATGTGAGGTAGAAAGTGCTGTGTATTACACAGGACAATGAAAAAAATCTTTGCTTTGAAAAGGGTAAAATTACTGTAAATCCTACTAACTCAAAGTTACGACTCTCAAATTGAAGAAATAACTTGGGTTTTTAGCATCATCATCATCAAGCATAATATCTGCATAGAAAAAGTATCACTTCACCTCCCGTGTAGCCATAAAATGTGGACACTGTAGAGGTCTCAAACTCACGTCCTTGATAGAGGACAAAAAAATGTAATGCTGGGTCTCAGGAAGCTAATATTAAAATTTGTTTCATGATCTGGAACATGTGTGACAAATATGCAATAAATAAATAAATAAGAAGAATTGAGGGGCTGGGGGTACTTGTTCACAGTACTATAAAGTGTTTTTTAAACTGCTTGTTTCAACATGTTTGTACTTTTTATTTGAGTGATATCAGTTTATCTTTTTCAGGAATATCTACAGCATTTCTACGGCTACCACCCCGAGTCAGCAAGACAGAAAAGGACCACTGATACGAATGAAGATGATGACAACTGGACAACTGGATTATGTGATAAGAAGATGAAGATGAAGAAGATGCAGCGCTTCTTTGGTTTGCCTCCAAGTGGTGAGCTCACCAAAGAGACTCTGGCAGTGATGAAGAAGCCGCGCTGTGGTCTGTCAGATGTGGAGCGCGTTGGAGAAACAGTTCGCTGGAAGAAGAGAAAGATCAGCTACAGGTCAGAAATAATAAACAAGCCAGTGCACTCCTACTGCTGGTCCCAAGCCCAGATAAATGGGGAGGGCTGTGTCAGGAAGGGCATGTTGGACAAATCCAACATACAGATCATAAAGAATGAGATTTTCATACTGGATCTGTTGGGGCCTGGGTCGACAACCGAGAGAGAGAGAGAGAGAGACTGCACAGCTATGAAGAGGATGAAGAGTGGAAAGTCACTTGGTCCAGATGACATACCTGTGAATTGATGGTCTAAGAGAGGGAGAGCGGTGGACTTTTTGATCAGACTGTTTAACAGTTTTGGAGGGTGAGAGGATGCATGAGGAATGGAGACGAAGTGTACTGGTACAGATTTTCAAGAGCAAGGTTTTAACTACAGGGGAATATGAGAATAATGAGCTATGGGAAAGAGTTGATGAAGCTAGGTTAAGAAGAGAGGTGATGATCAGACAGCAACAGTATGACTTCATACCGAGAAAGAGCACTACAGATGCAATGTGTACTTTGAGAGTGTTGATGGAGAAGGCATAGTGCATGGCATAGAGAAAATCAGAAGGAGGTGCACTGTGTCTTTGTGTATTTACAGAAAGCAAATGATCAAAGGCTAAGAGAGGAACTGTGGTGCTGCATGAAGAAGCGAGGAGAAGCAGAGAAGTATGTGAGTCTGCTGCAGGACATAGATTCAGACAGCGAGACAGTGGTGAGGTGTGTGTGGTAGGAGTGACAGATGGGTTCAAGGTGGGGTGGGAACAGGGATTATCAGAGATCAGTTCTCAGTCCCTTCTTGTTGGAAATGGTGATGAACAGGCTGACAAACTAGGTCATACAGGAGTCTCTGTGGACTATAATGCTCACAGACAAGACTGTGATCTATTGAGAGTAGGGAGGAGGTGGAAGAGAGCCACGAGAGGTGGAGGTATGTTCTGGAGAGAAGAGGAATGTGTGTGAAAGGGAGGTGGACTGGTTGAAAGGTGAACATGGAAGGAGTAGAGATAGTGATGGTAGATGAGTTTAAATACCTGGGGTCAGCCATCCAAAGCAAAGAAACAAGAGTGAAAAGGAAGGTTTACAAGATGGCAGTGAGACCTGCTGTGATGCATTATTTGGAGATGTGGCATAAAGAAAAAGAGGAGGCAGAGCTGAAGATTTTCACTGGGTGTGACCAGGATGGACAAGAGTAGTACATCAGAGGGACAGCTCAAGTCAGAGAAGAAAAGCTGAGATAGTTTAGACATGTGCAGAGGAGGGATAAAGGATATACTGGGAAAAGGATGTTGAAGATGGAGCTGCGAGACACAAGGAAAATGGGAAGACCTCAGAGGAGGTCCACAGATGTATCGAAGGAGGATATGCAGATGGTGTGACAGAGGCGGATGCTGGGGATAGGGTGAGATGGAGGAAACAGCTGAAGGAAGAGGTAGAAGACTATCTGTGAAGAAAACAAAATCAGACTCTAGTTCTCCAGAGTAGGCAGCACTTGGGGTCCTGTTATGGCTGGAGTCAAATAAAGCTTCATAAGAGACAATGGATTAAAGAGAGGTTCATCTTTTGGATACCACGAATGACTGTTCTAAATTTTTAGGGGGTTCAGTCCAGTAGATCCAGACCCTTAGAATGCTTCTCCAAAAATAACATTTTACTGTGAAAAAATATAAGCATAAACGGCACTGAAATACAACATGTCATATTAGTAAAGATGAATATATTTAATGGTAAAAATTTTATCATTAGGATAACTGGCAACAAACTCCCCATCCCAGTTTCGAAGGTTCACAAAGTCTTCAGGGCAGCGTGGCAGCTCTGGTCCAACGTCACACCTCTGAAATTTCACAAACGGGACAGAAGAGAGGCTGATATCGTCATCTCCTTCTACTATGGAGGTGAGTTCTAAAGAGATCAAGTCTCCTCATTCAAGTGCCATGATGAAGCTGAGTGAAACGGGGGATAAATAATAGTGCCCTGTGTGTTGCAGATCATAAGGACGGCTCACCTTTTGATGGCAAAGGAGGAATCCTGGCTCACGCCTTTGCGCCTGGGCATGGCATTGGTGGAGACGTGCACTTTGATGCTAACGAAAGCTGGAGTTTCAATTCCACTGGTACTACCAGAGCCAAAGATCTCTTAAAAAATGTTCTCACACTTAAATGACAGCTGACATTACGAAAGACAAGATTAGCACGGTAGCTGCAGTCTTATCCAGTGTTCTGTGGATAGGTGTGTTTTTCAAATTGTGTCATTTGCTTACTGATAAGTTGTTTTTAGGAAACTGTATCACTGAAATACCCCACATGTTCACATCAGTGACAGATGTGGTTTGGAAGACAGAATGAGAACGCGATATTAACCTATCATTTAGTGGGTGAGACATCACGGGCCTGATTTCAATGTAATTTTGTGTTACAAGCTTCCTGTTCCATACAAACACCAACATGATGTACGTTCCTGCTCCAGGTATCAACCTGTTTGCAGTGGCAATCCATGAATTTGGCCATGCACTTGGTCTGCCCCATTCACCTGATCCTGGAGCTATCATGTACCCACCATATAACTTCGACCCAGGTTATGAGCCGCAGCTCTCCTTTCAAGATGTCAAAGACATCCAGAAACTTTATGGTGAGTTGAGCTGGATTCAGCTTCGCTGCTTGAGCTCAAAAAAGTTGCTCAACATTAGCCACAGTGACTGAACTACAAAATAGAAAGCAGAAACCTGCAAACTTTTTGCAAACCAAAATTTGTACTTTAAAATAAATAAATAACCACATGTACTTTGGCTGGTTTTACACAAAACAAGTATAAGTACACACTAGCAGTGACACAGTTATTTGTTGTGTGTAGTGAAAAATAGCCATGTGATTGCCTTCTAATGTCTCAGAATTATTCTATTTGTTCAAAACCATTGGAAACTGGCCAACATCAAAGGTTAACATTGAAAGTTAAATTCTCCCATCCTCCTGGACTAATGGTGCAATTTGTCTGATATTTATCAACATGTCATTTTTAAAAATTATTTTGCTGCTTTTTAGTAGATGATTAAATGAAAAAACTTTTTTTTCTTTCTTTCTGCTGCGTACAGGAATCAATCCTAATTTTACTTTGCTAGCCTCTAAAAGGCCTCCTCCGAAAACACCTGCCAAATGTGATCCAGATTTGTCCTTTGATGCTGTAACAGAACTACAACAGGAAGTCCTGTTTTTCAAAGACAGGTATGTAAGTCAGCCCAGAACTGGACCCACAGTCATGATTCTCTCTGGGTGTCTGTTTGATGGCTTTCGTCCTTTTAAGATTTATGTGGCGCAAACATCCTCAGTTTGATGAAACACGAATCACCCTGATTAGCAGCCTTTGGTCAGACACTGTCCCCCCCAGCCTGGATGCTGTTTATCAGAATGTGTGGGAGAATGTTATTCTGTTTTTCAAAGGTAAGAAAAGAAAAAAAAATGAAACATCAGTTTAGTTTCTGGTAGTAGAATTCAAATATATATCTGTATATGTGTAATTGTAGTGTTTTATTTTTTCAGGGAATAAGTACTGGGTGCTGAGGCAGCTAAACCTTGAGGAGGGTTTTCCTAGAAACCTCTCAACCCTGGGCTTCCCTTCCAGGATAAAATCTGTAGATGCTGCTCTTCACTTCAGAAATGACCGCTACACCGTGTTCTTCACTGGTGATGAGTGCTGGAGGTATTTAAGATCATACAGCTCTTTAGCCCTGTTTCCTGTCTTTATGCTAAGCTGTGCTGACCACCTACTGGCTGCAGCCTTACACAGACCAAATAAAGTGGGTGGTACAGATATTCTCATCTCACCCTCTGTCCATGGGAATAAATTAAAATAAGAACTGCTATTACGTCATTCCATCCTGATGGAGCAAACATCAGTAACCAAATTCACTGATTAACAGTTTTAGATGGCTGTGTGTGTATGTTGTGTTCTTGGGAACTAAAAACAAGTTGTCTTATCAGACTTCAGTTCATGTTTAAGATTGTAAACACGTCTGAGGAATGCTAAAGGCAAGGTGCCCATTGGAATGGCTCAAAAGGTACATAAGACTTTATCATCTACATAGTAGATGGATTAAAGCGGCCATAAGTCTGTGTTTGGAGAACTGTTGTTGTAGAAGTCAGAAGTGTCTGAGGACCAGAATCCTGTGGTCCCCTCGGTGGCTGTTAATGGCAGGATGATCTGAGGTTATCTGGATTCTTTCACATCAATATGCATAGATCTTTACTTAGAACCATCACTAATATATGATAGTTAATGAAACTTTAGATTTATCTAGTTTTGTGCAATAAAAATATGCTTCTATGAATTATGCATTATACTATGCATTGTGTCATAGCTAATGAGACACGATTACAATTATATTCTTATGACATCAGCACACATTTTATATCCTTAACTACAGTACACATTTGTTAATCATCACCCAGTGTTGTTAATAATAATAATAATAATAATAATAATAATAATAATAATAATAATAATAATAATAATAATAATAATAATAATGCATTTAATTTTGGGCATCTTTCAAAACATTAAAGGTCACCTTACATAAAAGAGTTTATAACAAGAAAATAACAATCAAATCAATTAAACAAGTTTAAAGAGGTACAATTTGAGAGGAGATATGAAAGTGGAGCAATTGAAGGCTCTAGACCTAAGAAGGACAGAAGAAGACCTGAGACTGTACATGACTGTGTTGTGCAGAAGTTCAGAAAGGTGATGTGGAGTGAGGTTATGGATGGCCTTGAAGGTGACGAGCAGAACGTTGAAATCAATATGATATTTAACAAGGAAACAGTGAAGCTGCTGAATGACAGGCATGATGTGACTAATGGAGGGAATTCTTCTGATGACTCAAGCATGAATTTGAGAGGAAGACCAAAGACAAGGGAGTTACAGTAATCAAAGTAGGAAATGACCAAGGTGTGCTCGAGGATGGCGGCACTGTGGGATGTGAGAGAACAGCCCAGGCAAATAATTTGACAAAAGTGGACCTATAAGGATGAAGTGACATTACTGATGTGAGTTTGTAATGAAAGTGTCAAATCAAAGATCTTAAAAGGAGGGGAGGAAGAAACTCAGGAGTTGTAAAGTGGAAGAGAAAAACTGTCTTCACAAGGTGGATTAAGTACCAATGAGGAGAATCTCAATTTTATTACTGTTCAATTTGAGAAAGTTTCTGGAGAACCAGGATTTGATTTCCTGGAGGCAAACAGAGAGGGAGGGGGTGGGAGAACAGAAATAGATTTGATGGACAGGTAGAGTTGTTGGGTGTCATTAGTATAGCAGTGGAAATAGATTTTTAATTTATTTAAAGTATGGCCAGGTGGAAGCAAACAGATAACAAATAGGATATGCTAAAAGATAAAGTGGGAAACACTCCTCATACCATCATATTGGTGGGACATTTTGAGGTGATATACAAATAAAAAAATCTGGGAGAATGTATTTACTTTTGCCCTGTTAAACATATGTCCAACCAAATTTTTTGCTACACCATGGTTTGTGTAATGGGCAATTCATGTAGTAACTGCTCAGGTTGCAAATCAGTTACTGTAGTTAGTTCCACAATTTTAACTCTAAGTACTGAGTAATGCGGTCTGTGAAGACGGTGGTTGCATGAGTGAAATTGTTGAACAACACAACATGATTGCAGATAGAACTAGTCAAGATCAGACACACTTCCTTTGTGATTTCTGTAATACAATATTACACATGTCCTGTGTGCATGGTTGCAGAATCAGCTGCTGTCACTGATTTGATTATTTCTCAGCAAAAAGGTGTTGACAGTTAGTTTACCGGACTTCCCAGGACACGTGAAATGTTGTCACCCATAAATAAGAAAACATAACAACATAACACTATGTAATATATATATATATATATATGAAATTATATATGATGATCTAGGTACAATGAGCAACAGAAGATGATGGAGGGATCACCTGTGCTTATCGAGCAGCAGTGGCCAGGGATTCCAACTCCTTTAGATGCAGCTGTCTTCTATAATGGTATTTACATCACCTTTCTTTTTCTGCCCTTTACAATGTAAAATCCCATTAAAAGCATGTTCTCATCTAATTTAATTTAATCCAAAGAAATTTCCGGTACATTCACATTAATACTGGATGTCTTTTCTGCTACTTTGTTGTTTGGCTCACAAATTAGTTGAATATCTTTGCTGTGATTGGAAACATGCTTGCATATAAGCAAAGAGTAAAAAGAATAAGAACAAAGGTGCCCTTTTCACTTTGAGGGGAAAACAGTACCATATTGTAAGTTTAATGATATTACATTTTTTCATACCCTTCAAAGTACTTTTATGTAATATTTTGGTTTGTACCTTGTGGAGACCAGTCTTCAAACTTGATAATTTTGTATCCTAATTTAATGATACAAAAATTGACCTTTTATACAAAAAATAAATTTGGCATGTGGGTGCCCTATTTATTCATAATATGTAATTTTTTTGTGTAGTAGTTAACACAGTTCAGCTAGCATGCAAAAGCTCCACAGATGAGGACTGGAAGGAGACACAAATCCCTGACAGGGTTGTGTCAGGAAGGGCATCTGGTATAACATTATGCTTGCTGCAGTGCCACTGTGTGAATAAGGAAGCAGCTGAGAGAAGCTGCCTCTTCTTCTTCTTTTTTATTAATTCAAACACTGGTGTGGCATTTGCATGGCACTTCCTAGAAGGCTTTTTTTTTTCTAGTTCTGTGGATTATTCAAATCTTTCTCCACATTCTAGAATATCAAGTTAATCTAAAATGCATGTGTTAGAGTAACTCCAGGAAGCCGGAGAAATAAACCTTTCCTAAAGTTTCTAAATCTAAATGAATACTGATTCCTCTCCAGGATCTGTGCACTTCTTCAAGGGAAACCTCCACTACAAATATGACTCTAAATTTAAAAATGTGCTCTCCATCAGCCGCATTAACGACCTGTTGGAATGTGAAATGGAAGAAGGCAACAAAGCAGTGACAGGAGATAACTGAAGAAATGCTCTCCCTGGAGCTGGATGGTGCTCTGTGTGTGTGTGTGTGTGTGTGTAGACACGCAGTTTTACAAAGTGGATATTCAGTAATTACCACAATGTATCTACAGAAAACTGAGAACTGGTGAATGATGCAGGGAAGTGGTTAGTGTGTGTCGTTAATGTTACCTCAGTGTGTAACACAGTGTTGTAATAATGGAATTTGTACACTTTTTGCAGTGTTTGGTTTTTCAAAAATCATTTGAAATGTGTGTAATTTTTATTTTAAATCTCTCTATATAAACATCATCACTTCATCTATAGTTATTCAACCACATAAAAAATGTATTTTATGTCTCTGTGTGTGCATCACTGCCATACTGTCATTTATTTATTACTATCATTTATTTCTTACTCATGACAAAATTATATTTTCTTGATTGAAAAATGTCTTTGCTTCTTTTCTGTTGAAACACGTTCACTCTGTGTGTGAGTCTGTTTGCTGCTGCTGAGCAACTTACCTGCATTACTTTATAAAGTCAATACTGTTTATCTCAGTGTCCAGTATTGTGCAACAGTGACCAAAATGCAGCTTTCCTTTAACACTGACAAAAGGGGTTCGGGATAATTACACACATGCCGATGGAAAATAACCACCTGCAGCTGACTCACACAACACAACTCACGTAAGAGAAAAATGTTAGCAGAAAGCAGAGAGGAAATGTCTGAGTTTTAGTCTTTGTCACAAGACTTTTTGTTGACACCACAAGCTCGAGAAAACACTGCTGAACATGTTTAATGAGACTGGGACATCCACATACACGCAAACACCTGTTCTGAGCTTCTCAAATCTTTGGCCCTGCAAACAGCATCCAAACAATATGACATAAAACTAACAGAAGACAAAATACAAAAATATACACTATTAAGCAGATTCTGTAAAAAGAAAAAGGGTTTCTTTTATTCAAATACTTATTTTATTCTGTAAATTAAATTACAGATTTTAAGGCTGTTCTCATTGTATCTCATTTCCTTAATTTGCCCTGCAAACTTCCAAAATCATGTCACATCATGTACATGTAACATCATCATGAGCAATCAAAGCCAGGTTTCCCCTCTTATCCATAAAAGGAGCGTCTCCTTAGTCAGTGACAGCAGGTAGTTGTGCAACAAATCCAAACTCCAGCCTATATAACAGCTTCTTCCAGCACTGAGACACAAATTGAACACAACGAAGAAACATGAAGACTTTGACTCTGAGTGTTCTGCTGGGCCTGGCAGTGGCAGTTTACTGCATGCCAGTTTCTCAGCTTACTGAGCAAGATGAAAGTTTAGCAAAGGTATGTGTCCTTGGCTTCTTTTTGCTTTTTACTGTTATTTTTTTTTTTTTTACTTGTTCAATGAACTTATATGTGCTGATGGATATTTAAATATCAACCTCTGACTATTTCTCTCCTTCAGAGCTACCTGAAGAAATTCTTCAACCTGACAGAGGAGGAGGGTCCAGCTGTCAGACGGGGCATCAGCCCACTGAACAAGAAGCTGGCTGAGATGCAGAGATTCTTTGGTCTGCAGATCACCGGGACTCTGGATGCTGACACCTTGGCCGTGATGAAGAAGCCACGCTGTGGTGTTCCAGATGGAGCCGTTGCCCATTTCTCCACTTTTGGAAACAACCTCAAATGGCAGAAAAACAGCCTCACATACAGGTAAATGATCTAAAGAGAGAAGATGTGAGAAAATGTGATTGTACTGAATCCATCTAATAATTTTCTGGACTATTCTTCTGTCCTACAGGATAGAGAACTACACACCTGACATGTCTGTGGCAGAGGTGGATGATTCTATTGAGAAAGCGCTGCAGGTTTGGGCCAAAGTCACTCCTCTGAGGTTCACAAGAATCTACAGCGGCACTGCTGACATCATGATCTCCTTCGGTCGCCAGGGTGAGGCCAGAAGATCATTCAATAATATAATCTCTGAATTTTACATTATTCCATAAACATCTTACCGTCATCACAGCTATCAGTTAAGAACACCCGGTTACATTTTTGCTTTTTGACTAAAACTGTCTTTAGTGCATGTTTGGTTTTGCCAAGTCTTATCTGACTGTCTTTGAACAGCACACGGTGATTTTTACCCCTTTGACGGCCCTGATGGCACTCTCGCCCACGCCTTTGCCCCAAGTGATGGAATTGGAGGAGACGCCCATTTTGACGATGATGAAACCTTCACGTTCCGCTCTAACACAGGTAAATTTGTTACTTTTACTAACTTTGGTGTCCTCTTTAATCAATTACTCCTCTGCCAGTGTGTGACCTGATTTACACTAAGCTGTAACCAACCTGTCATTGTGTGTTTTCTGCTTTAGGCTACGTTCTCTTTATGGTTGCTGCCCATGAGTTTGGTCACTCTCTGGGCTTGTCTCACTCTGATGACCCTGGTGCTCTCATGTACCCAGTGTACTCATACAGTGATCCTGACACCTTTGTCCTCTCTCGAGATGATGTTAAAGGCATCCAGTCCCTCTATGGTGAGTGCTCATTTCGTCCTTTTTTTAATAAACACCATTTGATTTTCCCAAAATCTTAGAAGAACTTGTGCACAAATCATTTTACAACTTAGCTGCAAGGTCAATGTCATTGAATTACCTCCAGGTCCAAATAAGGATCCTATTCAGCCTGGACCTACAGCCCCCCCTACTCCAAACGCCTGTGATTCAACATTGGTTTTGGACGCTGTTGCCACACTGCGAGGAGAGATGCTCTTCTTTAAGGACCGGTACCGTAAAACAAATGCTTTAATATCTGAGTGCTGAAATCTATAAAGAGTGTTTTTCTCCACAGTAGAGCTGCTTTTTGAGATCATTTATGGGGTTTGTGTGTGTGTGTGTCCTCAGCTTCTTCTGGCGTAACCACCCTCAGACAATGACACCTCAGCAAACTCTCATCACAAACTTCTGGCCCAGTGCCCCTGTTAACATTGATGCTGCTTATGAGAACCTTCAGTCAGACCATGTAATGCTTTTTAAAGGTACGTGTTCCCTGTGTCCACTGAGTGTTTCAAACTTTTCAAGTCAACCTTTTTTTTTTTTTGCTTTTCCATAGATTTACTATAAAGTCCTCTTCTTATTTGTTTACAGGTCAGAAAGTGTGGGCTTTCAGCGGCTATGATCTTGTTAGAGGCTATCCTAAACCAATATCCAGCTTCGGTCTGCCCAAAACAGTGAAGAAAGTCGATGCGGCCCTCCATGACCAACAAACTGGGAAGACTCTTTTCTTTGTAGGCAGTGATTACTACAGGTGTGTTTAAATAAGACCTGAGAACATCAGGCAGCTGATTCTTTTGATATGACAGCTTACAAGTTGTATTACAAATGTTACATCAGCCTAATTACTATTTCTTTTCCCAGTTATGATGAGGTCAAAAAGAACATGGATGCAGGATTCCCCAAACGTGTGGATGAGACCTTTTCGGGAATGACCTCCAGAGTGACTGCAGCTTTGCAGCACAGAGGTGAGCAGCATTCCAGCATTGAAGAACACTGAAATGAGACAGTGATTGTCTTTTGGGGGTTTCATGCTTTCATCTTTTATGCTAAGCACATTCATTTATGTTTAATCAAATGTGCTATATAAATAATATTGATGCTGACAATGATTGCAGCTATTTGAAATTCCTTGAGCTGTTATGCAGCACTAACATGTAACATGTCTGTTCTGCAGGTTTCACCTACCTCTACAGTGGACCCTACATGCATGAGTACAGCCTGAGTACTGGGAGGCTGTACCGTGTGCTGAGGAACAACTATTTCCTGCCCTGCAGTAACTTCTAGACCAGACACATGGCTAACTTGTTACAGAAGATCTTGAATGTTACATGAGGCACAGTTAAAAAAAAATGTATTATTATATTCTTGGATGTCTAATTTTATTGTTACACAATTACCAGCAGCATGTTTTTAATAATGTTTTGTACTCGTGTTATTTTGTAATGTCACTCATTGTTTTATTAAGGTCACCTTAAATTGTTATTATGTTTTATTTATGGCACAGTCATTGTTCAGTTATTGCACTAGCTAATTGCTGCCGTTTCATTTTCAAGATTAATAACTGTGACTCGACTTTCTTTGAATTGAATCATGAATGTATAAAACAGATGAAACGTGGAACAGTAAAAATAAACTGATATCATTAATTAGCACATTTTCAAGTATGTTTGTAATAATATGCATTGGACTTATATAGCACTTTTCAAGGTACTCAAAGACGATTTACATTTTCATGTACATTCACATTTACACTCATTCACACCTCAGTCGTACTTGGTGGCAGTAAGCTACCAATGTATCCACAGCTGTTCTGGGGCAGTCTAACAGAAGCGTGGCGGCTAATTCACACCTACGGCCCCACAGACCACCACCGAACACCAAACATACAACCACATTCATACTTACACAATGTGGGTTAAGTGTCTCTCCCAGGGCCCCAATGACAGCATGCACTCAGACGGGGACTAGAACCAACTTTACCTCAACTTTACAGCTAAACAGAAAAATAAGTACAGCCAGAGGTTAAAGTGGAGTTTAGCAGGTGGGGAAACCATAAGATTGGCTGTAGTGTCTCAGCGAGAGTAAAAGAGCTCACAATATTTTCTGAGACAGTTCACCAGAACATCCTTCAAAAGAATGTGATGCTTCGATTCGGCCCAGGATGACAGTGTGGGCCCAGTGAATTATCTGAAGATAAACAGCAGTGGGGAAAAAAAGCCTGTTTGGTGGTTTGGAATATGACTTGGTTTGCTGAGCCACTCTGACCACTGACTCAATCTCTTTGTGTTTTGGGGTGGAAGTTCTGTTATTGTTAAGTTTTTTCCATCATGTTTCTTAGTTTGCTTATGATTTAGATTCCTAGTTTATTATAGGGTTTTCAGTTTCCTTAGAGTTTCCGTTTGCCGTGTGTAGTCTTATCAGACTTCAGTTCATGTTTAAGATTGTAAACATGTCTGAGGAATGCTAAACACAGGGTGTCCGTTGGAATGGATCAAAAGGTTTTTATAAGACTTTATTGCATAGTAGACTGATATAAGCAGCCATAAGTCTGTGTTTGGAGAACTGCTGTTGCAGAAATCAGAAATATTCATTTCATTTAAATTCAATTTTAAAATCGCAACAAACAGTAACCTCAAGGTGGTTTCTATTGTAAGGTAAAGATCTTACAATAATTACAGAGAAAGCCTAACAGTCAAAATGACCTCCTATGTGCAAGCACTTGGCGACAGTGGAAAGGAAAAACTCCCTTTTAACAGGCAAAACCAGGCTCAGGGAGGGCCAGTTATCTGCAGTGACTGGATAGAGCTAAGGGGAGAGAGACCGGACAAAAGACACACTGTGGAAGGTATAAACAGAGTAAAACGAGGTGAATGAAAAGCAACACTCAGTGCATCATGGGAAACCCCACCCACTGCCCAGAAACCTAGACATAACTAAGGGAGGGTTCAAAAAGGAAAGTTTAGAGCCTAATCTTAAAAATAGAGAGCATGTCTGTCTCCTGAATCCAAATTGGGAGCTCGTTCCACAGAAGAGGGTCCTGAAAGCTGAAGGCTCTGCCTCCCTGTCAGCACTCTAGCTGCAGCATTTTGAATCAGCTGAAGGCTTTTCAGGGAGCTTTATGGACAGCCTGATAATAATGAATTAAAATAGTCCAGCTAGAAGTAATAAATATGTGAATTAGCTTTTCAGCATTACTCTGATGTTTCTTAGTTTAGAAATATTGCACAAATGCAAAAAAGTGATCCTACATATTTGTTTAATAAGTGCATTGAAGGACATATTGTGATCAAAAATGACTTTAAGCTTTCTCACAGTGTCACTGGAAGCCAATTCAACACCATCCAGAGAAAGTATCTGGCTAGACACCACACCTCTAAGACCTGCGGGGCAGAGTACAGCAACCTCAGTTTTGTCTGAATTTAGATGCAGGAAATTAGAGGTCATCCAGGCCTTTACGTTGTGGTCCATGTCGTAGACCATAACGCCAGGCTGTTTTTGGTATCTGCTATAACATCACAATTAAAAACTGGGATGCCAGAGGTCATGATTGCGTGGAAAGATTACTTCTGCAATTAAGACATCCGTACTTCAGGGGCTCTGTTTTTGTCACGCATAATTCAAAAGGGCTGATGCTTAAATAATTTTAGCTGTAATGGTAAACCAAACTTTATAATGCAGGAGTCTAAAGTGATTTATTTTACAGACAGCGATTATAATCAGTGATATATAGATTAGTGCAGTTTTCTCCCCATGCTTCTTGCTGTTATGCCAAAGGCTTTATGGTTTGAAGATAAAGTCAAAGGTTATTTTCTTCAGCCACAGAGAAAATTTGTCACATGTAGGCCTCTTTGGGTTAGAACGTATGAATACTGATGGGAAGAGAGGTTTTTTTCAACTGGTGTCTTTCTGTGAGAGCTTTTTTTTTTCAATCTTAGGTGCAGCAAAGTATCAATCAGGTCCAAATGATTACAGCTGCTTCCTGGTACAAAAACTTCTAGGGGGCCCCAGTCAGTCACAGCAGAAATAGATCTGAGCTCCATGTAGGATTTGTTTTCAATGGAGAGTTGAGATAAGGGTGCAGTGAAAAGATCCAACTCACTCAGAGTGCATTCTACAGATTTCTCATATAACAGAGACATGCTTCTCATGTCTAAAATATGTCTTTCAGCATAACACACCTGAATGACTTAGAGCACATAGAGGCCAAACCACATCTTTATATCACAGATGCCCCAGGCGACAGTTACTAGCCTGAGCCTGATAGTCAGGTACAAATTTGTTATTATCCTGGATCATATTTTTTTCACAGTAGAAGTTTTATAGGACAGAAATAGAGTTTTACTAAAGTTTTCTTGCAGGTGAAATTCACAGTCTTGTTTTGACTTGACATTTGAATATTTTCAAGATGCTTTCTTGCCACTGGTTGTTAGGGTTCAGGGTTGTTACAGTTTTTCTCAATTGCCAAGACACATTTCTTGAAACCATGTCTCTAATCTGTAAACACAAAACTCAATTTTCAAACTACTTTCACAAAACCTCTGACTCTTCCTGCAAAACTAAACTATTGCCTCAAAACAGTTGAAGCAGTGCTCAAAAGCAAACAGTGTTGTCAGATCAGACCCCGAGTCAATCAAAATGTAAAACACTACTGAACAGTCATTATGCACAACATAGAAAAAAAGAAAACACAACGATCAGATCATGAAATTTTAAGAAATAATATTTACTGTTCACAAAAATGCTAGTAGTAATAGGGAGGCGGCCCTTTCACACCTAGGTGTGAAAAAAGCCCCGCGCGTGCATGAGAGGGCGTGTGCGTGTGTGCCCGTGCGTGATTGCGCTGATTTATGATAATGACGTACCAGGTGTCCGATCGAAACAATCCACCTCACTGTCTCTTCCTCCTGCCTCTCGTTACAAGGGTTTTTCCCAGACGATCATCAAAGAGGTTCAATCTCACAACACAGTGGTTAATTAAAAATACAAAGGTAAATAATCTAATATCCTAGCTCACCTGTCCTAGCTCACCTATATATATATATATATATATATATATATATACTGAGCATTTGGTTCAGACAACAGGGTTTAAGTGTTTTGGCAATTGAGAAAAACTGTAAAACTGTGTAATTATATCACTGTATTTATCCTCTCTTTTGAGAGTGAGCAACAGAGGAGTGTAAGCATCACCTACTACCTGCAAATTGACAACGTCAGTATAGCAGTACAGATGGTAAATACCTGTGTTTATGTCTGCAGGGCATATCACATGTCACACTTCCACAAAAGTCCAGCAGGAAGTCCTGACGTGTGAACCAAAGGGGGCTGAACTCTGATGTGAAACAAACTGTTACCCAGGAATTCTTTTTTTTTTTTTTTCTTTTAATGAAATAAACCTTAGCTTTATATCAGGGTCTAGTTTACAGAGGATAAACTCCAGCTCCATGCTGAGCTCATTCAGATTGGAGTAAAATCTGCCTCGAAGGTTTTCTTTTTCCATTTCTTCAGGCAAATTGTGCCATATATGAGGATACAAACTTTCACGTAGAGCAACATCCCATGAACCCTGAAGCTCTAAGTGAGTTTTTATTATTCTTGAATACTTTTTAGCTGGGGTTAGAGGGCAGCGTGACATAGAACCCCCACCTGGGCGTGCCATCCTTGTTTTAATCTGGCACTTGGAGCGGATTCATTGTTTTGTTCAATTTTTTAACCTCACTACTTTTGATCCAGCTATTAAATTTTGCAGGCCAGTTTCTCCAGTATTTCCTCCATGTGATAAAGTCTGTCTTTGACAAATTTGACTTTCTGCAGCTCTGGCTCATAAAATGACCCCTTAATAATGCCCCTGTCATAATCTTAGACTTTATAGACAGGGCGGATGAGAGGGAGACATTCACTCACAGTAAACAACTTGTCTGTGAAACTTTGTTGGGATTTCTTTGTCAAAAATTCCTCTCAGCCAACAGAGTCTCACCACATCCCCCACCATGAAGTTGAATTTTCAACTTATTTTTAGGTCTAATTGAGAAACACTCGTACAAATTTTGAAATACCTGAGGAATATTTTCTAAAGTTACTTGAGTAGGACTCATTTTAATCAACCTGTGGTAGCTGTCGTGGTAACTCTCACTTCCAGTATGTAGTTCTGCTGTCTAAAAGTGAGAGGTGAACTTAATCGGTTTGTTTATATACTCTTTAATAACTGTATTATAAACATCAGTTTCAGTTTTATAATATCATTCTCAAAATGTTTATGGATGATTTATAAAGCAATTTTCACCGGTTAATGGAGATTTTCATTTCACTGTTACCAAACAGTAAAACAGTATCAACTAAAGGTGAATTCATTATCAAATTATTCTTTTCAAATGGTTATTATGAAGTGTTTCTAATTTGCTCATCATCAGAGGCTAACATGGATGAGATAGATCCAGAACGGTGTTCCGGCACCTTCATTAAATACGAATACCTTTATTAGTTCCACAATGGGGAAATTACAGTTAACAGAACACCCATCCAAGAAATACAAACATAGAGACAAACACAAACAGGGGGGACAGGTGTCTGAGGTCATGCAGCCGTTTTACCGGCGCTACCTTTAGCAGGAAAACAGAAAGAGATACACTGGGATAGGTAGGTTCAAAAAAATCATCTGGTACTGTGTTCATTATGAACACCTTACAAGGTTCCAAAAAACACCTCAGCAAACCAGCAGCACATTTAAAGCCTGGAGAGCACTAGGGTGGGTAGGGGAGGGGCTGCCAGCGGAGACGAGCAGGATACTGTGATGGTCACACAGCTTCCAGACCAGCAGTTCATGATAATGTTCATGATAAGATGGTATAGTCAGCCTTGGTTGCCAGGATACCAGTTCATACAGGTCACAACACGGGGCGGGGGGGTGAAGAGCATCTGTTTACATAACATCTCCAGGAGACACTTTAGATAGACAGCATCCAAGGACGTCTGGGAGCCAAATTCCAAATACTGCAATTGTTTTGGTTCAGGCCGTCATAACTATTTGCTGACAGACTTACAGTTTTCTGGTTACCTCTCAGAAGTCCAATAATCTGAATTTGGTTCTACTCTGCCATACAGAACAGACACTCCAACACTCCTCCAGATGTAATCTATTTCGATTCAGCTCTACTGAGTCTGACTGAGTTCGTACTGTTTCTGCATCCCTCATAGGCAGCCTTACTAGGGCCTGAACAGCTGCCTGGATACCAGGTATCCCCAGGTCCAATTCGGGAAAAGAAATCCTGGTATCAATATATATACCACGTCCACACAGTGCAGCCAGGAACGTTATCTTCCATCCCCACAGGAATCCATAACATAACCAGCCGGGTGTGTAGTCGGACCAGAGGAAAGAGGGTTCCCCTTCTCCCAATCTCCTCGTGATGAGAATTTGGCCATCAGTAGTGTTGAGAGACCAGCTGACCAGATCCATAATTTAATTTCCAGTTCGGAGATGTGTGAAGAGATGCTCTAAGCAGCGAAGCAGCAAAAAGCAGGGGTAGATAGGGAAGGCTGGGGAGAAGAGAAAAATACGTCCGTCTCCACCGAGAGCAGGGAAAAAAAAAAATTTTTTAAATGAATAATTAAACTGTGTAGAGACTGGAAATCAGCCTTGATGGTGCATTAAACATCTGCTAATAGGTTGTGGAATTCAGTTGGCTAAATCCACAAAGAGCAATGAATAGCAGTAGTAATAGTAGAGCAATGAATAGTGAGTAGCAGCACAGGTCAGCTGATCACAACCTGTAGACAAACTAAAATCTAACACAATACATATTATTATATGATTTATTTCTATGTGATTCTTCCTCAAACACGATCATTGTTACGCCCCATCTTAGGGTTCCCCCACCTACCAAATCCCACTTTAACCCCTCTCATCATCAATCTGCAAATCTATAACATGTAAAACATTTCTTAAAGATCATAGCGCAATGCCCATATTTCTAAGCAACTGCATATATATACTGGAACAGTGTTACACTACAATAACAAACTTGTTTGTAAAAGGTGTTGTATGGGCATCATTTAAGATGACAGTAGCACAGTGACTGTCTGTGTCATGGCCTAAACTCTGACTGGTGATATACAGATACAAATGTCTGGGAGAATATATATTTGCTTTTGCCCTGTTAAAAATATGTCCAGCCAAATTTTACTAAACCACGGTTTGTGTAATGGGCAATTCAAATATTATCTGCTCACGTTGGGACGCAGTTAGTTCCTATTTAGAGTTTTAACTAAGCAGGAAGTTGAATCATAAGTTGAGATCCCGATTTGTGAGTGAGGAGCAGCAGTTCTCCCATTTCGCACAAATTTACGTATCATAAACCAGGTTTCCTTCTCACCATTTAAGAACACATTTCATTGATCATTGAACGCATCGATCAACATTTTGAAGGCCTGGAATGCACCAGGGGTAGTAATATCTGAGTAATGTGGTCTGTAAAGATGGTGATTGCATGAGTGAAATTGGTGAACAACACAACATGCTTACAGATAGAGTCTAGACCAGACACACTGCCTTCTTAAGTTCTGTAATACAATATTACACATGTCCTGTGTGCGTGGTTGCAGGATCAGCTGCTGTCACTGATTTATTTCTCATCAAAAAAGTGTTTTAAGACAATTTACCAGACATGCAACGTTTCATGTGACCTGGCCAGGTCACATGAAACGTTGCACCCATAAACAAGACACGACTAACATTAAGGAATTTATTCTCATGACATTAAATTAAACAAAGTGGATATTCAGTAATTACCGCACTGTATCTACAGAAAACTGAGAACTGGTGAATGATGCAGGGAAGTGGTTAGTGTGTGTCGTTAATGTTACTTCAGTGTGTAACACAGTGTTGTAATAATGGAATTTGTACACTTTTCGCGGTGTTTGGTTTGAAAAACATAATTTGAAATGTGTTAAAATTTAATTTTGTTGCTAATTTTTATTTTAAATCTCTCTATATAAACATCATCACTTCATCTAGAGTTATTCAACCAAATCAAAAAGTGTATTTTACGTCTCTGTGTGTGCATCACTGCCATACTGTCATTTATTTCTTACTCTGGAAAAAAATTGTATTTTCCTGATTGAAAAATGTCTTTGCTTCTTTTCTGTTGAAACACGTTCACTCTGTGTGTGAGTCTGTTTGCTGCTGCTGAGCAACTTACCTGCATTACTTTATAAAGTCAATACTGTTTATCTCAGTGTCCAGTATTGTGCAACAGTGACCAAAATGCAGCTTTCCTTTAACACTGACAAAAGGGGTTCGGGATAATTACACACATGCCGATGGAAAATAACCACCTGCAGCTGACTCACACAACACAACTCACGTAAGAGAAAAATGTTAGCAGAAAGCAGAGAGGAAATGTCTGAGTTTTAGTCTTTGTCACAAGACTTTTTGTTGACACCACAAGCTCGAGAAAACACTGCTGAACGTGTTTAATGAGACTGGGACATCCACATACACGCAAACACCTGTTCTGAGCTTCTCAAATCTTTGGCCCTGCAAACAGCATCCAAACAATATAACATAAAACTAACAAACAAATGTTAAAATCATCATTTTTAAATCAAGAAACTGAACTGAAACCTGCTCTGGAAACTAACTGAACATAAAGTGAACAAAAAAAGATACTTAATCTGTAAATTAAATGACAGATTTTGAGGATCCTGTCATCATTATCTCATGACAAATTTTCCCAGAAAACTATAATAGTCACATCATGTACATGTAAAATCATCATGAGCAATTAAAGCCTCTTATCCATAAAAGGAGCGTCTCCTTAGTCAGTGACAGCAGGTAGTTGTGCAACAAATCCAAACTCCAGCCTATATAACAGCTTCTTCCAGCACTAAGACACAAATTGAACACAATGAAGAAACATGAAGACTTTGACTCTGAGTGTTCTGCTGGGCCTGGCAGTGGCAGTTTACTGCATGCCAGTTTCTCAGCTTACTGAGCAAGATGAAAGTTTAGCAAAGGTATGTGTCCTTGGCTTCTTTTTGCTTTTTACTGTTATTTTTTTTTTTTTTTACTTGTTCAATGAACTTATATGTGCTGATGGATATTTAAATATCAAACTCTGACTATTTCTCTCCTTCAGAGCTACCTGAAGAAATTCTTCAACCTGACAGAGGAGGAGGGTCCAGCTGTCAGACGGGGCATCAGCCCACTGAACAAGAAGCTGGCTGAGATGCAGAGATTCTTTGGTCTGCAGATCACCGGGACTCTGGATGCTGACACCTTGGCCGTGATGAAGAAGCCACGCTGTGGTGTTCCAGATGGAGCCGTTGCCCATTTCTCCACTTTTGGAAACAACCTCAAATGGCAGAAAAACAGCCTCACATACAGGTAAATGATCTAAAGAGAGAAGATGTGAGAAAATGTGATTGTACTGAATCCATCTAATAATTTTCTGGACTATTCTTCTGTCCTACAGGATAGAGAACTACACACCTGACATGTCTGTGGCAGAGGTGGATGATTCTATTGAGAAAGCGCTGCAGGTTTGGGCCAAAGTCACTCCTCTGAGGTTCACAAGAATCTACAGCGGCACTGCTGACATCATGATCTCCTTCGGTCGCCAGGGTGAGGCCAGAAGATCATTCAATAATATAATCTCTGAATTTTACATTATTCCATAAACATCTTACCGTCATCACAGCTATCAGTTAAGAACACCCAGTTACATTTTTGCTTTTTGACTAAAACTGTCTTTAGTGCATGTTTGGTTTTGTCAAGTCTTATCTGACTGTCTTTGAACAGCACACGGTGATTTTTACCCCTTTGACGGCCCTGATGGCACTCTCGCCCACGCCTTTGCCCCAAGTGATGGAATTGGAGGAGACGCCCATTTTGACGATGATGAAACCTTCACGTTCCGCTCTAACACAGGTAAATTTGTTACTTTTACTAACTTTGGTGTCCTCTTTAATCAATTACTCCTCTGCCAGTGTGTGACCTGATTTACACTAAGCTGTAACCAACCTGTCATTGTGTGTTTTCTGCTTTAGGCTATGTTCTCTTTATGGTTGCTGCCCATGAGTTTGGTCACTCTCTGGGCTTGTCTCACTCTGATGACCCTGGTGCTCTCATGTACCCAGTGTACTCATACAGTGATCCTGACACCTTTGTCCTCACTCGAGATGATGTTAAAGGCATCCAGTCCCTCTATGGTGAGTGCTCATTTCGTCCTTTTTTTAATAAACACCATTTGATTTTCCCAAAATCTTAGAAGAACTTGTGCACAAATCATTTTACAACTTAGCTGCAAGGTCAATGTCATTGAATTACCTCCAGGTCCAAATAAGGATCCTATTCAGCCTGGACCTACAGCCCCCCCTACTCCAAACGCCTGTGATTCAACATTGGTTTTGGACGCTGTTGCCACACTGCGAGGAGAGATGCTCTTCTTTAAGGACCGGTACCGTAAAACAAATGCTTAAATATCTGAGTGCTGAAATCTATAAAGAGTGTTTTTCTCCACAATAGAGCTGCTTTTTGAGATCATTTATGGGGTTTGTGTGTGTGTGTGTGTGTCCTCAGCTTCTTCTGGCGTAACCACCCTCAGACAATGACACCTCAGCAAACTCTCATCACAAACTTCTGGCCCAGTGCCCCTGTTAACATTGATGCTGCTTATGAGAACCTTCAGTCAGACCATGTAATGCTTTTTAAAGGTACGTGTTCCCTGTGTCCACTGAGTGTTGCAAACTTTTCAAGTCAACCTTTTTTTTTTTTTGCTTTTCCATAGATTTACTATAAAGTCCTCTTCTTATTTGTTTACAGGTCAGAAAGTGTGGGCTTTCAGCGGCTATGATCTTGTTAGAGGCTATCCTAAACCAATATCCAGCTTCGGTCTGCCCAAAACAGTGAAGAAAGTCGATGCGGCCCTCCATGACCAACAAACTGGGAAGACTCTTTTCTTTGTAGGCAGTGATTACTACAGGTGTGTTTAAATAAGACCTGAGAACATCAGGCAGCTGATTCTTTTGATATGACAGCTTACAAGTTGTATTACAAATGTTACATCAGCCTAATTACTATTTCTTTTCCCAGTTATGATGAGGTCAAAAAGAACATGGATGCAGGATTCCCCAAACGTGTGGATGAGACCTTTTCGGGAATGACCTCCAGAGTGACTGCAGCTTTGCAGCACAGAGGTGAGCAGCATTCCAGCATTGAAGAACACTGAAATGAGACAGTGATTGTCTTTTGGGGGTTTCATGCTTTCATCTTTTATGCTAAGCACATTCATTTATGTTTAATCAAATGTGCTATATAAATAATATTGATGCTGACAATGATTGCAGCTATTTGAAATTCCTTGAGCTGTTATGCAGCACTAACATGTAACATGTCTGTTCTGCAGGTTTCACCTACCTCTACAGTGGACCCTACATGCATGAGTACAGCCTGAGTACTGGGAGGCTGTACCGTGTGCTGAGGAACAACTATTTCCTGCCCTGCAGTAACTTCTAGACCAGACACATGGCTAACTTGTTACAGAAGATCTTGAATGTTACATGAGGCACAGTTAAAAAAAAATGTATTATTATATTCTTGGATGTCCAAATTTATTGTTACACAATTACCAGCAGCATCTTTTAAATACTGTTTTGTACTTGTGTTATTTTGTAATGTCACTCGATTTATTAAGTTCACCTTAAATTGTTATGTTTTATTTATGGCACTTGTTTAGGTATTGCACTAGCTAATTACTGCCGTTTCAAATTTATTAACTGTGACTCGACTTATGAATGTATCCAAAAGATCAAATGTGGAACAGTAAAAATAAATTGATATCAAGAATTAGCACATTTTCAAGTATGTTACTGTTGTGTTACACATAAAAATACACACACTGGTTATTTAATCAGAAGTACAAACTTGTGTTAAAGATGCTCTGGTAAAATTAACACTGCACATCACTCTGAACACACCATCCCCACTGTCAGATATGGTGGTGGCAGCATCATGCTCTGGGGCTGCTTCTCTTCAGCAGGGACAGGGAAGTTGGTCAGAGTTGATGGGAAGATGGATGGAGCCAAATACAGGGCAATCTTGGAAGAAAACCTGTTGGAGTCTGCAGAAGACTTGAGACTCGAGTGGAGGTTCACCTTCCAGCAGCACAACGACCCTAAACATAAAGCCAGGGCTACAATGGAATGGTTTAAAACAAAACATATTGATGTGTTAGAATGGCCCAGTCAAAGTCCAGACCTAAACCCAATCGAGAATTTGTGGCAAGATCTGAAAACTGCTGTTCACAAACGCTCTCCATCTAATCTGACTGAGTTTAAGATTAAGATTAAGATTAAGATAGTGTTTATTCGTCACATGCACAGTTATACACAGTACAATGCACAGTGAAATGTATTTTGTACCTGCAACCATATATACACACACATATAAATAAGAAGAATAAAAATAAAAAAGTAATTCACACTATACACTATACTCTATATACTATACACTATACACACTTTTACGTGGAATTATAGATTATAAATTATAATATTTACATTGTGCAATAATGGTCCAGTTAGGGCTCAGAGTTGAGCAGACGGATGGCTTGTGGGTAAAAACTCTTCTTCAACCTTTCAGTCTTAGCCCTCAGGCAGCAGTAACGCTGGCCTGATGGGAGCAGGGAGAAGAGAGAGTGTCCGGGGTGGCTGGGCTTCATGGCCCTCAGCCTGCACTGCTTGGTGTAAATGTCCTGCAGGTTGGGGAGGGTGGTTCTGATGGTCCGTTCAGCTGAACGAACCACCCTTTTTAGGGCCATGAAGTCCTGCTTGGTGCAGTTTCCCATCCAGGTGGTGATGCTCCCACGCATGATGCTCTCGATGGTGCAGGTGTAAAAGTTCCTGAGCACCTTGAGTGGGAGCTTGAAGTCTCTCAGCCGCCTGAGGAGGTAGAGACGCTGTCTGGCCTTCTTCACAGTGATGTTTATGTGATGAGTCCAGGACAGGTCCTGTGAGATGGTCACTCCCAGGTATTTGAAAGTGTCCACTCTTTCCACCTCAGCACCACTGATGACAAGTGGATGGTAGTCCCTCTGCTGCTTCCTGCTGAAGTCCACGATCAGTTCCTTTGTTTTGCTGACGTTGAGCAGGAGGTGGTTCTCCTGGCAGCAGTTCTCCAGGCGGGAGACCTCTCTCCTGTAGGCTGTCTCCTCATTGTGAGAGATTAGTCCCACAACAGCAGTGTCGTCAGCAAACTTGATGATGACGTTGGACTCTGACGTGGCCTCGCAGTCATGGGTGTACAGTGAGTACAGCAGAGGGCTGAGCACACAGCCTTGGGGGGATCCAGTGTTGAGGGTGAGGGAGGATGAGGTGAGGTGACCCACTCGTACCACCTGTGGTCTGCTGGTCAAGAAGCTGTGAACCCACCTGCACAAGGATGCTGTGAACCCACCTGCACAGGGATGGGCCCAGGCCCAGGTCCAGCAGCTTAGAGACCAGCCTGGAGGGAACTATGGTGTTGAATGCTGAGCTCTAATCTACAAACAGCACTCTCACATAGTTCCCCTTACCGGTGTCTATGTGTGAAAGGGTCTTGTGGAGGAGGAAGGATATGGCATCATCTGTGGATCTGTCTGGCCGGTATGCAAACTGTAGTGGGTCGAGGGTGGTGGGCAGTGAGGAGGTGATGAATGTCTTGATGGGTCTCTCAAAACACTTCATCACCACTGAGGTGAGTGCTATGGGCCTGAAGTCATTGGGGCTGCTGGGGTGTGGTTTCTTTGGGACAGGGACTACTCCCCAGGAGTTGAATTAACACTTCCAAATTTGCTGTGTAGGGGCTCAGAAGACGTGAGGCCACACATCTTGATGGCAACCGCGTGCACACCCCAGAGGAGGAAGGAGGGAGACCCCAGACGGAGCCCCCACAGCCAAAGGGCAAGAGTCCAGAGAGCCAGAGGCAATGAGCAGCCAACCCCCCTCCCCCGGCTTCCCCAGCACAAGCTGAGCATGCGGCCCCCGAGGCCCCAAGCGCCCAAGAATGGCCCGACACCCCCAGGCTGCAGCCGCCAAGGGAGCGGGTCAGAAACCACACCAAGACATCCGGCCACATACCCGGACACACAGGCATCCACACCCCAGGGGTGGCAGTAACGATCAGTGGGGAGCAGCGTGGAGCGGTAGGGAGGGGTAACTCCCGCCCCTCCACAACCGTGTCCCGCAGGTGCCAAGGCTCAGCAAGACACAGACCCAAGGCCCAGCTGTTCACACACACACACACACACACACACACACACACACACAGACACACACACACACACACACACACACACACGCATGCACGCACGCACGCACGCATGCACGGATACCATACATGGACCTAGTGTGAGAGAGCGGGTACCAGCAGATAGCCAGCGGCAACCCCAGGGAAGCAGCCAACCCAGCCCCGAACAACTAGCCAGTCCCCACCCAAGGCAGGGTGCTTGAAACTGGGGTGTGAGAAGATCCGCCCACCCCCTCCTCCCACCCAGCATGTTTGGGGTGATGTGAGTGTATGTAATGAGAAGAATGTCTATGACTGTGTGAAAGCTATGGTGCTATTAAAATTGGAGGGACAGATGTAATATGAGCACTGAAGAACAGCGCCCATCCACACTGTCCCTCAAGGCCCTCAATGTCTAAAATGTAAATAAAATTGAGGAGCAGGCAGCAGTGAACAGACAAGTGGCGCCACCTCAGCAGTGCCACCCACTAACCACTGTGTGACACACCTGCCCCCAAGGCCCTATATGTACTATGATGCGTTGTGAACTGACTGATGCAATTAAAAAGGAGGAGTGGGACATCAAGCAAAACACAGCGAGCAGAGCCGAGGGGGTGGCCATACTCACTGCAGCACGAGCCCCCCTCCCCCAAGAACCTACGTGTGTGTAATGTGATGTTTAACTGAGTGGGAGGAGGGGAAGGGTCAGGATAAATATGACAGAGAGGCAGAGGACTACCCCGAGAGTAGGAGAGCCAGCAAACTATGAATGAACTTAATGTAGGGGAACTCACACAAGAAGAATGAACAAAAAATACTGAGGAAAAAAATTGAACTCTAAAGCAAACAAGAAAAAGGAACTCAGGATTAAATCCACTAAGGAAGTGCATGAAGAAGAAAATATTCAGTAAAACATGCAAAATAAAAAATTTGCATCTAAAATTGATATGTGAAATGCAGTACTATCCATCTTAGTAAACTAACTGAAACTAAAATATAAATTTCAACATTGTACCAGTTACTATTGAGATATGAGCAGTTCCAGTAAAGTATTTGAGTACTTCAACTAATGTACACTTTCAGTATAATATCAAAATATATAGGTATTGAATCAATATCCTTATTGGATGTATATAGCACTTTTCAAGTCTTGACAATTCAAAGCTCTTTAGACTACAAGTCACATATTAACCATACAGTCACATAACACTTTATCCTGTACACTTCAAGCACTTTCTCTGTGTCACATACACCAGTTTGGAATCACAAATTAACCTAAACTGTCTATCTTTGAACTGTGAGAGGAACCCAGTGTACTGGGAGAAAAACCATGTAGGCACAGTGCCATCCAAGTCAGTTTTTTGCCTTTTTTTGTATAGTTAACTACATAAACAGTTTTGGTCCATAAAAGAAAAGCAATAATTCTCAATCCGAACCCACTTATACAAGTTTGCCCTCGCTTTGTTTCCTTTCACTCTGAATGCTGTAAAGTGATACCTTGACATTTGTGTAGTGTGTGTGTGTGTGTGTTTGTGTGTGTGTGTGAGTGTGTGTGTTCCTGATAAAAAGTCACCATCATAACTGGATCAGTGACAGCTTCATAACTGGATAGTTTTATCTTACTTTAAATTCCTACCAGAAAGCTGTTAGTACATTTGGAATCATTTGCTCAGCAGTCACTTTGGAGGTCATTCCCAAAAAGGTCTCATCCACCCGTTTGGAGAATCCCTCATCCATGTTCTTTTTGATCTCATCATAACTGGGAAAAGAAATAGTAATTAGGCTGACGTAACATTTTTAATACTAGTTGTGAGCTGCCATATCAAAAGAATCAGCTGGCTGATTTTCTCAGGTCTTATTTAAACACATCTGTAGTAATCACTGCCTGCAAAGAAAAGAGTCTTTTCTCTGTATGTGAGGCTGTTTATCTGCCATTTGAGGTTGTTCCTAAAAGTGGAGAAATGGGCAACCTTTCCATCAGAAACATAACCCGGCTCCTTCATCATGGCACATGCCTTTGCTAAACTTTCATCTTGCTCAGTAAGCTGAGAAACTGACAAGCAGTAAACTGCTACTGCCAGGCCCAGCAGAGCATTCAGAGTCAAAGTCTTCATGTTTCTTTATTGTGTCTCAGTGCTGGAAGAAGCTGTTATACAGGCTAGAGATTGGATATGCTGCACAACTACCTGCTGTCACTGACCAGGGAAACGCTCCTTTTATGGTGAAGCCTGGCTTTGATTACTCATGATGATGTTAGATGTACATGATGTGACATTATTATAGTTTTCTGGGGAAATTTGTCATGACATGATGATGACAAGATCCTCAAACTCAGATTAAGTATCTTTTTTTTGTTCACTTTATATTCAGTTAGTTTCCAGAGCAGGTTTCAGTTTAGTTTCTTGATTTAAAAATGATGATTTAAATATTAGTTTGTTAGTTTTCTGTTATAGTGTTTGCAGGGCCAAAGATTTGAGAAGCTCAAAAACACGAGCTGGGACATCCACAAACATCCACAAACATGCAGACCCAAGGGGTCTGCATGTTTGTCTCATTAAATACGTTCAGCAGTGTTTTCTTGAGCTTGTGGTGTCAACAAAAAGTCTTGTGACAAAGACTAAAACTCAGACATTTCCTCTCTGCTTTCTGCTAACATTTTTCTTTTATGTGAGTTGTGTTGTGTGAGTCAGCTGCAGGTGGTTATTTTCCATCGGCATGTAATTATCCCGAACCCCTTTGTGTCAGTGTTAAAGGAAAGCTGCATTTTGGTCACTGTTGCACAGTACTGGACATAAACAGTATTGACTTTAAGTAATGCAGGTAAGTTGCTCAGCAGCAGCAAACAGACTCACACACAGAGTGAACGTGTTTCACCAGAAAAGAAGTAAAGACATTTTTCAATCAGGAAAATGTAATTTTGTCCCAAGTAAGAAATAAATGACAGTATGGCAGTGATGAACACACAGAGACGTAAAGTACATTTTTGATTTGGTTGAATAACTCTAGATGAAGTGATGATGTTTATATAGAGAGATTTAAAATAAAAATTAGCAACAAAATTAAATTTTAACACAGTTCAAATGATATTTGACAAACCAAACACTGCAAAAGGTGTACAAATTCCATTATTACAACTAGGGATGGCACGATACCACTTTTTTATGTCCGATACCGATATCGATTATTTACATTTGGGTATCGGCTGATACCGATATAAATCCGATATTTAAAATTGATCCAGGCATTTAAAAACATTAAAAAAAAAGAAGTCAACAGTCTCTCACACAACAAAATCAAAGTCTTTTAGTTGTCCCACATACAAGACTAAGGACCAGGGTGGGCAGAGCTTTTTAGGCAGTGGCACCAAAGCTCTGGAACTGTTTACCACTCCAGCTCCATTTAGCTGACTCTGTGGTGTCATTTAAAAAATAGTTGAAAAGTTTTCTGTTTAACCAGGCTTTCTGGTTTCTGACTTTATTTTTATTCTTTTTCTTTTAATATGGTAATGTTATTATGTTTTTAACATAGTGTTTTCTGGGGGTGGGGGGGTGATATTGTGTTTTAATTATTGTACAGTGCTTTTCTGTCTGTGAAAAACACTATATAAATAAACTTTACTTACTTACAACAATAACTATCACCTGAATCCTGTTGCTTCTGTGTGAGAAGGAGATGCTTATGGCATGTTGCAAATTTCATTAGGGCTGCAACTATCGATTGTTTTAGCAATTGTGTATTCAATTTTATTGATTACACAAGTAACTGGATAAGAAATACTTTTTTTCATATTAACAGTTCATCTGCATATTTTAACTTCCGTACTGCAGTTTTTCCCTGTGTGAAACACACAGGATGGATGGAGCAGCTACAAAGTTCTCTTTTCTTCACTTACTGATCAGGTGGTTGATGAAGGACCTCCAGCTGTTTTCCAGTAAAGGTTTAATGGAGGTTACAGGGATGAAAAGGCTTCTTTTGGACACTAGAAAAACATTTCCTTCTGCTCCATCTGAGCTCGCCGGCTCCGCCTCTTTCCGCTTGTGCAGACAGACTGCACGTAAATCAGCTGACTGCTGCTGTTGCGTCATCAGTGTTTATGCTGAAAAACTAGGGGCTGCGTGAGCGCAATCTTGTAATGCTTTATATTCACAAGCATTCTCCTAAATACGTTTCTGCTGCAGGTCTCTATTTAGTCACAAATCAGGGATTAAAGTATCAAAAATATTTTGACGGGGAAGGGGTTCTTCCGGTACCGGACGGTCACTAGTGCTAATAGCTGCGCTCGCTAGCAGTATGTCCGGGAGCTGAAGTAGAGAAAAAAATAACAGCTGATTCTCAGCACAGCGAGCACAACACAAACAAGGCAGAGAGCGGTGGAGGTGGAAAAACATGTCAGCGATGATCGCTCAGTGTCAAAGGGAATCCGTCGCAGCGACGGAGGATCTGAGGGGATTGTTATCTAACTCCTGATACCCCACTCCATTCCAGTAGGTGGCGGTAATGCAGCTCTAAGCTGGTTTGGTCAACCGCAAACCCACAAGAAGAAGAAGACGACTGAGCCCTGTAATGCAGCTAATGTGAGCGAAACGTTATTTAATGTATCGGATTACATTTTTTAAAATTTCTTTCCGATATCCCATCCAGTAATTTAGGCCAGTATCGGACGATACCGATACTGAATATCGGATCAGCGCATCCCTAATTACAACACTGTATTACACACTGAGGTAATACAGTAATTAACTCCTCCGTGAATCGCCACCTTATCGTGGTGGAGGGGTTTGTGTGTCCCAGTGATCCCAGGAGCTATGTTGCCCGGGGGTCTCACTGGTAGGGTCTCCCATGGCAAACTGGTTCTGGGTGAGGGTCCAGACAAAGAGCGGTTCAGAAGAGCCTTATGATTGTAACAGCAAGGGAACAGTTTACCCTGCCCGGGATAGGGTTACCGGGGCCTCACCCTGGAGCCAGGCCTGGGGTGGGAGCTCGAGGGAGAGCGTCTGGTGGCTGGGCATTAGCCCGTGGTGCTCGGCCGGGCGCAGCCCTAAGAGGTTACATGGACCCACACTCCTGTAGGCCCACCACCCGCAGAAGGTGTCGCAGGGGTCGGGGGCAATGTGTGTTGGGCGGTGGCCAAGGGCGGAGGCCCTGGCGGACTGATCCCCGGCTATCGAGACTGGCTATTGGGACATTGAATGTCACCTCTCTGGTGGGGAAGGAGCCTGAGCTAGTGCGTGAGGTTGAGAGATACCAGCTAGATATAGTTGGGCTCACCTCAATGCATGGCCTGGGCTCTGGAACCAGTCTCCTGGAGAAGGGCTGGACTCTGTTCCAGTCTGGAGTTGCCCTCGGTGAGAGGCGGCGAGCTGGGGTGGGTATTCTTGTATCCCCCCCGGCTTGCTCCCTGTACATCGGAGTTTTCACCGGTGGACGAGAGGGTAGTTTCCCTTCGCCTTCGGGCTGGGGAACGGGTCCTGACTGTTGTTTGCGCTTATGCGCCGAATGACAGTTCAGAGTACCCACCCTTTTTGGAGTCGCTGGGCGGGGTGCTGGAGAGTGCTCCATCTGGTGACTCCATAGTCTTGCTGGGAGACTTCAACGCTCATGTGGGCAATAACAGTGAGACCTGGAGGGGCGTGATTGGGAGGAACGGCCTGCCCGATCTGAACCCGAATGGTGTTTTGTTGTTGGACTTCTGTGCAAACCACAGTTTGTCCATAACGAACACCATGTTCGAACATAAGGATGTCCATGAGTGCACATGGCACCAGGACACCCTAGGTCGCAGGTCGATGATCAATTTTGTAATCGTATCATCAGATCTGCAGCCGTATGTTTTGGACACTCGGGTGAAGAGAGGAGTTGAGCTGTCAACTGATCACCACCTGGTGGTGAACTGGATCAGGTGGCGGGGGAAGATGCTGGACAGACCTGGCACACCTAAACGTATTGTGAGGGTGCGCTGGGAACGTCTGGCAGAAGCCCCAGTCCGGGAGATCTTCAACTCCCACCTCCGGCAGAAATTCGACAAAATTCCAAGGGAGGCTGAGGACACTGAGTCCCAATGGACCATGTTCCGCACCTCCATTGTTGAGGCTGCTGCTCAGAGCTGTGGCTGCAAGGTGGTTGGTGCCTGTCGTGGTGGTAACCCCCAAACCAGATGGTGGTCACCGGAGCTGAAGAAAGAGTCCTATCGGGCTTGGTTAGCCTGTGGGACTCCGGAGGCAGCTGACAGGTATCGGCAGGCCAAGCGGAATGCAGCTCGGGTAGTGGCCAAAGCAAAAACTCGGGTGTGGGAGGAGTTTGGTGAGGCTATGGAAAAAGACTTTCGGACGGCATCGAAGTGATTCTGGCAAACCGTCAGGCGACTCAGGAGGGGAAAACAGTGCTCCACTCACACAGTTTATAGTGCGGGTGGGGTGCTGCTGACTTCAACTGAGGCTATAGTCGGACGGTGGAAGGAATACTTCGAGGACCTCCTGAATCCCACTGACATGCCTTCTGTAGTGGAAGCAGAATCTGGGGACGAGGGAGATGACTTGAACATCACTGGGGGTGAGGTCACTGAGGTAGTTAAACAACTCCTTGGTGGCAGGGGCCCTGGGGTGGCCGAGATTCGCCCTGAGTTCCTGAAGGCTCTGGATGTTGTAGGGCTGTCTTGGTTGACACGCCTCTGCAACATGGCTTCTTCCTTGGTGGCCTCAGAGTCTCATCTCAGCTCTTTGCAGATGGTGCGGTCCTGCTGGCTTCATCAGGGGGTGGCCTCCAGCTCGCAGTGGAACGGTTCGCAGCCGAGTGTGAAGCGGCCGGCATGAGAATCAGCACCTCTAAGTCAGAGGCCAAGGTCCTCAGCCGGAAAAGGGTGGAGTGCCCTCTCCGACTCAGGAACGAGTTCTTGCCCCAAGTGGAGGAGTTCAAGTATCTCGGGGTCTTATTCACGAGTGATGGGAGAAGGGAGCGGGAGATCGACAGACGGATCGGGGCTGCTCCTGCAGTGATGCGGACGCTGCACCGGTCTGTCATGGTGAAGAGGGAGCTTAGTGTAAAAGCGAAGCTCTTGATTTACCAGTCGGTCTACGTTCCAACCCTCACCCATGATCACGAGCTTTGGGTAGTGACCGAAAGAATAAGATCGCGAATACAAGTGACAGAAATGAGTTTCCTTCGAAGGGTGGCTGGCCTCTCCCTTAGAGATAAGGTGAGGAGTGCGGCCATCCGGGAGGGGCTCAGAGTAGAGCCCCTGCTCCTCCACATCGAAAGGAGCCAGTTGAGGTGGCTCGGGCATCTGATTAGGATGCCTCCTGGCCACCTCTTGGGTGAGGTGTTCCGGGCATGTCCCAACAGGAGGAGGCCCCGTGGTAGACCCAGGACACGCTGGAGAGATTACATCTCTCGGCTGGCCTGGGAACACCTTGGGGTCACCCCGGATGAGCTGGAGGATGTGGCTGGGGAGAGGGAAGCCTGGGCTTCTCTGCTTAGGCTGGTGCCCCCGCAACCCGGCCCCGGATAAGCGGAAGAGAATGGATGGATGGATGGATAGTAACATTAACGACACACACTAACCACTTCCTTGCATCATTCACCAGTTCTCAGTTTTCTGTAGATACATTGTGGTAATTACTGAATATCCACTTTGTAAAACTGCGTGTCTACACACACACACACAGAGCACCATCCAGCTCCAGAAGATAACTGAAGGAAAGCATTCCTTCAGTTATCTTCTGTCACTACTTTTTTACCTGCTTCTATTTCACATTCCAGCAGGTCTTTAATGCGGCTGATGGAGAGCACATGTTTAAATTTAGAGTCATATTTGTAGTGGCAGTTTCCCTTGAAGAAGTGTACAGATCCTGGAGAGGAATCAGTATTCATTTAGAGTTATAAACATTAGGAAAGGTTCATTTTTCCAGCTTCCTGGAGTTAATCTAACACATGCATGTTAGATAAAAGGTATAAAATTGTCACCAGACGTTCAACATTGGTCTCCACAAAGTGCAAACCACAAGATTACCAATAAGTGCTTCGGAAGGTATTAAACTGTAATATCATTAAACTTTTTTTTTTTTCAAAGTGCACCAGGCACCTTTTTATTCATATTATTTTTACTTTTTGTCTATATGCAAGCATATTTCCAATCACAGCAACAATATTCAAGTAATTTGTGAGTCAAAAAGCAAAGTAGCAGTAGTAGTTTTGGGGAAGTGCGGTAAACTACAGGACCAATTGTCTTAAAACACCTTTTTGCTGAGAAATAAAATCAGTGACAGCAACTGATCCTGCAACCACACACCAGGAGATGCATAATATTGTATTACAGAACTTAAGATGCAAACTGGGATGATTCAACTTCCTGATTAGAGTTAAAATTCTAAACAGGAACTAACTAAGTGCTTTCCATCCATCCATCCATCCATCCATCCATTTATTTTCTTCAGGCTGCTGCCCCTACAACCCGGCCCCGGTTATCTGGGGCAGATAGGGGCAGCAGCCTAAGCAGAGAAGCCTAGACCTCCCTCTCCCCAGCCACCTCCTCCAGCTCATCCAGGGATATCCCTAATGCATTCTCAGGCCAGCCGAGAGATATAATCTTTTCAGCACGTCCTGGGTCTGCCCTGGGGCCTCCTCCTGGTAGAACATGCCTCACTCAAGAGGCGCACAGAAGGCATCCTAGTCAGATGCCCAAACCACCTCAACTGGCTCCTTTTGATGTGGAGGAGCAGTGGCTCTACTCTAAGCCCCTTCGAAATGGCTTCACTCCTCATCCTTTATCTAAGGGAGAGGCCAGCCACCCTTTGAAGGAAGCTCATTTCTGCTGTTTGTATTTGTGATCTCATTCTTTCAGTCACTACCCAAAGATCGCGACCATGGGTGAGGGTAGGGATGTTGTAAATCTACAACTTCACTTTCACGTTCCAGGTCCGTCTTTACCAAGACAGACAAGTCAGCATCCGCATCACTGCAGACGCAGCCCCAATACATCTGTCAATCTCCCACTCCCTTCTCCCGTCACTTCTGACCAAGACCTCGAGATACTTATACTCCTCCATTTGGAGCAGCAACTCATCCCTGAGCCATATTTGGCACGCCACCTTTTTCCTGCTGAGGACCATGGCCTCAGACTTAGAGGTCATAATTCTGATGCCAGCCACTTCACACTCAGCTGTAAACCATTCCACTGTGAGCTAGAGGCCACCACCTGATGAAACCATCATTTGCAAAAAGCAGAGATGAGATTCTGAGACCACCAGGAATGCTGTTGAAGTTCTGCCGGAGGTGGAAGTTGAAGATCTCACGGATTTGCGCCTCTGCCAGACACTCTCAGGGCACCCTCACCATATGTTTAGGTGCACCAGGTCTGTCCAGCGTCCTCCCTCACCACCTGATCAACACACCACCAGTTGGCGATCAGTTGACGTCTCAGCTCCTCTCTTCATGTGAGTGTCCAGACCATATGACTGCAGATCTGATAATACAATTACAAAATCTATCATTGACCTGTGATCTAGGGTGTCCTGGAGCTACATGCCATTATGGTCATCCTTATGTTTGAACATGGTGTTCGTTATGGACAAACTGTGGTTTGCACAGAGGTCCAATAACTGCTTCCCAACGGGAGCAGACAATATGTGAATTGCACATTACACAAACCATAGTGTAGCTAAAATTTGGCTTGATATATTTTTAACAGGGCAAAAGCAAATATATTCTCCCAGACATTTTTATATCACCTCAAAATGCTCAAAATGTCCCACCAATATGAAAGTCATTTTATCTGTTAGCACGAGCTGCAGCCTGTATTTTTATTTTTATTTTTTAATGTTTTTGCTGGTTATAACAGAATAGGATAGTCTGGATCCTTATCTCTTGATTGTACCTGATGCTCTTTTACCTACTACCTGGAGCACATGCATTAAGATATCAACAGTGGAAATCATCTCCAGTCATCTCACTGCATAAAAGTGATTACAGTACATAAACATGCCTCACATCTTGCAGCTTTATTATGCATCTACATCAGTCAGAGTTTAGGCCATGACACAGACAGTCACTGTGCTACTGTCATCTTAAATGATGCCCATACAACACCTTTTACGAACAAGCTCATTATTTATTGTAACATTGTTCCAGTATATACATGCAGCTGCTTAGAAATGTGGTTATTGTGCTATGATTTTTAAGAAATATTTTATATATTATAGATTTGCAGTTTGATGATGAGCAAATTGGTAAAAAGTGGTTTGTAAAACATCTACAAACATTTTGTGGATGGGTTTTATAAAGTTGGAAATTATGTTTATATAGTGCCAGTGACTTTTGACCGGTACTGTACATCTATTAAATACTGCTATTAAAGAGTGCATAAGCAGGCAGATAGGGTGGCATGGATTATCGTTCAACTCTCACATTTTAGCTAGTTGATCTTTTTGTTTACTTTTTCATTCATTATTTCTTTGTTTACTTTTAAACACAAAAAACTACAAACTGGAATTTAGAGTGGGTGAGTTAGAATGGGCTCACTGATCCGTAATGAAACATTTTTTCCTTCTTGACAAACTAGCTGTAACTGACACACACATAAACCTGTTTAAATCCTACCTGTCCAGTTGTACTCAGTTTATCCATCTGTGCATCCATCCAACCACTTCCAATTACTACTGGTGTTCACCAGGTACCTGTCCTAGGGCTTCTTCTATTTATCACCTATCTACTTCCACCTGGCCACATTTTCCATAAATTTAAAATCAGTTTCCACTCCTAAACTGATGGCCCAACTCTACCTGTTCACCAAACCTACTTCTGCTCTCCCACCAACCTTCCTCTGTGTTTGCCTCCAGGTAAAAGTTGAAGAACTGATTCAGCTTCTTTACTAAAGTAAAAGTAAAAAAGAACAGGCTCTGAAATGTACTGTAACATTGATGTCTAGCACTGCACAAATCAAGGAATTACATGATCTAATTAACTTCTTGTCAGTGTCAACCATTCAGGTCCTTTTGTTCAGTTGTCTTGGGCATTTTCAATATTTGATCACTGATTTAAAAAAAAAAAAGATCTCCTACCAAAATAAAGATATTTTATTAGACTTAGCTGGGACCAATGGATTTCTGCCTCATGGTGCAGCTTTGTCCACCTACTAAAGGTCCACAGGCTGGTGTGGGGCAGTTTATAAGAATGACCTATGTTCTGTCCTTTTTAATGCTTAATTTTTTTAATAGGCATTTGTGTCAGTGATTTTTAAACACAACAAAAAAATTTAACCTTGTTCTCAGCACAGTTCAGTCATCAGCATTATTAGGTACTGCCTGTAATTTGTATTTTTTTTCTGCTTTTTGTTGGTGGTTGGTTTATTGTCGTCATCCTGCTGAGCGGGCAGCATGGATACCCAACACAGCGAATTCAATTCAGTTCAATTTTATTTATATATAAATCACAAGAAACAGTTATGTCAAGGTGCTTTATATTGTAACGTAAAAACCATAAAATAATTACAGAGAAAACCCAACAAAATCACCCCCTATGAGCAAGCACTGGGTGACAATGGGAAGGAAAAACTTCCTTTAAACAGGAAGAAGCCTCTGGAAAAACCAGGCTCAGGGAGGGGGCAGTCATATGCTGGGACCTTTTTGGGGGTGAGCAGAGAAAGACAGGACAAAAGACATGCTGTGGAAGAGAGCCAGAGATTAATAATAACTCATGATTACATGCAGAGTGGGGTATAAACAGAGTGAAAACAGGTGAATGAAAATAAGACTCATTACTCTTGATCAGCCAGCCAAGTAGCTACTTTTCTCATGTTTGTTCATTCCACCATGGATTATTCTTCATATTTATATGTACAAATGCTCACAAGTATGGGATCAGTTAAATCTTTTTCAAAACAATTGTGTAAATGGAAAAAGTTTTTCAAAAATTTAATAATGTGTCCTTGTTTGCCATAGGTTCTATCTGTCATTTTCTTTGTAATTAACCATGAAACAGCGATCTCTATCTGCTGCCTTAAAAGGCAGCAGATAGAGATCGCTGTTTCAGATCACTATTTTGGGGAAGGAGGGAGAATCTCTGAGGTGTTTGGGGAATTTCAGCCTTATCAACTCAGCATCCAAGAATAGAAGATTTCCTGCCTACAATAACTGACAACATCTGTGATTCATGCACCAGGTCATCAAGCTGCAGAGACAAATCATGGGTTCAAATATCAGTTTTCCTTTAATCTGCCTTTCTGAATATGTTAACAGTGTTCCTAGAGTTTATGTACTCTAAAATAAAACTCTTTTAAAGAAGCTGTCATGATTAACTACAACCTTAATTTTAAGTAAAATTAAAAACAAAAACTGAAAAAGACGTTATTAAAAGACTACCTCTAGAGTTTTAGGGAAATGGTGTTAAGAACTCTGAGACATTCAACTTACAGCTATATTGCTGAATGTATAAAGTGAACAAAGCTCAACATGATTTTTAATTATTTAAATTTTTTCTGATTTCTGGAACAGAACCAAACTTTAGATAAAAGTTAGACATAGCTACTGTTACCAAAGTCTTTCTAAGATTTATGGGCAGGTATTTGAAGCCCCTCTCTAAATATGAGAAATGAGAAGAGAGTCACAACTTCAGTTTATATGTTAATAAACACATACAAACTTCATGTATAGAATTATCAGTGAAATCTAATTTCAAAATTGCCCATGAAGGTTATTGTCTTTGCCCCAAATAATGTTAAAAAATCTCTGTGGTTTCATGCTGCCATTTAGTCCAAATCCAGAGTGCTGACAAGGACAGTGTCTCTGATTCATACCACAAAATAGCCCTTGAACAAATGTCATGTTGATTCACATTATAATAATAATAACCAGTGTGCAAAAGCAAACCACAAAAAATATAACTTAACTATACTTTGGCTCTTATGTTTCCCAGTTCCTGTTGATTGCCTCTATCTCACAGGAGACAACCACCATCTTAACTGTTGCAGAATTCTCTTTATAAAGGTTTCTCGGTAACGCTTTCTTTTACGGCCCATCCTTAGGCCGTAACTACGCGTAATTTAGAGGGATTTATCCTGTAAGTAAATTTAAGTTATGTGTAATTAGGCTGTACTATTTTTAATTAAGCTGTAATTATTTTTATTAAGGCTGAATTACTTTTTAATAAGGCCGTAATTATTTTTAATAAGGCTGAATTATTTTTAATAAGGTTGAATTATTTTTAATAAGGCTGAATTATTTTTAATAAGGCTGAATTATTTGTAATACGGCTGAATTATTTTGAATAAGGCTGTATTATTTAGACTAAAGCCATAATTACTATGACTAAGGCCATACTACTTTGACTAAGTATTTTACAGGGATGTACCCTCTAAGAACAATTCTATTATTAGAGACAGAATTCTTGCAGGTTGATAGGTCATCAACTACTTATTTCATGCAATAAAATGCAAATTAATTTTCAAAATTGATAAAATGTGTTTTTTTGGATTTTTTCTAGATTATGTCTCTCACAGTCAAAGTGTACCTACGATAAAAATACAGACCTCTCCATTTTTCTGGGAAAACTTTGTCATGGTCCTGGGTGTGACCCCTTGTTTCTTAGTTTACGGTCTTTTGTAGTTATGTTAACCTAATTGTTACTGTTTTGTTATATTTCATTTGTTCCCCTCATGTATTCCTAGGTAGTTCCCATTGCTTCATTCCTCAGTTCTCCCTGTGTTCATCCCATAGTGTTTCCCCTCTGTGTAGAGTTTCCTTTGTTTATTTTTCGCAGTCTGTCTCCCTGTGTTGTGTCTAGTCTGCATCCTCTTTATATGGTGTCATGTTTGCATTTGTGTATCCGTCTTCTCACTTCCTGTTTTATTATGATATGCCATCTCTTGTGCTTTGTGTTGTCGTGTTGATGACATTATGTTCAGTTCTGTACAATTAATATTAAATAAAAATATTAAAAAAAAGAAATTAAAGCTGCAAGCGGTGATGATCAGGCCCTTGCACCCGGCGCATTGACCCATGGTGCGTTGACCCGTGGCGCGTTCGAGCCGTGGCGTGCTCGGAGGCTGTCACTGACGGGAGATTCGTGGGCTCACCTTGATGCTGTCAGCTCAGCAGGTTACCCGTACCTCACATCGTTCGGTTGCCGAACGTCTCCCGCGTCCACTAGGTGGCGTCGGTGAGCCCCTACTAATTCAGTCTTAATTACGGCCTAATTAAAAATAGTACAGCCTAATTACACATAACTTAAATTTACTTACAGGATAAATCCCTGTAAATTACGCGTAGTTATGGCCTAAGGGTGGGCCGTAAAAGAAAGCGTTACCGATTTCTCTTCAGCATTCTTTGAATGCAGTGTCCCACCTACTATAATACTTTTGCTGTTACATTGCCTCTTTGTTTAAAAGTTGAGCATTTCAGACCTCAGTATCATCATTCATTCATTTAGTTTTATTTCATTTTTTGGAAACCACATACAGTATGAGTGTTCATACAACAACAACTTGTCAATCACAATTTAGGCCCAACCTAAAGCATGTCCTGCTTTGTTTGACTCTAAATTGGGCAGTAATTTACCAGATAAATATAAAAATCAGCAAAATTATTTTAAGCCTTATTTACTGAATAGAGCGTACTTATTGGCAAAAGGACTTTGTCATGGAAATAAAGGTTGCGCTCACAACCAGAGATAAAAGGGAACCTTTGTTCATGACATGTAGCAGCTTGTTTGGGTTTGGCCACAAGGCATATGTTATCTGTAATATCTGTAGGAAATATGGGGGCTGCCCTTTATCAGTAAAGATTTCTGGATTCATGTCAGACTGCTTTAAAAATCTGGGTAATCACTAGTAATATACCTTTGAATAAAAGATAAAGAAATAGGGAATATTTTTAAAGTAAAATGACAAATATCTCAAGCAACTGAGACAATAAACATATGTGGAAAATGTTTACTGTGGTCAAGGACCAACTGAGCACTTTTTTCTACAGCCACTGGTTTCACTTTTTTTTTACTTAGAGCTTCATCCATCTTTTTTGTGCATTCTGTAAACAGAACCAACAAGATCCATTTTAAGGTGCCGTTTACACGACACCGTTTTCATTTTGAAACAGCGTCGTTCTGATGCGTTTAGGGTGTGTATCTTTTGACTGCTTTTGCTTCTCAAACCCTTTTACCACTGGATTGTTTATGTATTTCATTTTCATTTCTGATATACAGTATTTTTGGAATATGTGTTTAACCAGCATAACGCTTTTCTGATGCGTTTCGGCCTTGCGTTTACACAACAACGGTGTCGTTTTGATGCGTTTCGGCCTTGCGTTTACACAACAACGGTGTCGTTTTGATGCGTTTCGGCCTTGCGTTTACACAACAACGGTGTCGTTTTGATGCGTTTCGGCCTTGCGTTTACACAACAACGGTGTCGTTTTGATGCGTTTCGCCCTTCCGTTTACACGACAACAGAGTGAAAACGATGTGTTTCGGAAACGGGGTCCAGAGTGGAGCGTTTCAGAAACGCACCGGCTTGCGTTCTCGTGTAAACATTTGAAACCGGGGTGATTTGAAAACGGGCGACTCGCACATGCGCACTATGGTTGCGACGGCCACAGTTTTTCGCGCACGCGCAAATTGATAAACAGTACTTGCGGATTCACGAGTGCTTCTTATGCTTTTCTTGTGTTTTTACCGTTTTGTAATTCAGTGTTGTGTGCACCAGCGATCCAACATCATCGTCAGTCCACACAAAACCTCTCACATTGGCCATTTTTGTAAGTAATGAACAATTTGCCGCACTACCTACTGTGTCACTCCACGCATGCGCGTCTTGCGTAAACAAACTTTGCAAAGAGAAAACCAACGCCAACTTGTGGCCTGGCATGGGAACTACATAGTTTTCATCGTTTCACATGTCATCGTGTAAACACGGATTGTTTCTGAAAGGCTATCGTGTAAACGGAAGGCTGAAACGCATCAAAACGACACCGTTTCCAGTGAAAACGGCATCGTGTAAACGGGGCCTAAGCTCTCATCTTGCTGTGCAGTTTCACACATAACAATCAGCATGGCCCAGTACAGACCTGAAACTTATCTGTTTCCATACAATACACTTTGTCATTCAAATCAGTTACACTAGTCACAAGTGAGGGTGACTACAGGGGACTCTACTGTCCTGCTGTGGGACTTCAACGCTCCCTTGGACAACAATAGTGTAACCTGGAGGGGTGTGACTGGGAAGAAAGGCCTGTACAAAGTGAACCTGTGTGCTGTTTTGTTGTTGGATTTCTGCGCTGACCACACTTGGTCCATAACAAACACGAGAATAAGGGTATCCACAAGTGCACTTGGAGCCAGAATGCCTTATTTTGCAGGTCAGTGACTGTACTGGCCTCGCAGAAATCTCCATTCGGCTATCCAGCAAGCTAAACACCTCCACACAATAAATCCAGGACACCCTGTCGAACTTGAGCGTCTTTATAATGTGAACGGTGTGAAACTGAAATACAATACACAGAATAGTAAATACACGGGAAGTTTAGTACTTCAAATGCATGCATGTCTAAACAAAGGTGTTTAACATATAGTGTCTGCCATATTAAACGCAGCAGAAATATGACCTTCCATCAACTAATGTATTTACAACAAATATAATCTTCATATTCAATACAAATTAATATATTGGATAAATTGTCTCAAACTGCAACAATACCAAATATATACTTCCAGTTAAACATCCTACTTACAGGGAATGCCTTTATGAGGTCTAGAACAGCAGGATTGCATGAGATGGTGAACGCATGAAATACAGCAGCCTTCTTGCTGGTTTCCGTGGGCTTCTACCACTTCTGGTCATCACTTCTTGTCACATGCCATTTACTGACAGTCTTAAAGGGACAACAGCTATTTTAGGGCGAAAGCCCAAAACAGTGACTGATTTTGTAATCATTTCATCAGACCTGTGGCCATTTGTCTTGGACAGTCATGTAAAGAGAGGAGCAGAACTGTCAGCTGAACCACCTGGTGGTGAGTTGCATTATGTGGCATGAGAGGATGCTGGACAGACCTAGTGACAAGTGCCTGCCAGATGTCCCATTCTGTGAAATCTTCAATTCCCATCTCCAGCACTGCTTCAAAACCATCCTGAGGCAGGAAGGGGACATTGAGGCGCACTGAGACTTTTTTGAATCAAGAATCAATCAAGAATCAAGAATGCCTTTATTAGTCCCACAAATGGGGAAATTGCAGTTAACAGAACATCCATCCAATGATGCTTTTATTATTGATTTACCAGTAACTCTACGTCCCTACCCTCACCTATGTCACAAACTTTGTGACCAAAAGAACAAGATTGATACAAGAGGCGGAAATGAGCCTCCTCTGAAGGGTTAGCTGGGCAGAGATAGGGTAGTAGCGTGATCATAGCTGCTACTCCCCCACATGAAAAGGAGCCAGTTGAAATGGTTGAGCATCTGACTAGAATACCTCATAGACCCCTCCCAGGTGAGATATTTTGCTCATGTCCAACCAGGACATGAGCAAAATATCTCATGTCCTGGTTGGACATGAGCAAAATATCTCACCTGGGAGGTATTTTGCTCATGTCCAACCAGGAGAAGGCCCCAGGGCACACCCAGGACATGCTGGAAAGGTTATGTCTCTCAGCTAGATTGGGAACACCTTGGTCATGGATGGAGGGAAATACAACCACGTGGCCAGGGAATACCATGTAATCTTGAGCTGTCATTTCAACCATAATATTTTTTCATAATAAGATGGTCATGGATGATTGAGGCAGAGGGTGTTAAAAACTGTTAACAACAGCTTGTTGTGTAATGCAGTGTTGAAATATTGACCTAAATAATTTCCCCCAAAATAGGTACTCATCTGGTCATAGTTTTAAGAATTTAGATTTTACACATGTACTAAATTAGGATTTGAAATGAATTTGGTGCTACCTTTTTATTGCAATTCTTTCATCAATACTGCCTACATTATTGTCGTTCAATATACCTAAGACACAATGAAAACGATACTCCTACCAGTGTCCAATATTGGAAAGAGTAGTGCAAGTGTTGCAATAACTATGATCATAAGAAAGATGACTTACAAGAAACTAAAAATACTGGGGGAAAATGACCTCACAATGAGAGTAAAAAGAGCTTTTTTTGACAGCATGACACATCTTGTTTGTGTTTGGCCTCAAGGCGCAGTGGTAACTTATCAGTAGAAAAAGTGTGTGTGTGTGTGTGTGTGTGTGTGTGTGTGTGTGTGTGTGTGTGTGTGTGTGTGTGTGTGTGTGTGTGTGTGGGGGGGGGGGGCTCCCTTTTGTGATATTTACTTTTACAATCTATAGTTTCTGTATGCAATGCTGTGTCATGCCATCATAATTACAGGCTTGATATGGGAATTTTTTGTCTTTGCTGATGTTTCCCTAAATCTTATCACCCTAAATAGAATAATTCTTGAGTCATCAGTTCGAGGAAGTAGTTGCTCAATACACCCACTCTACAATGCTTCCATCTCACAGCCTATATAACAGCTGACTCCAGTGATGGCACACAAGTCAAAATCAGCAAGGAAGCATGAGGTCTTTCAGTGTGTGTGTTCTGCTCAGCCTGGTGGTTGCAGTTTTCTCTGTGCCACTAGCTGAAGTTTCTGAGCAAGATCAAAGTTTTGCAATGGTATGTATGTGTTTACTTTGCCTTGTCCTATAATTATAACACAAATCCTAAGATTACAAGGTATTAAGAGTAGTATTAAAATCTCATGTTCTTTCACAGAGCTACCTGAAGAAATTCTTCAACCTGACAGAGGACAGAGGGCCATCAGTCAGACGGGGCATCAGCCCACTGAACAAGAAGCTGGCTGAGATGCAGAGATTCTTTGGTCTGCAGATCACCGGGACTCTGGATGCTGACACCTTGGCCGTGATGAAGAAGCCACGCTGTGGTGTTCCAGATGATACGGCTGCTCGTTTCTCCACTTTTGGAAACAACTTCAAATGGCAGAAAAACAGCCTCACATACAGGTAAATGATCTAAAGAGAGAAGATGTGAGAAAATGTGATTGTACTGAATCCATCTAATAATTTTCTGGACTATTCTTCTGTCCTACAGGATAGAAAACTACACACCTGACATGTCTGTGGCAGAGGTGGATGATTCTATCAAGAAAGCGCTGCAGGTTTGGGCCAAAGTCACTCCTCTGAGGTTTACAAGAATCTACAGCGGCACTGCTGACATCATGATCTCCTTTGGTCGCCAGGGTGAGTGCAAACTGTTTTTCACCAGTGCACTCAGATAACAGCAACAATAAAAAAAATATTAGTCTGTAAAAAGAGACAATAGAGTAAAGATAAGATACTCATACACAGAATATCTCTAAATGGCATTGTAGTTTATTACATAGAGCTAGAGCTACATATGTGTTAGTTCAATGGTTATAATCCACTTAGAAGCAACTGATTACAAAATGTCTCACATGATTATACATGCATAACTGTAAAACTTGGCTAAAAATATATAAGCTTGTTTACACTTCTGTTTTTAATTGTACATTTTTTATTTAAAAAAACAACTTGTGTTTTTTTCTTTTGTGAATTTTTTTTAATTTTATGTATTTATTTTTATTTTTAACACATACTGTAGTTCATATTTGATTTGGCATTAATCCCATAATAACTGGCAATACGCCATGTATACACATACACTACAGTTGCCAAAGGTATGTTACTCTTACTAGCAGACATCATCATTCCACTGATGACGTGCCAGAGCTTGCAGCTTGACTCTTCCCTTCTTTACATTGTTTGAAGTGTCTGTTTACCTTAGTGAGGGTTGGTGGATGTTATATCCCACAGAGGATCTTACATGTGAGACATATTTTTACATGTTGAAGAACAAACAGCACTGATTGGCCACACAGTTCCAAAATACAGGAACAACACAGCAGCTGTTTTACTTTCACAAAACTGTTTTGTAAAATCAAACCTATTTTCTTTCTAACAGCACACGGTGATTTTTATCCCTTTGATGGCCCTGGGAACATTCTCGCCCACGCCTTTGCCCCATCTCCTGGCATTGGAGGAGATGCCCATTTTGATGAGGATGAAACCTTCACGTTCCGCTCAAACAGAGGTGAGCTTTTTTATTTATGATCTTTTCATGCTGTGATTTTACAGAATAACTGTAGCATCAGATTAAGTCCTGCAGTCAACCTGCCATTCTGTGTTTTCTGCTTTAGGCATTGTCCTCTTCATTGTTGCTGCCCATGAGTTTGGTCACTCTCTGGGCTTGTCTCATTCCAATGACCCTGGTGCGCTCATGTACCCCACATACTCATACAGAAACCCTGACACCTTTGTTCTGCCTTACGATGATGTTAAAGGCATCCAGTCCCTCTACGGTGAGTGCGGAGTGTCTGAATATTGCTTTGGTATTGCTGCATTCTTTAAGCATTGGTGTATTGTGATGCAGGGATACCCAAAACGTATCTTTTAAATTCTAGGTTCAAACCCTACTGTGGTTCATCCCAAACCCCCCACTACTCCTGATGCCTGTGATTCAACCATGGTATTGGATGCTGTCACCACCTTAAGAGGAGAGATTATCTTCTTCAAAGACAGGTATCAGTTATGCTCCGCAGTAGAGTGCTAAAACATCTCAGTCCAAAGTTTATGATTGCTTGATGTCTCACGTACCAAATGGCTGCTTATATGTTTTTCAGCTTCTTCTGGCGTAGCTACCCTCAAAGCAGGACACCTCAGGCAATCCTCATCAGTACCTTCTGGCCAAGTGCCCCGGTAAACATTGATGCTGCATATGAGAACCAACAGTCAGACAGAATGTTTCTGTTCAAAGGTACTAGTTTGCCTTGTCTATGTAAGGCACACATTTCAGGTTTCAGAGTTAATCTAATTTATGCTTTATATATCATTTTCCACAGGTCGTCAAGTGTGGGCCTTCACTGGCATCCAGCCTGTACACGGCTATCCTAAAACACTAACTGCTTTTGGTCTGCCAGGAAGAGTGAAGAAAATCGATGCTGCCCTTCATGATGTACACTCTGGCAAAACTCTCTTCTTTGTAGGCAGCTATTACTACAGGTGAGTTGAAAATATACCAGTTTCTTTTTTCACTTCACTTCACGTCACATCAATTCTATTTTATTTATATAGCTCCAAATCACAATGACAGTCAACTCTAGGTGCTTTATGTTGTAAGGTACAATAATAGGGAGAAAACCCAAACAATCAGAAAGAAATCTCTGGCAGAACTAAGCTCAGGGAGGGGTAGCCATCTGCCATGACCGGTTGAGGGTGAGGGGAGGGATACAGGACAAAAGACACACTGTGGAAGAGAGCCAGAGATTAATAATAATAACTAATGATTAATTGCAGAGTGGTGTTTAAACACAGAGAGTGAAAAGAGATGAATGTAGGAGAAATGCATCAGCAGCCTAGGTCTATTTAAGGGAGGGTTCAGGGTCACCTGACCCTGCCCTAACTAACTAAGCTTTATCAAAAAGAACAGTTTTTAAGCCTAATCATAAAAATAGAGAGGGTGTCTGTCTCCCAAGTCCAAACTGGGAGCTGGTTCCACAGAAGAGGGGCCTGAAGGCTCTGGCTCCCATTCTACTCTTTAATTATCCTAGGAACTACAGTACAAGACAGCAGTCTGAGAGCACAGTGCTCTATTGGGGTGATACAGTACCATGAGGTCTTTAAGATAAGATGGGGCCTGACTAGTCAGGTTAGCATATGTGAGGAAAAGGGTTTTATCGGACAAATCAGTCAGTATCGGACAAATATGCTCCCTGTTTCTAGTCCAGGGATCCTCAATTCCAGGTCTTGAGGTCTGGTGTCCTGGTGTCTCTGCTTCAACACACCTGAGTCAAATATAGTAGTCATTAGCAGGACTCTGGAGAACTTGACTGCATACTGAGGAAGTAATTCAGCCATTTGATTCAGGTGTGTTGGATCAGGGACACATCTAAAACCTTCAGGACACCGGACCTCGATGCCTGAAGTACACTAGCTGCAGCAGTTTGGATCAAATGCAGGATTTTTAGGGAGCTTTTCAGACAGCCTGATAATAATGAATTACAATAGTCCAGCCAAGAAGTAATAAATGCATAAATTAGCTTTTCAGCATCACTCTGAGGCAAGACGTTTCTAATTTTAGAAACATTTCTTGCATAAATGCAAGAAAGCACTTTTACATATTTGTTTAGTATGTGCATTGAAGGATATATCCTGGTCAAAAATAATTCCAAGATTGCTCACAGTTTTATTGGAGGCCAAGGCAATGCCATCTGGTAAATATCTGGTTAGACACCATGTCTGTAACATTTTACAATAACTTTAGTTTTTCTGAATTTAGAGGTGGGAATTTAGACAGATCATTATGTCTTTAAGACATTCCTGCAGTTCAACTAATTGATATGTGTCATCTGGATTCTGGATAGATAAAACTGGGTATCTTCATAGCAATAAAAATGTATGTTAATAATACTGCCTAAAAGACACTTTTATAATGCAAATAGGACTGGTACCACCATGGAACCCTGTGGAACGCCATAATTAACCTTAGTGTGTGAAGAAGTGTCACCATTTATATGAACAAAATGGAAACTATTAGATAAATATGGTTTAATATGAATTCTGTACTATTCACAGTGACTGAATGTATTCAACTTTTGTCTGTGTTTCTTTAGATATGATGAGGTTAGAAAGACTATGGACCAGGGATATCCCAAAAAAGTGAATCAGTTCTTTACAGACTTGACCACCAACGTGACAGCAGCTTTGCAGTACAAAGGTGAGTGGCACTCACTGCTGACCTGAAATAATAAGAACTGATGAAATTTTTAGAAATAAGCTTTTTTCCTCCTCTTTGAGTATTACTGCTTTCATTCTCATTTCAATACATTTAACATGACAGTAGAACAAGGAGCACCCTTAAAAATCGAATTTGTATAAACTACGATCAAGCGTAAAATTGAAAAGTGACTTCTTGGTATCTCAGTGAGTTGAATGTCAAATTCTCAATGCAAAAACAGAAGTCTGAGAAATTACTTCACCACCTTCATAACGAGTCTAATACATAACCTCTCTGAAACCAAAAGATTAAGTATTAAGCATTGAGCTTAGACAGCAGTAGGTGGGATTTTTTGATTATGTGTTAAGCTAAGCTAACCTTCCTTTAGTGCACTACAATCATCATATGAAAGCAATATCAATACCCTCATCTATGTCTTGGGAGAAAAGACAATGTGTGTATCTTCATGAACAATTTCTTTAACTAGTACTTAAACTAACATCAAGCCATTGTTCCTCAGGTTTCACTTACATCTACAGTGGACCTTACATCTATGAGTACAACCTGACAACTGGAAGACTGTATCGAGTGCTGAGGAACAGCCACTTCCTGCCCTGCTCGAACTTCTAGCCCTGTTGATCTTTGTTTTCATGTGGCCACTTTTGTAAACTAAGAATGAATGTACACCCCCTTCCTATTGACAGTGTTGTTATGAATATATTTTCAATATTGGATCACATGTATTTAGACTGAGAACACTGCATGAAGTGTGAAATTTTAAGTATATTTTAATATTCTTCCAAATGCAGTTTGAAATATAAGTTGTGAACTCGTTTTGTTATAATTATAAATTCTTCTGATGACTGAGAGCAGCAATCACTAATAAATGCACTAAATGACCTCATAGTCTAGACTGTGGTTCCTGAACTATGATCTGAAATATAAGCTTAAGTAAACAAACATAACAGTGTACCTGCTGTTGGTGTTGTTTATGAATAAAAGCTTGTATATGTATTATGCATTCATGTAAAAATGGACCTTTATCAGTAACTGACTATGATATCCAGTATAAATGATACATGTAGTGTTAGTCATAATTTGTCCTATAATTAACAGAGTCAGAATCTGATCAAAAGTACACTTGAAGATTGATTTACAGTCTCAGTATGATAAAGGAAAGGGCAAACACTGAAAGACTCAAACAGCAATCAAAGATCAAAAAAGTCAAATCTAAAAATGCAGGGAATAAGAAAAAGTGCAGTGAACCAAGCATTTCTAGAACTGCCTGAAAGAGCCAATATAGAAATAATTATTCTTTCAATGGACCCTAAAACCAAGAGTGTAGCAACTGCAATCCAAAACCCTTCTTTGAAATCATTAAAAGCCAGATAACAATTCTTCATACATGGAGTTACAAAAAAGTGGCTTCTTGGCATAAGAATGTTTATCTTGGGATTTACCTTAATTTTTATTACAACTACACACCTGTACATTTTTATGACTGAATTTACTATAGCTGTAATGTTGACAGAATGTGTCCACATATAGACATTATATATGGAATACATGGACACACACACATACACACACACATACATATTCTTGTTCTGAATAGGCCTGTTCAGACACTTGCAAGAATGTTTTACCGTCTGGTCATGTATGTTTATCTGCTCATCACCTTTCACAACACTGACACTGAATGTTTGAGTAAAAAACAACTAGCTCATTATAACCCACGAGCAAAACAGAGGTGGAGATAGTGAATTCGTTTTTTTTTTCTGATAGAGAAATAATAGAAAAATGGAAGTTGCACTTATTAAAATATTACTATAAATCAATTTATATTTATGTCAAAAGTCACCTGCGAGAAAAAAAATAATTCGAACAAGTAATTTCATTTCGTAAATGCAAATATTCCTTCCTCGAAGGCAGCTGCCACACGCACACAGAAGCCATGCTGCTTTACGCGTTGCTGCAGTTTAATGATGGTGTTTCACCTCATCTCTATATGCATCCTCGTCCCCTCCTATAATGAGTCTAACCAAGGTGTTATCATCTCCAAACTTAAGGAATTTGATGGATGGGATGGTGTCATGTGTGTAATGGGTATACAGGCTGGGGTTCAGCACACAGCCTGTGGTCTCTAAGACAGGATGTCATTTTTAATATAGGAACGCAGAGGCAGGACAAGACAGAAGTGGAGACATGGAAAAAACAAAAAAAGAGGGAAAATAGGTAAACATAGCTTTTTAAATTCCACCCATTTAGTTTTATTTGACATGTGTGTGCCCTCTAGAGGCCAAGAAATGTGACTCATGCAGTGAGGAATCAGACCTGTATATCCGCTACCCATAGGCGTAGGAACCGAAGGCGCAACATGTGGCTCCCCCCGCCCCCCTCTGAACGGCCCTGAGAGTGTTTGGAAAGCGGAGACAGCGGCAGGAGTCACAGTCAGTCAATGCAGGCCTGTCAAGTGCAACAGCACACTGTGTTATCAGTGAGGCACACAGCTTGTCTGTTAAATATCAGAGGTATCATTTTTATTTATTTCTGTTGGTTATTATTTTTTTTTTATTGATATTTATTTTTATTTATTAGATTTTGTTTCTGTTGGCCAAACAAACAGAGTTTCAAAATGAACTGAAGGTTATTTTATGAAAGAACCAGTTATATTGCCAGTCAACCTACATAAATGCATTTTTGACCATGATTAAATGTTTTCAACCAATAAAACATCAAACTTTGCTCTTGTGTGCGCTACTAAATTATTTTGGTGCTACTGAAATATTTAGCTTGCTAGTATCAGTGCGGCCACTTGATAAAGTAAGCGTACAGCCGTGGGATGACATGGTCATTATGCTTGATAAAAAGACTCAAGCCATTTTGTTTGGTGGTTTGCCCACGTCTTGTGATTATAAAATGTATATATATGTCAATTATACATGCAATAATATAGGTGAACACAACATTATTTTTCCCAAGAAACATTTGAAAAAGAATAATGTAAAAGATCAAATAGCATTTTTATGTATTTATTTATTTATTGCTTTGCTCAGAGTATTTATGGATCTGTCAGATTTCCGATATGTGTCCCCCCCAATAGTAAACTCATTCCTACGCCCTTGCTGCTACCTACATGTGCATGTGTGCTGAGTCAAAATATTAATGTTGATAATATTATTAAATTACAAAGATTTTATTATATAGTGGCCTTAATATAAGTAGAGCAAAGCTGTATTTTTAATAAAAGTTAATGTCCATGCTTGTTTCAGAAAAAGCATTCTGTCTTATGTTTAATTTATTATTCTTTAAAAATGTCAAAATGCATAGCGGGATTAGTACATAAGTCTGTGACAACGTTTTGCAGCAGAATGGATAGACTGGCCACAGCAAGCGGTTACTTTTCAGCAAAGTGAATCTGTGATGAATTAGTCTGCATTTGGTCTTCTTCAATTGAATGTCTGCCGTTTAAATTAACTGAGAAAACCGGGGGGGGGGGGGGGGGCATTGCATAATTTAAGAAAAGGGCATTTTAAACATCGTCATGAAAGTCACAGACATACTGTAGACATAATATGTCACAGAATGCTGGACCAGATAGAATACCGTTTTTTCCACCGTTCATTTAGCAGCATTCACTGCACATGCGCATGTCGTAAAATGCGGTGTTTTTCCATCATTCAGAATGATGCATTCAAAACGCTATAAAATCCGGTGTTCTGGCGGGATTTTGCTGAATTTTACTGCGTTTTTTTTCATAATTTCTTTACCAAACACATTGGAAAAGTGGCACACCGCAGTCCGCACACCGGCAAAATATATGTTGAAAATTCACTGAGAGCGCGTTTTTAAAGGACAGTGTAAAGCCAAATATCTATTTATAGTTAAAAACAAATATTTGCAAAGTGCATGAAATCAATGTCGTGTTTTGATCTGAAATTCAAATGTAGGAAAAAGATCCGCTGAGTTTTTCTTAAAACTACAATAACTACAATGCTTAGCAAATTATGACGTCAGGAAACACGCCTCTCTGCGTGATTGGCTGACGCGTTTATGCCTGCGCTGCTGAAGGTGAAACGGTTTCCAGTGTGTGAGTCAATCGTGTGTCCAAAATGTCATCCGGTGGACTTTTAACCATGCACGCTCAAATCTGTAAACACCTGGTAAGTGAGGGAGTGTAAAAGAATCAGGTTAGGTTTATGGTCATATTGTTACAAGGCACAGTGAGGTTAAGTTGGCACCACAGGGCAATGGTTAACTTGAAGCAGCTCTGCTAACCTTTCTCCCTGTGTGTGCAGCGTCCTTGGTAAAAGTAATCTGACCACCTGCAAACACACTGTTACAATAGCTGGTAACAGTGTGTACTTTAAAGTAGAAGTTACAGTCAGTATTACTGGCTGCGACTCTGTCGACGGTGTACCAGAAAGGACCACATTGTCACCAAAATTGGCTAACGACAACAACAGCTGCAGCTAGCTAACAAAAAACAAACCGCCCCCGTTAATTCATTAGGTAGCCAGTGTTATCTGAATGTACCTGCCCATATTTCTAGCATAACCAGCGTATTTTCCATGGTAATAGTTTTATTCTAAACTAAACTATTTGAGTATCTTGCGTTTGACACTTGAGCGGTGTTCAGCTCTGTGTGACCTGCTTCCAGTGTTTACCAAACGTTTCAGTCACCTGCTCCTACGTTCCTGTTTATCTGACCCCCTGTCCTGCAGGAACCGCTCTATATTTTCTCACAATCCCAGCTGCAAATCGCGGGTGGGATATTAAAAAAAAAGTTTCACTTGTGTTTTAGATGAGAGAGAAGGTCGAAAGGTTTTCAGAACATGATTCCTTTTGCATTTATTGGATAGGACAGTAGACAGGAAGAGAGTGAAGGGGAATCACGCAATGGAACTGATCTGGGGCAGACTCAAACACAGGACTGCCCTTTAGTACATGGGTCACCTACTCAACCAGGTGAGCTATAGCAGCACCATCAGACAGTGAGTATGAAGACAAGGATTAGAGAAATATGGATATCAAAAATTGGTGAAACTGAATGATCGTCTTGTCCAAGGAATGAGCCATCCAGTATGGCTGCCAATATTGTGTAACCACGGCTAACACAAATGGTGGTTACTCTTGTGCAGGACATCAAATATTTTTTTAAACTTTTCATCCTAGAAATGTAGAAATCCATCTCTGTTGGGAACCGGCTGCTGAAGTAAATTCTGTTCTAAACCCATAGCAACAAAAAAGAGGAGCTGCAACGTGTGTGTGGAGACACAATATACATGCATCAAGTGCAAGAAATCTATTTGCAATACACATAGTTGTACAGGCATGAATAGTCTGTCTGTTCAACTGGGCTAAACTACAGACTGACCTCAATCTGTTCAAAGACGTAAACATCAGTAGTGATGACAGACTTTGCTTCTTTTATATCCGTTCAGCATAAGCATATTTTTCCACACATATTTTGGTTATGATTAATTTTTCTATTGTTATTTCTTTTGTGTTTTAAAAAACTATTGACACTTTTCGTCATAAATGGGCTCCAACAGAGTACCAAATATTAACCATATATATGGTCTATATTGCTTGGAATTGGGATAAAGTGTTTTTAGAGAAACTTTTATGGCTTTCTTGATTTAAAAACCAAAAAAATGGACAGCACACAAGGGTTAAACAGCTGTCAGCCTCATAATCATGAATAATCATGTTCACTTGTTGTTTATAACCATAAATAATAAATTATTTATGATCCTGTCACTATAGGCCCACAAGTATCTGTCAAGAACCTACACATCTCGCCCTTCCCTCAATGTAAGTACTGTAACTGGAGTTTATGCTGTCAGTTAACCATCTGAACAGCACACTAACATATATACTTAATGCATGGTCTCAGGAAGTCGTCATTGTCAGTGCAGTCCGCACACCGATGGGCTCCTTCAAAGGCAGCCTGGCCTCAGTTCCAGCCCCCAAACTGGGCTCCATTGCCATCAAGGGGGCCATAGACAAAGCAGGTATGTTCAGACACTTCACTTTCACTGCTTAAAGAGAACCACTTTCCTCTGTTATAAGCGCTACATATAGCATCAGCTGGTGGTGTGTGTGCAAGCATTCCTGTGATAATATACGAGATTAGTCTCTCTCACACGAGTGGGAAGTTTTCTGCATCAAAGAAGTGACAGCTGTGCGTTTTCAGTAGTTTATCTGTGTGTTTAGGAATTGCTCCAGAAGAAGTGAAGGAAGTCTACATGGGTAATGTGCTTCAGGCTGGTGAAGGACAGGCCCCCACACGACAGGCTTTGCTTGGAGCAGGTATGACCACGCTGTTATTTTTAACCCGCAATACTGATACATCTGTGCTGTCTCGGGGGGCCTTTTGTAGTCTGCAATTTTTATTATTTCCAGTTTCTTAAGCTAAACCCTGTTTTTTGATATTGTTGATTGTAGTTGAAATTAGAGGAAAGCTGAAAATGATTACAATGATATAAAAAATTTGCAGCAGTTTCAAATTTATGTACACGCAGAATCAGAGGTTGGTCAGAATTATTTAATACATCTGTTTGATCTGGAATGATGTCTCTGATTGGCTCTCCAGGCCTGACCCTCAGCACACCAGCAACAACCATCAACAAAGTCTGTGCCTCTGGAATGAAGTCCATAATGATGGCAGCTCAGAGTCTAATGTGTGGACACCAGGTAGTCTTAGCATTAAATACACATCAAGTAACAAAACATGGAGTTCAGGTTCTTAGCACATATTGCATCTTTCGCTATGATGCTGGTAGCTAATCATGGATGAGATACTGCATGATTTATTGTGACTAAAAGAAGCCTTTGTTTGTAATGGGCTCCTTCAGGCTTGTTGGTGTGATCAGATAACAGGAAATTTGTAGTGCGAACTACTCTGTGGGCAGGAAACTGTAGTTCTATGTGTGTGACCTTAGGATGTGATGGTGGCAGGAGGCATGGAGAGCATGTCCAATGTACCTTATGTGATGGCCAGAGAGACCCCACCCTACGGAGGAGTGAGGATGGAAGACCTGATTGTGAAGGATGGACTTACTGATGTTTACAACAAATTCCACATGGTAACCCTCATGTTATATTTAATGTTGGAAAATTCTACGGTCTCTATGGATTTAGAGCATCATATTTTTGTTGCTTTCTAACAGGGTAACTGTGCCGAAAACACAGCCAAGAACTGCAAAATCAGTCGAGAGGAGCAGGATACGTATGCCATCAGCTCATACAGCCGCAGCAAAGCAGCGTCTGAGGCTGGCGTGCTGGCAAAGGAGATAGTACCTGTCACTATTACCCAGAAAGGTACAGGAAGATGATCATCATCTTGGGCAAATGACTTTTATTACTGCTGTTGCTTAGCTGATGTTCATGGGGATTTGTAGGCAAACCTGATGTGTTGGTGTCTGAGGATGAGGAGTGGAGGCGGGTCGACTTCAGCAAAGTCCCCAAACTGAAGGCTGTGTTCCAGAAAGAGAACGGTAACAATCATTAAAGAGATTTAATGAAAAGTGTCATTTGTTCTTACACTAATTAAATTAAAACAAAAAGATTAGATTTTTTTGCCCCTCATATTTAAATAAATTAATATCAGACAAATACAGCGTATGCTCGGTGTGATCAAAACATTTCAGGAATCCAGGGCTAAAATAAAATAAAGATAAAAATAAAAGATTTTTATAGGCCCATTTCTGGAATTTACTGATCACACATTGCATAAAAGTGTTATTTATACTTGCTTTCATTTTCTTTTCTTTTTTTTTATTATTTCTTACGAGTTCTGCTGTTCTCAACAGCAGCGAATGCTTTTTGTGACAGATGTCAGTTTGAAGCCCAGTACAAAGAAATCTTAATAATTGTAATCTAATTTAATGCACATCTGTGTGTTTTTAAATGTGCATTTTGTGTTGATGTTTCCCTTGTTTTTTAGGCACAGTGACAGCTGCCAATGCCAGCACATTAAACGATGGAGCTGCTGCTCTTGTTTTAATGACAGCAGATGCTGCAAAAAGGCTCAACGTCACTCCACTGGCCAGGATTGTTTGTGAGTTTTTTATAGACACACTTCACGCTGTGCTTGCAGAGCTTAACTGCAGAATGATAATTGATATGTTAGATTTAGCCATCTAGCTGCTAGCCAGGGCCTGCTGAAATACTTTTTAGAACTGCTTGAGGGCCAAAAGTTATCTGTTATAGGTTTAAGTAAAAATGCTCATCCATGCTACTGACTAATTTTTTTTTTTTCTTCAGCATTTAAAAACCACCAAAAAGCTCCATCAAATAAGGTTAAGCATTGGTTTTCATAAGACGGGTCTTTAAAAGAGGATTTCTGTCAGCAAACTCAAAGGCCAAATGGCTCCAAAGGGTTGGACTTAGAATGAAGTGGAAAAGAACCAGACAGATGCTGACTTGATACATCTTATCTTCGCTTGTTCAGATGGTATCATCTGAAAGTCATAGAAGTCATAAAATCATAGAAGCTCTGCTGGTATAGCTTGCATTACTTTTTCTTCTGTAAGTGGGAATTAAACTTTCCAAGTGTCATGAATGAGAGCTGCACTCATGCAGCTTCTTGGCTTCATTTGTGCAATGCAGGCCTTCTGGTTCTAACAAGTTTTCTGGCTAAGACCTTGTAAAATCATTAGTAAGTTACTTGGCTTTGTAATATTCAGAACTCTACAACATTTTATAGCTGGAGATTTGTTTTAATCTGACACCAATTTCTAAGCAAGTTGTGCAGAGTGCAACAGTGAAAGAATTAACTGTGTTTCGGAAGTTAAACGGCTCCTTGTTTCCTGCTAAGAGTATATTTTGGAAGTCTGACTTTTGGTTGCCACACCATTCATGCTATATATATATATATATATATATATATATATATATATATATATATATATATATATATATATATATATATATATATATATATATATTCTTCTTTTTTTTTTTTTTTAACACAGCCTTTGCTGATGCTGCAGTTGCACCCATTGATTTCCCCATTGCTCCTGCATACGCTGTACCAAAGGTGGGTTATGAAGATGTAGTTTGTAATATTCAAACTTTTTCGATGAGTTGATGCATTTCAGTATGACAAATATGCAAAAGACTAAGAAATCAGGAAGGGACAAATAGTTTTTCATGGTGCTGTACATCTTAAATGTGGGTATCCCACACAGTAATGGAAACCAGTAAAGATGCACAAAGGTAACCCACAGCCAAATACATCCAGAAGGTACAGCAGGTGCTGAGAAGCCAGTTATTTGGTAGGAATAAGATCCAAGCCATCAGCCCCTATGCCCTTCTGGTTATCAGATACCTAGATGCCACTGATGTCAAGATACAAAAACTCCTTGGGTGGACACCTCTATGCACTCTAAAGTCCAGCATCCTGAGTCTCTATGAGAACGAGGGACGGCATGGACTAGTGAGTGTCAGAGCCACAGTCCAGGTTGGCAAAGGAAGATACCAAGAAGATGAGCTGCTACAAGAGTGCCTCAGGCAGCTGAGGACAGACAGTAAGGACCAGGAGGAGGAACTATCATAGAAGACCAAACCCCTGCACAGTGAATAGGACACTGCATATACACACACTCTCACACACATGTAGGGCAAGCTCAGGTAATTTGGACCACTTTTAATAAATCAAAATAAATGAGTATTTTTGGGTTTAGTTGATGCAATACAAAAATTGTTTAGGCTCATATATCTGTCTTACACATGTCCTAACACTTTGTGTGTTTATGTGTCTGTCAGGTGCTGGATGCAGCAGGGCTGAAGAAGGATGATATTGCCATGTGGGAGATCAATGAGGCCTTTAGTGTGGTTGTGCTGGCCAACATCAAGATGCTGGACATCGATCCGGCAAAAGTCAACATCAACGGGGGAGCTGTGTCACTGGGACACCCCATCGGGTAGGTCGCAGAACAAAAATACAACTTAGCTCATTTGCAGCTTCTCCAATCACAGCCACTTTGTCAGCCATGTAAATCAACTTGTGTATCACTAAGAACACCTTGTATAGATTTGATCCCATCAAATCTACTGAGACTGCAGGAACTGTAAGAATATATTTAATCGCTGTGCACTTTATTTGTATTCAACCACAGCTTTTTTAAACTAGAACTAAAATATTGTTCTTCATTTCTCTTTTCTTTGTCAGGATGTCTGGTGCGCGAATTGTGGGTCACATGGTGAACAACCTGAAGTCTGGTCAGTATGGGCTGGCGGGCATCTGCAACGGTGGTGGTGGAGCTTCTTCTATTCTGATCCAGAAGCTGTAAGAAGACCTGACAAGAAGCTTGTGTTTGTTCGATTTTGTTCAACTGTGCAGTCACTGTCTGCCGGCTCCCAGTGGTTCTCATATCTATAAGCTCCTGTTGACTCTGAAGAATGAATCTGTTACATTAATGTCAATGGCCTTAAGCAACTAGCAAAGTGGGAGTTGATTCATGTGACTTCATGACTCCAGTGTACAAAACACTCCTCATTAGAAAGAATGTCATGTGCAAAAAATAGAGTGACATTTAACTGGTTAAATAAATAGTTTTTATGAAAGTGTTGTCTTGTTATTGGGCTCTTGTGAACTTGTGTATTTTTTTTTGTCAAGTGGATTATCAGTTTGTGTTGTAATTTTTCAAGCTGGCCACTAGATGCTGCAACTACCTTTTTATATAAGTTCACTGACTGTTACGCTGGACACAAAAACATGCCACAGATTAGTGATTAACATCCACTTTACCCTCTAACCTGTTGCAGCTAATACAGCCAATGTCTTTTTAACCTTTTGCAATTGGTGATCAGTTTGCCCTTCATTACAACAACTGCCCTTTTTGCCCCTCTTAAAGATTCCCAGTTGAATGTTGGTTAACACATTTATGGTGATAAAATGGTTTTTAAAGGTACAATTTGTTTATATTAAGAGATGAATAAATTAAAAACTGGCCACATAAAAGTCGACTGTCGAAAAATATCCATGATGGATGCTATGTTAGAGGTATTTTATCATTCATAAAAAATATATAAACAATAGAGCACTTATAAGTATACATAAGGTGATTCATGGGTTTAACGATACAGAATTTGGCCCATGAAGATCAGTGGACTCAGTGTTTGTGGGGTGTTGCGGGAAAAATAATCTGTAATTTGAATAAAATGACCTTTTTGAGCTGCTACAAAGTATCACAGCTTAAACATATGGTCACATGTTACCTTGGTAAAAGTGAGTTTATGTAAAATCAGTGGAATGAGTGGATAGCTTTACTTTCTGTATCTAAACTTACTTAAATGTTATTGAAAACATGTAACATTTTATATATATATATATATATATATATATATATATAAAATGTTACATATTTTATATATATATATATATAGCGCCAAATCACAACAGGCAACTGTTGTGATTTGGCGCTACATAAATAAAATTGAATTGAACTCAATTAAATGATAGTCTATGATCCTTTATTGTCCTCCCACCCTTTTAAAGTCTGGTCAACAAAGGTGGTGGCTGTGTCATTTGGACATTGTGTGCCTCCATCATCTTACTCAGTGACAGTCAGCATTCTTATTTTACATTTCCTGCCAGTTGGCACATGGATCACAGAGTTAAATATTAACAGGGTCTGAAAGTCATGTGTCCTTCACTTTTCTAAGCGTTTCCTTTAGATGTTACAGATTAAACTCGGAGAGCTCTTAGCATCAGCAGGACTGAGAGCAACACAATGTAAGTGCATGTGTTACACCTTCTCATCTGATTTCTGTCCTCTTTGTGATATGGTTAATAGAGTATCATGTTGACTCTTGATACTAGTCCCCTTAGTAAAACTACGAGGACTGGTGAGAGAGGGAGCTTCGCTTAAGTTAACTGCCACTCCTTTAATTACACCATCAACCCGATGAGATACACAGCAATGCATGCCAATCAGAGTAACATTACAGAGTTAAATTCATAGATTAGGTTTTCCAATTAGAAATGAGTAAAATGCCTCTGTGGGATTACCACGCTCCCATGCTCTCTGTTTTCACTTCATTCACCTGATCTGCAAACCTCTCAGTGAACAGGGCTGTCATCCATACTGATGCACGGTTGCTGTTTGTGCATGTTGTGTTTAAATCAACTTGCGCACAGGCTGGCTTGTGCGCACAGAAAGAAAAGGTGTGGTCATGGCTGTTGATTACGGTCAGGAATAAGATCACATTGATCAGGCAGAGAGAGAGAAACGGGAGAGCAAAGACAGTCAGAGAACTGAAGGAATTTGTGGAACTTTCAAGGTGAGACCAAGTAAATAAGTCTAAGTAATTCAGCTGTGCCAAATCACACGATCATACTGAGGTATGATAAGTGTGAGTTTATTCAAAAATATTGTTCTCTAGTAAGTTTATGTCTTATTTGTGAATAACAGAAAAGTGTAAAAAAGTATTTCTGATTTGTGTTAATGTGGGTTTGTTTTTTAGTGACCAAACTGTAAAGTTTCATGTACAGATGCATACTTTTGTTTTTATACTTGTGCATCAGGTGTGGCACTTAATAACTAGTAATTGTTTATTTGTAAGTTCTTCAGGAAAACTGCACTTCACTCCTCAGGCAGTCCCTCTTCAGGCAGTAAAACCAGTTTGACTATGAATAATGAGGTAGGCTCACTTTCACAGTAGAAAGTTAACCTGCTGAATCACCTCAGGTTATTCTCAGCTTTTTATTTGACTGAAAAGTTTGAACTTGATCTGATGTCTCAGTTTTACAACTGCAATTAATAGTGAGCTTTCTGAACTACCTCAGTGACTCTCAGTGATGGGTAAAGCAAATAAATTCATCTTTTTGTCTGTTTATCTCCAGATGAATGGTCCCATCTATGACAACAAAGGGTTTCAACATGAGGAAAATAGACCTCCTCCATATTTCATAACACTGCAGAGTCCTGGCCATTTCCCCATCAACACGCCCTATACTTCAACACCTGGAATACCAGATAATCCAAATCAAATGAAAGGTAGTGGAAGATTTGACTAAGGCTAGGCTGTTACATGGCAGTTATGCCTCCTTTGCTCAAATGCATACAGTCTGGATACATTATGGTCTGGAGGCACAAGACAAAGTGAAGCTGGTGGTGGCTCCACTGTAAAAGCTGGCAGCACAAAAAGGCCGAGGCAACTGTTGCCTCAACTGATGAATTTATTAACGGATTTCTTTTTTTTTTAAAACTGATGAACTTATAAGTCTTAAATGTTTCCACAAGTTAAAGATTATGATTATTTTAATACTTTGACAAGTATTAACTAGTATGCGTGCTTCCACAGTGATGATTAATAAGTCAGCTGCTCACTTTATTCATGGTGTTACAACTTTCTGACAAAAATAAACCTGACCAACTGTAAACATACTGGAACAAACATATTATGACAGAGTATCAGGTCCATAATTTGCTTATATAACCTTCACTTCCCAGACATGCAAACTATACTAGATACATTACAAATGAGCTTTAATTCAGCTGCAAAACAGAAACAAAAATTGAACTGAAATGTTTCAGCAGGATGTTGACTCCTTCTGTTGACTGTTTAAGGACTGTTGAGGCAAACACACACAGCAGTCCGGGGGTGCTTTTGAGATTGTAGCCACTCAACTTTACGACAGTCTGTTGTTTCTCATAAACATTTGGTTGAAAGCTCGTGATTATTGGTTAGCCTTTTCATAAACACTGCGCTGGTTTAAGTTTAGTTTATTCTGGTTATATACTTTTCTTTGATAATATGCATTTTATTATTTTAGTAGTTTAGTAGTTTGCGGCAGATGACTGCCCCTCCCTGAGCCTGGTTCTGCTGGAGGTTTCTTCCTGTTAAAAGGGAGTTTTTCCTTCCCGCTGTCGCCAAGTGCTGCTCATAGGGGGTCGTTTTGACTGTTGGGTTTTCTCTGTATTATTGTAGGGTCTTTACCCACAATACAAAGCACCTTGAGGCAACTGTTTGTTGTGATTTGGTGCTATATGAATAAAATTGAATTGAATTGAATATGCATGCCTTTAAAAAAAGATACATACTCGATTAAGCCCCTATTGCTGTGTCTTGAAGACATTAAGGCATGGATGGCTTTAAATTTCCTAAATTTTAATGATAAGAAAACTAAGGTAATGGTGTTTTGTCCCAGTGGCTTCTACGCAACATCTTCCGTTGACTTGGAGCCCTTGGCATCTTATTTAAGGCAGCTCGTCTCAAATTTAGGTGTTAAAATTGATAGTGACCTTAAATTGGATTTCCAGGTCAGGGCAGTGGTTAAGTCCTGTTTTTTACCATCTTAGGCAGTTGGCAAAGATTAAACCAATCCTTTCAAAACCACATTCTGAAACAGTGATCCATGCCTTTATTATATCTCAGCTCAACTACTGTAATGCCCTTTACCTTGGAATTAGTCAATCCTCCCTTAAGCGTCTTCAGCTAGTCCAAAATGCTTCTGATGGGGGCCAGAAGGAGAGAGCATATCACTCCTATTCTGGCTTCACTACACTGGTTGCCAGTGCATTTTAGAGTCCATTTAAAATTTCTCATATTTTTTTTTAAATGTTTACATGGTCTTGCCCCATCTTATCTCTCTGAGCTATTAAACCTATACCTCCCAGCTCGTTGCCTCAGGTCAGCTGATCAGCTGCTCCTGGAGGTACCGAGGTCGAAGTTGAAGCTCAGGGGTGACAGAGCTTTTAGCGTTGCTGCTCCCAAATTATGGAACGATTTGCCATTGCATATTAGAAGTGCTCCTTTATTAGCGACTTTTAAAACTGCTCTTAAGACACATTTTTATTCCCTGGTTTTTAATACATGCTGAGACTTGCTTTATTTGTGTTGGTGTTCTGTATATTTGTTGACATTGTGATGTGTATTGGCTATTTGATTTTTACCTGTACAGCACTTTGTTGCAGCTGCTGTTGTTTTATATATAAAGTAGTAGTAGTTTTGTTTTTGTTTTTTAGGAAGAAAGAAATATCATGGGAAATACATCCTGGGTATAAGTCTGTGTGTGGCTGTTATCCTTGCGGTGGCTGGCCTCTTGTTGTGGTACTTCTGTAAGTTGATGTGAAGCCTGTTGCAGCTGCGTAAAATGATTTTTGTCATTTAAGTACTGGAATGTGTCATGATTCTGTCTGAGGCATGTAGGAGTAAATGCATGTGTTCACAGTGTACTACCAGTGTTCCATGGGGAAGTCGTGTGGAAAAGGTGGGAAATGTCTGAGCCACTCCCAGTGGTGTGATGGAGTCACTGACTGTCCACATGGAGAGGATGAATCTCTGTGCTGTAAGCCACTTGAGTCAGTGTATCAGTCTTCCATAGAGCTGTACAGTGTTAATGTCTATATTTTAATACTCTTTATGTTTCACAGTTCACCTCCATGGAGCCAACTACATGCTGGAGAGTTACTCATCAAGCAGCCAGACCTGGATGCCCGTGTGTGCTGACAACTGGAATGATAACTATGGAAAAACTGTGTGTGGACAGATTGGCTACAGCAGGTGCTCACTGTCTTTTCTCTCTGTCCCACTTCTGCTGTAAACAAGTTTACTCATATTGCATGACTTAGGATTTGTATTGCTGCTGGGAGTTCAGTTTCCATGCTAAACATAACTTTAAAAAATTACATGCAAAAATATTTTATTGCTTTACAATGCAATTCAAAGCATCATTACAGATAGCATTAACATAGCTCAAATAATGTGTAATAACAAGTGCATGCATGTGTGTGTATATATACATACACATTGGGCTACATCTCCAAATCCAAAAATTCTGCTTTTACAGAGATGCTCACACTTGCTGATGATCACTTAATCATTTTTAGCAGCACTTGATGCTCCTTTACCCATGAAAGCAGTGAGGACGTACACTGAGAGAACAACTGATATTCTTTTGAAGTCACTACAGAATCATTGATTATTGTCATTTGTCTGCGTCCCACAGAATGGATTATGTTGCCTACACCCAAATCAGTGCCGGTTCTTTGGCCTCTAAAGGATATATGAGGCTGAAGTCTGGAAGTAATAGTGGATCATTAGTACAGTCACAGCTCACTCCTAGGTACACACCACCACCTATCACTGAGTGATTGTTTTATGCACATTATAGCTCAGATAAAATGTGCTGTTTTTTGTCATTCTTTCCTTTGCAGCTCATCCTGCAGCTCCAGTGCTGTCAGCCTTCGCTGCATTGGTAAGCTACTGTATTAAATATGAATGCAGTCATGTAATGTGTGCAAATAATCTGACTGGTGCCACTTCCTCCGAATTGGAAAGGTATTTAAGAATGCTTGAAAGTCAGTGAAAGTAATATTGAGCTCCTCCATCCTCAGAATGTGGCAAGAGTTCAGCAGCTCCCAGCAGTCGTATCGTGGGTGGCACAGCGGCTGTAAATGGAGCTTGGCCGTGGCAGGTCAGCCTCAAGATTTCAGATAGACACATCTGTGGAGGTTCCATTATCAGCCCATACTGGATCCTGTCTGCTGCACACTGCTTTCAAGAGTGAGAGATTCCATTCTCTACTTTCTTTCACCTGTTCCGCATGAACATGTCATGTGTGTCTTTCACGACAAATATCATACACAGGAATTCTACTTTATTGTAATGGTGATTAATATATGGGTAGAAAGGTTACTGTGTCACTGATTACAGTAAAGCATGTGAGTTTAGTAGGATTTAGTCTCAGCTCCTCTTCTAAACCAGCTTCTACTCTTTTCTCACCGTGGAGGGACACTCGCTGTGTTTATCTCATAGATGAGTGGTGTCAGCCTGTGTTGAGTTTATAGACCACATACAGCCTAATTTGATCTGGGCTGGACCTGTAAAACCACTGCATAAAATAGAATAAATAAACACATATCAACGTGTGCATTTTAAAATGTTCACATACAGAATAAGAAAGGCAGGCGGTGGCTCAGGCGGTAGAGTGGATTGTCTACCAATCAGAAGGTTGGTGGTTTGATCCCAGTCTATGCCCACTGGGGTTTAAATACCTGGGTCTGTCCACCTTTTGGTTTGAGAAGTAAAGAAGCCTTTAGGATGAGAGGTGAGACGTCTTCAAGAAACAAAAAGAAGTCCAGTCGCCCTTTTTTCAAGCTCCAGAGACTACTGTGGCCTGATGACTGAGAACCTATACAGACAAACCATCCACTGGAGCGTGAGTGTGTCTGATTGTTAGATAAAAGCAGAGATAAAAGAGTCTAAGATTTAGTACTGTGCAGTGTCCTCAGTTTCTCAGTAAGATCCATCCTTACATTAAGTCATGAACCATCTAAAAAACAACAACATAACTCCACTGACCAAAATGATCAAGTGGAGGATTCAATATAGAACAATAGTCCCATCCTGGGGGTTATGTTGATCTTTTATCTACGGTGTCTATCAACTTTTTGACTAATATTTATTAAAATAACCACGCCTCTTTCACCTTGCTGTGTTTTCTTTGGCAGGTACTCTCTTCCTGCACAGTGGAAGGTATACGCTGGGAACGTGAATTTGTTCAGCATGACTGCAGTCAGAACAGTTCAGAAAATCATCAAAAATGAAAATTATGACACAAAAACAAATGATTATGACATTGCTCTCCTAAAGCTCAATGTACCTCTGACTTTTTCCAGTAAGTGCTTACAATTTATTTTATCACTTCAATGATACTGCTGTGATGTTAACAGAGGTGGCAAAAGTATAGATACTCTTTACTTACATACAAGTACAGATACTTGTGTTAAAAAATATTCTGGTAAAAGTTAAATTATTGATCCATCTTCTTTACTCAAGTAAAAATGAAAAGGTACAGGCTCTGAACTGTACACAAAGTAAGGTAGCAAGTAAAGCAAAGCAAGGGAACTTTTTGAATTACATTTCAACGAGCTGTTTTTGTGCAAAGCTAACTGAACCTTGTGCTATATTAATATAATAATAAAATAATATTAGTACTTGGGAATACCAAAATTTTTGGACTTTTCCTCCACAGAAAAATAAATACAGTCAGGGGTTAAAGTGGGCTTCAGCAGGTGGGGGAACCCTACTGGCTCAGCGTGGGGAAAAGAATCGCAGCTTTCTATTGTGAGTCCAGCAGATTTTCTTTGTGTGCAGGCCGTCCTGCAGCTGCTGCTGCTCTTTGTGGTTTTACACAGATGAATTCAACAAGCAGATCTCAGCAGATGTTTGACAAGGTCTTTGGCTGGATCCCCTACACTGACAGTATGCTGTTCATGCTGTCTTTATACTGACAGTATGCAGTTGGTATAAAGGATGAATTCAGATCATCAGATAAAATTCTAATTTATCTCTGCTACACATGCTGTAACCTGTAACTCTGACCATGAACACCACAGCCACTGTGCACCAGCCAACACTGTAAACTCAGCACGGCAAGCTAACCTGTTTATCCTGCAGCAAACTGCAGATTATTTTCATGCACCATTTGAATAAAACAAAATTAGTCTACCTCAGTTTGTTTTGCAGGATGTTTCACAATATGGAAAAAATATAACTTCACAATATGGACAGATCCAACATCTAAAAAAATAAGGACATTACATAAATGTTGCTGAGCAGTCCTTCTCTTTAAATCTAACCTCTCTGCTTCCTCTCCTGTCCCGCCTGTTTCTCCATCTCTGAGTGAAGTTACTGTACCTTTCATTTTAGGAAACACAGCAGCTGGACCTTTAGCTCGCAGACTCACTGTGTGACAAACTGTAAACAGTTTGCGTGTTTGCTGATATTTGTTGAGCTGTTACAAAGGGTGCATTTGAAATTACCTGACACTTTAAAAACTTTACTCCCTTTATGCTCGCTCCTCTTCAGTAGTGCTAGCTAGATGCTGAAGTACTGCAACCACAACTTACAGACATCTGCAACAAAAACGTTGTTCCAGATTGTTCCGGCCCACTTTCACCCTTCAGTTCAGCGCTATAAATGATGCATAAATTATGTGGTTTTTGCCTCTTTCATCTCTTTATATGTGATAAGATCTGATGGATATGTGATGGATACACCAAAAAGACTGTCTTCTGTTATTGTTCCTCCGTTTAGGCTCAAATCAGTTTGATGTTTGATTGCGCGGTGATGTGAAATAAAAATTATGAGTAACAAAAATAACGAGTCAGTTTTGAAAATTTAAGGAGTAGAAAGTACCAATATCTGTGTAAAGATGTAGGCAGCAAAAGTAAAAAGTAGTCAGAAAAATAAATACTCAAGTACAGATGCCTGAAAATGCTACTTAAGTACAGTAACAAAGTATTTGTACTTCATTACTTCCCACCTCTGTGTGTTACTGCAAATCCAAAGCTTTAAGCTGATATGTTTTTATGCCTCAGCTACAATGAAGCCAGTGTGTCTCCCCAGTGTTGACCTGGACCTTTCTGCTAACCGTCAAGCATGGATCACGGGATGGGGAGCCTTGTCTTCATCTGGTGAGGCAAAAACCATAACTGAATATGTCAAACCTTCTGTGTGTAGCTGAATAAAGAAAAGCTCTGAAAGGGGATTTTACCCGCTCCCAAATTCATCTTTTTTGTGCGTACAGGTATGTCAATATAAACTGGGTCAGATCTGCAAACAGAATCTAACAGAAAAACAAAGGTCACCTGTAGCAGCAACAGGTGCAACAAAATGCATCCAATAACTGCAGCTTTCTTTGCAGAACTGCTTTTTATCCTCTCAGGGATGTTTGTGGGTGTGTAGGAGTTTACTCAACCAATCTATGTGTGTTTTGTTGACCTGAAGACATACAGCTCCAACCTTCAGGGTGCCCTATGGAGGGTGCTTCAGGGGTGGCTGGCCTCTTGTTATAAGCCAGTCACACAATAAAACAACAAAGTCCTTCACATAGTGAACCAAACCCTGTAATTTGACTTGGGTAAAAACAGTTATGTAATCAGTTATTTTCCTTGTCTTGTTTGACCTGTAGCATCTACTGGAGGGCAACAGGTCAAACAGCAAGTGCTCAGAGTGAGCGTTTTTGATTTTTAAGGCTCTTGAGAGATATGTCACTTCTGGTGCAGGAAGAGCGCAGTCAGTGATGTTTTGTGCTGTGTGCATTACCTTCTGGATAGCCTTTTTGTGTGTATGCAAGCAGTACTTGGCTTGATGTCTGGCTGAATTAACTATGTGTATAACAATTTTTCTCAGGCCCATACCCCTATATATTGAATCAAGCCCAGGTGACCATTTACAGCAGAGACACTTGCAATGCACCTCAGGTACTGGACGGGCAAGTCACAGAGACCATGATATGTGCGGGTAAAATGCAGGGAGGAGTCGACTCCTGTCAGGTCAGTCTGATCTCTCTGTCACAGACTCCAGCCACACATGTACATGCTGACCTGAGACATTTCTGTTGTTCTGTGTGCTGCAGGGTGACAGTGGAGGACCCCTGGTAGTGAAAGAGAGCAATACATGGTGGCTGGCAGGGGACACAAGCTGGGGATACGGATGTGCTGTAAAGAACAAGCCAGGGGTCTACGGCAATGTGACCTTCTTTATTGACTGGATATATGAAAAAATGCGGGTATGTATGTTCAGGCAATAGAAATGTATTCCTATACAGTAAAGGGGGAAACCCTGATCAGAATATTGAGCTTTGCAGCTAAAATTTGTGTAATTACTGTATTCTATGGTTAATTGTTTAGTCTATGAAAAAAATGGCCGACCCAAATTTGTAGAACTGGAAATGGTCTGTCAACACTTTATGTGGTTTGACCAAAAACAAACAAAACAATGGAGCCACAACTTTAGCATTCAACAGCAATCAACTGTCAAAATTATACTCTTCATGTTTTCTTAAAGTCATAACAATACCATGCTTGTGCATACTCTACTTTTCTGTGCACTTTGAAGGAGCATACTTACCTGTTATGCATTTTGGTGAAAAAAGAATTTATCCAACCTCAAGGATCTAATTCTTCCTCTTTTTTTATCTCCATAGAGTGAGTGAGGCGGTGACGTTTTTACTTCCTCTGCACTTTGAATCAAAATTTTGGACGGGACTACTTCATCAGGAAGATTTTCTTCAAAACAAAAATCAACCAACAATATGAAGGATATGCAGCATTTTTATATTCTTGCATTTGAAAAAAATGAAACTATTTATGTGTCCCAATAAAACTTATTTTCAACAGAGTTGTGTTTTGTAAAACTGCATTGTGTGACAGATGTGTTAAAGATATATTTAGCTGCTTGTCTTACTTTTGTAGTTAGTTCCTTTTTATTTGGCAATACCTGATACAATGAAACACATAAAGCTTCTTTAATTCCTGCATCCACCTTTTGGCTCCCACCTCAACTAATTAGTCTATTTAACTTTTCACTGAAAAATCCAATTTAAAAATTATATAAACAGTTTAATTTTTCAAAATTAAACTGTCATTTTTTTTTCATTATCTTTAATTTTTTTCTGAGAAAACCTTTTATGTCTTCAAGAAAGCTTTTCTTAGTGGGTACCCTACAGCTCTCACAGAGGATGCTGTTCCAGTTAAACTGTCTGATTTTAGCAGGGACTGAATCTAATGTCACTTTAAGCTGAAAATTGTATCCTGTGCGTGCCTTGTGGATGACAGCTCTGCTCACTGCTGAGTCTGTTTCTTTTCCTCTTGGAGCAGCAGATTACCAGAAGAATCAACCAGGAGTTCAGTTCTGAACACTACCAGTACTACACTAACGAGACACAGGAAGCAAAACTAAACACAAAGCACACGGGACAAGAGACTATCAAAATAAAACAGGAAGTGACCAAACATGACAACACAGAATTGACATATAGGTAGGCTGGCACTCTAAACATGTGACTAAACGGGGAAGACACAGACACCGGAAACACAAGAACACGGGAAGACAAGAACAAGGGAATCAGGAACTAAATAACTATAACAGAAAACTATAACAACCTAAAAAAACGAAACCATAAACAAACCTGACACCACACATGGAGACAAACACACTGAGGAAAACAGACACAAAAGACTTCACATAAAACAGGAGGGACACTGAGGGAAGCACAAAGGGACAACTAAAGTCTAAAGCAACTGGGAACTTAACTAAGAATACACAAGGGGAACACATAAAACAATATAACAAAATGATCCAATGATCACAAAGGCAAATTAACTACAAAAGTCCATGAAAACTAAGAAACAAAGGGTCACAGACCCAGCACCATGATATGATATATATTTACAGGCTAGGCAAGGGCACCCTGACTAACATTAGGTATCAGGATGAAATCCTTGGACTCACTGTCAGAGCATACACTGGTGCAGTGGGTTCCTGGTGCATGGCAACCTCATGTGGTGAGAGTATGCCAGCACTTGCCTGACCAAAATCCAATAGCTGTCCCAGGACACCATCCGTCATCTCAGTAGGAGCATGCCCCGGCTTTGTGAGGCATGCATATGAGCAGGTGGGGGCCATACAAACTACTGAGTACCATTTATATTTTCACTTTACACATTACCCAGTCCATATCAGTGTAGATAGCCAGCAGGGTTTTCTTCGTCATTGAGATCTGATGTGTGATGTTGATCCTGGACTGCTGAGCAGCTAGAATCCTCTATCGGACAAGAATGGGACAAAATTCCTCTCCCAAAGGTCCCAGACGGTTATGGATTGTTGTTAAAAAAGAGGAAATGCTGCACGTTGGTAAACATAGTCCTGACCCAACTTTCAAATTTAAAATGAGTTAATATTTTTCTTAAAATGGTACATTTTCACTCAGATGGAACATTTTCTCAGTTAGAAAACATAAAATGTTCAATGTTCTGTAATGGATAAAATATGGGGTGATGAGATTTGCATATCATTGCTCTGTTTTTATTTACACAACATTGAAATTTTGGTGGAATTGTGTTTACATACCAGTATTTAATTTATGTGTTAAGGTACAAGATAATTATAATTACTGTGAAACTGCCTTTAGTGCAACATTGTACATGCATGTGTTCCAGTAAACAGTCAATGTCTTTTACTGACAAGCACACTGCAGGTTCCTTAAATCAGTTCCTTTATTCTGATAACCTGTTTGTTTACTACACCTGATGTTTTGAATTATTTAACTAATTTTCTGTCTCTTTGCGTTTATCTTTGTGAAACTCTGCGTGACATTTTTAAAATGGTGCTGGAAGAGTTTTAGTTTTAGTTGTTTTTTTTATTAATTCTAGAAAACACGGAACACACAGCAATGAGGGACAACACTACAAAGAATGAAGAGAGACTCAGACATTGGATACACACAAGATTAAAAAGGTAGAGGTAACAGGTGGGAACACAGCTGAAGATAACATAATGACATAAAGGAAGTAAAACTAAGCACCAAGCACAACAGAAAAAGACTAACAAACTACTAAAGTAACATAACACCAAGATGGAGACTAAACAACACACACAAGAGAGGTAGGAAAACACAGAAACTCACAGAATATAAACCAAACTATAAATATGAACAGAATTAGATGGGAAACTAAAACCAGATAATATAAATATAAAGAGACCAACCAGGAAATGGTGTTATAGGAAAAATGCAAAACTCAGAACAAATGATTCTCAAAACCAAAAGAATAATAATTTACCGAAAACTCTGAACCTCAGGCACCCTCACAGTGTCTTTGTACAGCAAATTATGGACCTAAATGTACACAGTGAACACAGTAAAAACAGAAGTGAGACTGTAAGATAAAGATATCTCTTTATTACTCAAAAAGTCTTTGAAACAGTGCTCTGGTTTAATAATATGATTCAGAGAATGTTTATGACCAGCTCTAGAAATGTTAGCTTTAGCTTAACACCACTTCACGTCACCACTACCATCTCTGTATTCTTAGTGAACAGCGTATAACTTAGACTATTTGCTGTACTGTTTCCTTCAATATTATTTTAATATAGCTGGCCAGCAGACTTTAGGCAAATTTAAAAGAAATATTGTCTGCACACTCAGAACTATATAAATTGCAACAATACAAACATTCTTATATATTTTGAAAGTGATGAGAAGGACAAAGATATTTCATTTTTGGGAAATATTTTATTGCTTCCACATCAATAAGAAGAGGTGGACAGAATTACACCCCCACCCCAAATTGTGACGAAACATCAATATTTGCCATCCCGCCAGGGTCACACCCTTTGGCGAAAATTCAGTTTTGAAAGCAATGTAAGACCATCTCCTTAAGGCTTTCCAGGTGAAATTTGAAATGGTTTTGCTCAACCACCTTGGAGCTGTACTGTAGTATAAACCATAACATTTCCTGTTCCCACTAGGTCACGCTGTGACTTACATTAAATATTGTCACATGTATGTGTTCAGGGGTGGACCCTCATCCTACTGAAGAAGATTGGTCCACATTGGATAATTTAGGTGTGAATGAGAGCCAATCAAAATTTCCTAGCAAATGACTGAAATTCCGTGTGATGTCAGGGCCACGCCCCCTGGCAAAAACTCACCAGTTTTGAAATTTAGATTCCCCCTGGTGTGTAGATTACACTGATCAAATATTAAGTTGATCCCATCCAAATCCTAGGAGTAATTAGACAAAGAAAAAGGCAAGAAATAGCTAAAATCGCCCATTTAATTTAAAATGGCGGCCTTCCTGTTGAGTTGAGTGCATTGGACCCAGTGGGGTTTTTTGTTCATCTGGACATGTTATATATGTACCATATTTCATACATGTAGGTGAAACACAGCAGTGGGAATTGAAGTAAAGGTTGTGCAGTAGAGCCATTTTGAAAGGGCCATGTCTAAAACCATAGAAATATGTACGTTTTCACCAGACCTGACGTGTGCAAAAGGCAATTCATTTGCCTGCATAATCAAAAGCAGATACAATAGGGCCTTTACACAGGTTGTGCTCGGGCCCTAATTAGGTACAGTGTTGAGGTTGTCATTTTTAGCATCCACATGGATGTTAAAATCACCCACTATAATTATGTTATCACAGGGTACACCTGTACAGGTTGCCAGCCTCATTAGGGCTAACACAGAGAGACAAACAACCATTCACACTCATATTCACACGTATGAGCAATTTAGAGGGGTGTGTGTGTGTGTTTTTTTAAGGCAGCTTTGGTCTTTGTAGTAGTTTTTGTCACTTTTGAAGTAGTTTTGTGTGTCATCTGTGTGTGTATTTTTTTCAGTGGCCATTTTGGCTCCTGCTGTAGTTGTGTTTTGCTTTGAAGGAGCTCTTAGTATTGAGATGTCTTTATAGCATTTTTGTGTCTGTCTTAGGCAGAGGTGGGAAGTAACGAAGTACTAATACTTCGTTACTGTACTTAAGTAGATTTTTTAGGTATCTGTATGTTGGGTTTGCTGCAGCTTCTTCCATGTCGTAAATGATCACACACTTCTTAGTCTCTTGACTCCTTTATTCTCAACTTCATCACAGCTCTGGAAATGTGCTCAGTAGCCATGGTTGTAAAACGTTTACACTTGTCGTAAAACAAAGTAAAAAAAAAAACACAATAGTTTCTGCAGGAAGTTCCATTCGCCACACAGGATATATCAAAATAAAAGTTCTCACCAAAATAAAACAGTGTCTAACAGAAGAATTTGAGAACAGAACTTAACACCCCCCCCTTGTTCTCATCATTGTAACCCAGATACTTAATTTCCAAAGAACCACATTTTGAATTTAACAAGTTTTGCTTTGGTTGCAGGTTTTGTCAGTATGTCAGCAGCCATGTTTTCTGTTGGGCAATAGATGACATCTATTTTTCCCTGGCTGAATGCTTCACGAATGAAGTGGTACTTTACATCAATGTGTTTAGATCTTTGTCTGCTCACTGGGTTCTTACTCAGTGCAATGGCTCCCTGATTGTCTCCGTGAATCACTGTGCATTTGTACCCTCTTTTATCCATACCATTTAACAGCTGAGTTAGATACATGCTTTCCTGAGTGGTGCTTGCTAAACCAATGTATTCAGCTTCACAAGTTGACAAAGCCACTGTTGGTTGTTTCTTTGATTTCCACGAAATGGCTGGACCTTGTTTAGTAAGGCTGAAACAATACCCTGTAGTGCTGCGTCTGTCTTCCATTGAAGATGCCCAATCAGAATCACTGAATGCGATTAAGTTCAAGTCCTCCTCACTTTTCTTGAAACTCAGTTCATAGTCACTTGTCCCTTTCAGATATCTCAGTGCATGTTTTGCAGCCACCAAGTTTTCTGCTTTTGGCTTTGCCAGTGTCTGTGAGAGCCTGCTCACAATCCAACTGATATCTGGTCTGGTGCAGGTCATGGCATAGATAAGGCTGCCTATTATCTCACGGTACTCTTTTGAGTTGACAACCTCCTCTGTATCCTCCTGCTCATTTTTAAGGTCACCTGTTTTTGCTCACTTGGTGTAGACCTGGCTTTACACTCAGACATCTTAAATCTTTCAAGCATTTTTAGGATGTATTCTTCTGACTCATTTTGATTTCTCCTTCTTTTTGTTCAAATCGTATGCCCAGAAAACATGATATTTTTCCCATATCTTTCATGTTAAACTTGGTCTTCATGGCTCCCTTAAACTGTCAAGTAGGTCATTATGCTGGCTGCTATGACTAAATCATCCACCCAAATGAGTACAATAATGATATCATCTTGACCTGCTTGCGATACACACAGTGGTCAGACAGGTTTCGCACGAAGTTGTCCTGTTCAAGGTGATCATTTAGAAGCTTGTACCAGTTTCTCCCAGACTGTTTTAAACCATAGAGGGATTTCTTTAACTTGTACACTAACTTCTCCCCTGTTTCTGACGTTTCTTCAAATCCTTCTGGTTGCTCCAAGAAAATTTCTTTATCTATTGGAGCATGTAGGTATGCTGTCTTAACATCCATTTGATGAATGGTAAGATTGTTTTGTACTGCTACCTGCATCAGCACCCTTACAGATGTAATGTTTGCTGTTGGGGCAAAAGTCTCGTGATAGTCTATACCTTCTGTTTGGCTGTAGCCCTTTGCTACGTATCTGGCCTTAAAGATCTGCCCCTTTTCTGTGTTTTCTTTGAGTGCATACACCCACTTTCCTCCTACTGTGTTTTTACCTTCTGGTAGAAGGTTCAGTTCAAAAGTGTCATTTTCTTTAAGCGAGCTGATCTCTTCTCTCATGGCCTGTTCCCATCTGTGTGCATCGGGTGACATCTTGGCTTCACTATAAGTTTGGGGGATTCCACACACTGCCTTGTAGCAACAGTCTACAGTGGTTTGAGTTACATCATTATTTTCAAAATCTGGTAGGTAGTCCTTCAAGTGTTTTGGAGGCTTCCTTTCTCTTCGTGGGTAATGATTCTGATTTTGTTCACTTTTTGCATCTGTACTTTGTCCATCTTGTGCTATAATTTCTATATTTTCCTCATCTTGTAGCTGTTCTGTAACACCTGTGTTCACACTTTCATCATTCTCGCACTGAGATTGGTTTTCTGCATCAGTCTGACTCTGCTGTACATCTATGCCATTTTTGTCACTGGGGTTTCTTCTGTTATATCCCTGGATTTCTGGGTCACACTCATCTGTCTGTGTCTGTTGTTCAATACTGTTCCTTTTAATGAACCTCACCAGTCTGTGTTTTAACACTTTTCTGTCTGTGGATTATAGACCAGATATGCTGGGCTGTTCCTACTGTACCCTACAAATATTCCTTTCTCACATCTGGGGTCCAGTTTCTTTTGATCATGTTTGTATGCATAACACTCTGATCCAAACACCCCCATTTTTGAGAGATCTGGCTTTCTTCCTATTAGCATGAAGTATGGTGTGTTTTTAGTTCTGTCGCTGTAACATCTGTTACGAATGTGAGCAGCATTTTGAACAGCATAAGGCCATAGTACTTTTGGTAGCCTCTTTTCTAGTAATAGACACCTTCCCATCTCAAAAAGGGTTCTCCACTGCCGTTCAGCAGTGCCATTTTGGTGAGGAGAATAAGGGGATGATGTCTCGTGTCTTATCCCTTTGTTCCTTAGCAGTGACTGAAAAGCACCGCTCATGTATTCTGTGCCATTATCTGACCTGATACATTTTACCTCACCGTATGGTGCGCTGTCTGCTAGGAACTTCTCCGTCGCTAAAGTTGCCTCACCTTTATTTTTAAGGAAGTAAACTGACACGGCACCTGAGAAATCATCTGTGAATGAAATGGCATATTTATGTCCCTCTAACCCAGTAGGCTCAATAGGGCCTGCTAAATCAGTGTGAACCAACTCTAGGGGCATCTTAGCCTTTGCATCTGGTTTCTTGTTTCTACTGTTGGTAAACTTTCCCTCTGTGCAGACATTACACTCTATCATTGAGTTACCTGTGATTTTCATGCCCTCAACCACATCTGGCAGTTTTAGTACATCATCTACATTGCAGTGTCCCAATATTTCATGCCATGTCTTGACATCGTAGGCTGCATTCACTTTGTCACCTGACATGTCATTTACCTGACCTTCAATGTACTGCTTGTAGTTGTTTGCCGTTTTCAGGTAGTAGAGTCTCTCATGTTCCCTGATGTGGAAGTGTGTCCCATCTTTTGTTATGAGTTTATTCTGTCTCTCTCTGAAAGTTACTGTGGCTCCATCAGCCGTGGCTGCCTTCACTGAGAATATACTCTGTGGGTAAGTTGGGATGAGCAGGGCTCCTCTCAGTGTGACCACGACGTCTCTCCCCTCTGAATCCTTTAAAAGCACCTCTGCATCTCCTCGCTTTAGTGCCACGTTGTTCATCCTGCTTCCATCTGCTAGCTCCATGTAGTGTTCATCTGGGTCAAAGGTATCATCAAATCTCACAAACTTGTTTTCCTCTCTGATGATGTGAGATGTGGCTCCACAATCTACCATTATTCTATTTTCTTTAAAGTTGTTTGGTAGAAAACACTGACTGACTTTGAATACAAATGTCTGTTGTTCCTCTTTGTTTTCTCGGTCTCTCTGCAGTTTGCTTTGCATCATCTTTGTGCTTGATTTTGCTCCTGCATGTCCTCATCGCTGTGTGTCGCGCTCCTGTGGTAGCTGCACCACTTTGGTACTCCCTTCTGCCGGCAGTCCCTCGCAATGTGGCCGCGGTTACCACAGCTGTAACACGTCACCGATGTCATGTCCACTTTCATCACGTTGTCTGATCTTGGTTTAATGTCAAACTTTTCTGTTTCTTCATAGCTTCGGAGTTTGCTTTTGAACACCGTAAATGTTAACTCCTCGCTGCTCTGCGTCGTGTGAATGGCGAAAGGTTTGTACGACTCCGGGAGGCCCTTCAGAATCATAGCGATTGTCAGTCCGTCACTTACCACTTCTTTGGCGTTTCTCAGGGCGGTTACTGCTTTTTCAGCGCGTATGATATAGTCTGTCACTGTCTCGTCTGGCTTCTTTCTGAGGGACGTTAGCTCTGTATACAGGCGATGATTCTTGGCTTACCCTGACTGGCGTAATGGCTGCGTAGAATTTGTAGCGCCTTTTTGCCATCATCCGCAGCGTCTCTCATCACCAACGACAGACTTTTGTCATCAAGAAATTGAATTAGTTCCGCGTAGCATTCTGCATTCTTTCTTGGATCTGGATTACCAGTAGATAGGATTGTGTCCTTTAAGCCTATTATTCTCATGTGGCCGAGGAACTTTACCTCCCAAAGTTCGTAGTTGTTTTCATCGCCATCAAAAGTTAATCTCTGCCAATCTTCCTTCTGTGTTGCGCCTGGGCCCATAACCTGTTGGGTTTGCTGCAGCTTCTTCCATGTCGTAAATGATCACACACTTCTTAGTCTCTTGACTCCTTTATTCTCAACTTCATCACAGCTCTGGAAATGTGCTCAGTAGCCATGGTTGTAAAACGTTTACACTTGTCGTAAAACAAAGTAAAAAAAAACACAATAGTTTCTGCAGGAAGTTCCATTCGCCACACAGGATATATCAAAATAAAAGTTCTCACCAAAATAAAACAGTGTCTAACAGAACTTAACACTGTACTTTACTTGAGTATTTATTTTTCTGAGTACTTTTTACTTTTACTCCCTACATTTTTACACAAGTATCGGTACTTTCTACTTCTTACATTTTCAAACAGACTCGTTACTTTTTAACACGTCAGGGAGAAGTTTGCGTTCCGGTCAGTGCGCCGTCAGTCATCAAGCGATCTGAGCCTAAACGGAGGAATATTAACATATAGAGACAATGCGTACTGCGTATCCTCCATCACCGGGGCTTATCGGGTACAAAGGGATTAAATACACAAACCCATATAATTAATGTCTCATTTATAGCGCTATAATCAGGGGTTACAGCGGGCCGACCGAGTCCGTAAGTTATGCTCGCGGCACATAAACAGCTTAGCTAGCGCTACTGAAGAGGAGCGAGCATGAAGGGAGTAACGTGTGGCAGGTAAATGCAACGTTTTAAATGCTCAACAAATATCAGCAACACACAAAGTGTGTGCAGTTTGTCACACAGTGTGTCTGCTAGCTAAAAGAAGAGCTGCTGTATTTCAGGGAGAGCAAAGAGAGAGAAGTTCACTCAGAGATGGAGGAAAGAGGACAGAAGAGGAAGAAGAGGAGGTTAGAATTAAAGGTAAGGACTGGAAAATAAACTGAAGTATGCTGACTTTGTGTTATTCAAAGATTGTATGAAAATACTGCAGTTTAGTACGTAATAAACAGGTTATCTTGTTGTACTGTATTTAGAGTAAAGCTCTGTGTTGGTGCACTTTGTGTTCATGGTCAGAGTTACAGGTTACATCAGTGCAGCAGAGATGAGTTTGAATCAAAGCTGCTGATGCTGAGATTCATTCACTGAATCCAACATTTCTACAGCCTGTATGCTGTCAGTGTAGGGGATGGAGATCAGCTCAGAGAGCTGTGAAATACTGGGTTACATCTTTGTGAGTTCACTTCATCCACACAGAGCAGTAAACCTCAGAGCAGCAGCAGCAGGTCAGCTGATCACAGCCTGCACACCAACATCATTTACTGCAGCTCACAATAGAAAGCTGTGATTCTTCTCCCCATGCAGAGCCACTACAGCTGATCTTAGGGGTTCCTCCACCTTCTGAATCCCACTGTAACCCCTGAGTATCCTCATGGTTGGTGTTTAGGTGGAGACACAGTCACCCTCTACTATGGAGGACACAGAGAATAGAGCTGTGTTTTAAATTCCCTTCACAGTTTGTGATTCAAGCTGAGTACATTCATTAGAATTAAAATTAGATTGGAATAACGTTTGTGTTCTCATGTATTATTTTATATATTACAATAATATATAATAAGGTTCAGTTAGCTTTACACAAAAATAGCAGGTAGAGAAACGTCCTCCAAAGAGCTACTTTTACTTTCTTACTTTGAGTAAATTTCAGAGCCTGTACTTTTTTACTTTTACTTAAGTAAAGAAGTTGAACCAGTACTTCGACTTTTACCAAAGTATTTTTTAACACAAGTACTTGTACTTCTACTTAAGTACAGAATGTCAGTACTTTTGCCACCTCTGGTCTTAGGACATTTTGTGTCTTTGTAGTGCTTTTGTGTCTCTTTGAAATGAGCGTGTTAAGTGTCTTTGCCTGTTTTGTGTCCTATTGTAATCATCTTTTGTGGTGCTGTTCTTGTTCTGTTTCCATTTTCTCCGCTCATCCGTTTTACTCTCTTTGCATTTCTTTTCATCCCTCTCTCTCACCCTTTTTAAATTTTTTAGCTTTGCTTTTTTTGTGGTAATTTTACATCTCTTAATTGCTGTTTTTATGTCTTTGCTGTTAAATCATTTTTTTCAATAAGTAATGCACTGCTCCACAAAGATGCTCAAGGAAGAAAGTTACAGTACATACAGTACAACAGTACATAGATCTGGCTGGCATGTCTTTAAATGTGAATAAATGTGTGGATGGAATAACAGACTCATTTACAGACCTCAGGACAGATTATGTAAAGCAGACTCAGAACATCAGGAGATGTTAGAATTCTTTCAAAGGGCTTCCTCTATGAATGCATCAAAGTGAGTCATGTCTGACTGACAATACAGTATGTGGATGATACATTACACATGCAGCTCTTTGTACAGTACTATCCCCAGTTACACCACTCAGTCTACTGCTTGTGGCCCAGGCAGATCAGACAAAAGCAGTGGTTTGTCACCATGCTGCTTAATATAAAGTATATTGCTGTAAATGAGTGCCTGAGTGCATTTCATTGCTGTTTATTTCGAGCTGCTGTCCATCTGCTGATGCAGCCTCCAGGCTCAAAAACAGTCAAGCTGTCCTATTGGCTGTTTCTTGGTGATGGACAGTCTTGTGCTCGAGCAAGCGGCACCCCACTGCACTGTAAAGTAACAGTGGTGTTCTCAAAATCTTGTGATTGTTTCAAGCAGTTTGCTTACTTAAGCCTTATCATAGAGCATTTGTTTTTGGACTGTTTATTATATTTGATTTAATTTTCCCTTTACATCTGCAACTTTTCAAGCACATATTTTAAAGGTTTTTATTCAGCAGCCACCAGCTGGTTGCATAAATAACACTAAAAGGCAGGCTGAGATAAGTCTTCATATCTGCCAACTCAAGCTTTTGCATATTCAGCATCAAGGGCCGATTCCAGGAAGCAGATGTAGCTAACAACTCTGGGTTTGTTAACCCTAACATGAGGGAAACTTGGGTTTCCAGTTTCAGAAAGAGAGCTAACTCCAACTCTGAGTCAGTCATCGGGGTAACAGACTCTGTAAACCTAACCTGCTCGCTGGCAGGTTTTATCCAACAAACTCTGAGTATTTCTCTGACTCCTCCTCTCCTGCTGCACCTGAACCACCTGTCTGACACTCCAATTCATTTCCTCATTCATGAATTTGCTGTCAGTGATCAGGGAGCAAAGTCATCTGCAGACGTTTATGTTTCTACAAGCACTGAAATCCCAGTTAGACATTAGTTCGTTATTTTTGTATGTAACATGAAGCTTTTACAGTCATTCACTCATCAACAGGCTGTAAGAACGGAGACAGCGATGATGTCACGGATTTATAATGAATGCAGCTGTCAGACTGTCAGTCAGTTCCTCTGAAACATTTACTGTAGTTACTGTAGCATCACTGTCACATCACACTCTTCATACAGATCAGTGTGATGTGACAGTGATGCTACAATGAAGATGAGGCCAAAACGATTATAAGACTTGAAAAATGAACTAAATGTATTTAATAGGACTGAAATGTTGACAACATTTTCCACTGAAAATGACCTAAATCGGTGATCGTAGGTTCTATAATGGATCCACAAACAGTGTCCGAGTCCACCTGCTGAGCAGGAGGATCCAAACGGATCATTCATTATAGCATGTTTCTCTTCACTGGTAGAGACAAACATGGAAAGCTGCTCTAAATGTTTTCAGCTGAATATGAAACTATGACTGAACTCTGACCTTCAACAGTAACTCAGTGAAACATCTCTGCTGTGGCTGTCAGAGAGCCGCCATCTATCACTGAAGATGATCTTGGATCAGATTAGAAACATTAAACCAGAAGCATTTTTATCCAGTAATAGAAAAATAAAGAAATTCTCCATTTAAAAAATGAATAAAGTGAGGTTGCTATTCCATCACTAGATTCCATTTTAATTTATAATTATTTAAACAATGAAATGTCATAAACTGAACTGTCACAAACTCCAGCAAAAACAGATTTATTAAATAAAAACTGACCTGAGGTCAGCTCCGCCCCGGGGTCTGCTGCTGTCTCAGTCACTAACACACAGGTCAGTCAGTAAACTCAGTCTGAGCTGTTTCTCCACATTTTTATCTTCAATTTCTGTCTCCTTCATTTTGTCCGTCAGGCTGCAGCTGAATAATTAGATTTTATAAATCAAATATAAAATTAGGATTCAGCTTCATCTGATGGAGATTCAAGCTGTGTAAATGATGACAGCAGAAATTATAAAAAGATATATTTTAAAACAAACTTTTATTCTGTCTGTGATGATGATAGAGGGGGTCAGGCTGATTAAAGTGACTCGCCATGCTCCACACTGACACGTGTGATCCTCCACTGATGATGGCTTTCTTTCCATACTCAAGCACACGCTAACTCAGGGTGATCATACTCAGATTGGATTGAACCAACTCTGATCAGCTGTTCTGGAACAGGAATCTCAGAGTTTCCGATCCCAGAGTTCAACTCAGGTCAACTCAGAGTATGTATTTAGACTCAGAGTTTGTTGAACATGCTTCCTGGAATAGGCCCCTGATCTGAGTGTTTACCAAAACAAAAGCTTTGGTTTTGGAAAGACTTTTTAAAGGAGGAAGAAGTTTTCTCACTGGGAGTATGAGGAAACACTCACAGCAGCCACTTCACCAGGTAAAGTGTGTTAACAAGCAGCCTTTTCAATTGCTTGTTAACACAATTTTCCTCTGTGTTGGCTCGCTCTTTTCTCGCTGCTTCTTGCTTCTCTCTCTCTCTCTCTTATAGTGTGTGTGTGGGTGCATCTCATTTTTGTTTACCTTTGTGCAGAGGTGGTCTCTCCTGGTTGCTCTGCCCATTTGTCAAGTGCTCACCTGAAGCAGATTACTCATTACTGATTACTCACCTGTTCCTCATGTATGCTGATCAAGATGAGCTATTTAAGGCTGAAGGAGACTCTCAATTTTCAGTTTATTGTTGTGTCAGAGTAAGGTATGAAGGTCGGCTCCAGTCGTGGCTGTTTGCTTCCTTGTTGGTGAAGCGCTCTTCTCTGCACAGACCTTGCCTGCCTTGGACCTTTCATAGCAATCAGTGTCAGTTTGTGTGAGTCCACGAACACATCAGCAGCCCTCATCCTGCTAACAATTCCCATGCATTTCTTCACTGAACAAACCAAGGTCAGTTGTGGCTAAAAGCTGGTTCTGTGTCTGATCCACTGTTCAACAGTTTTTTGTTATTGGAAAATTCCACCACGGACACGGTTGAGAAATGATCTCAAAAGGAATATAAGGTTACAGTTGGATGGTTATAGAATGGTTAATGACATGTATGTCTGTTCCTGGCAGAAAGTGAACTTCAGAGTTGTCAACTTAATTCAGTTTTACTGATATAAGACCAAATCACAACTCTGCTGCTCAAAGAATGTGACTAAATTCACTAGTGTCATTAATAATTTGATGGTGGATGTTGTTGATGTGGAGCTCCAGAAGTTGAAGTACAAAACATGCATTTTTGCTATCTTTGACACTTTTGCCTGGTATGTTCTCACTTTTCTGTGGTGCTGTGTGGACGTGGACAACCCAATGAAAAGATAACACATTGCTAAGAGAGGGCATATTAATATGGTGAAATGAAATGGCTGAAATGCTCCTTATGATACTGCACATGTTTTCTTGTCCTGCTGTGGAGGTGGTCCACTTTAAATCTCACCTTCATTAAGACATTCAGCATCTCTGAAGTAAATTCCAAGCTATGTAATTGAGTTACTCTGCAACCTTCACTTCATACTGATCATTTCAATAAAGCTAATCTTCATATGGAGAGCACATTTCTAAGCCACTGTTAGAGTGCTTCCCACAACTTAACAACTTCATAACAAGCAGGTTTTAAAATATCAGTGTAACACTCAGAGGTCACCTGTGGGTTTAACAAATGCTTAACGCATGTTATCTTATTACGTTATGGCATATTTGCACATCACAGGAACTTTAAATATGGAGGATTGTGCAGTGAAGGTGAACAGACTGTCTGGTGCTGGTGCGCCAGCTACTGCTGGCAACCCCGGACACCTATGGCCAGCTGTAGTGATACACAGACGAGGAAATGGGTGGTCAAACTTTCTGCTAAAGCAGTTGGTGATACAAGGTTTAATCCAAAGTGGGACGTTTTAAGAGGTACCAAAATCTCTTGATGGTTCATTGATTTGTGTGATTAAATAAGGTGTATGCATGATTTAATAACTTGATTACCGCATGAGGAAAAAAACTCAAAGCCTGGTTTAAAGCAAAAATGGTGTTTGATGATGAATTCATGGAAAACATGAAAGTGGGTCCAATCCAAACAAAAACATGTCTGAAAATGAAGGTACTGGTAATTTGTTGATTGTTGGTGATCAAGGTGGTGTTGTTATTGATCCTAATGATAGTGTTTTCAATGTGGGTAAACATTCAAACAAAATTGTCACCAATAATGGGTCAAGTACTGTTTCCTCTGCACAAATAAGAGCTGCACTTGATGCTCGAATGTCAGCTTTGAAGGAACACCATATAACTGAGCTAGCAGCATCTACTGCTGTGCTAGCAGTTTTGCAGGCTTCAGATGGACTCTGGCACCTACTGATGGCAGGAACTCTTATTTTGAAAGGGAGAAGAGGAACCAGACATCAATCAATGCTCTTAATCCCATGGCAAGAGTACAAGCCAGTAGCATGTAAAGTACCACAGCAAAATGACATGCCACTACAAAACTGCAAACGATGGCAATGGATGTGTGGGTGCTTTCCAGGACATGGTTGTGAAGGGTGGAGGATGGCATTACCAATCCCTATAGCTCCCCACTGATCGTTCCTGCCTCCCTTGGGATGGGGGGTGCCTGTGGTTCCCAGGGTGTGTGGCCGGATGTCTTGGTGTGGCTGTTGGCCCGCTCCCTTGTGGGTTGTTACCTGTAGGTGGCTTGGGTGTGTGTGTGTGGGGGGTCCCTGCTGGTTGTCGGGCGGTTCTTGGGTACTTGGGGCTCCAGGGCCACGCTCTTGGTTCACGCTGCAGGGGGGCAACGGAGCAGCTGGCTGCTCATTGCCTCTGGCTCGCTGGGGTTCCTGCTATTTGGCCTTGAGAGCTCCGTCTAGTGTCTCTTTCCCTCTTCCTCTGCAGTGTGCGTGCAGTTATCAGGTTGTCTGAGCTCCTTGTGGGCTGCAGTCCCCTGGGTCTTTCCCTGTTTGTCTAGATTTCGGGAGGCGTCGGTGCAGCTTCTTGCCCTCCTTGAGTCCATTTCATGACAGAAAAACACACATGTCTTGTGTTATGTTGGGGTGTGTGTGTGTGTAATGTTTTGTTTTTTTTGTTTGTAACTCTGTCCCCTTATTTGTTTCCTCCTCTTTTCTTCTGTCGCTCTCTCTTTAACTTTAACGAGAGTAGCTTTATAAGTATAACTTAGAGCTCTTCTTGTAAAATCAAATATGTTTGGTACAACAATGCATTCGGATCGTGATTCCGTTTGCGAGAACTGCCAGACATGACAAGCTTAAAAAACAAAGTTTTATTTAATACTGTCGACAATATACAGAACAGGTTCTCTTCATGTAGTTAACCAGTCAGTGTTAAAAACAGAAGCCCTGCTAGTCTAAGACCAGCATCCCTTTCCCCTTTTAATCCCTTTTAGGCTTTTTTGTTTCTCAGTAAAACAGCTGCAGTTTCACTGTGCTCATTATATGGTTGTTTAGCCTTTGTACAGACAGATTCAGACTCAATAATAATTCAGACTGCTCTGTAATCTGGATATTTGAAACAGAAATACTCAATAACAAAGCTAAATGCCTTAAAAAGTTGAAAAAGAACTCAACATAAATTTTGACTTAATAGTTTCCCAAACTGTGTGATTTGGTTTCAGCTAATAAATATTAGGCTTTTTGTTTTTATTTTTTTTTTGAGTAAGAACAGCAGCTTTCACTGTATAATCACAATAAGATTCCACTGGAAAACTCCATATGAATATTTTAACATCAAATGTCCTAAAATTAAGTCCTACCCACATGTAGCCAAAGAAAGAAGGGACTGGTTTTCTGCTCTCTCTTTCTAGTCCCTGTCAGTACTCTAGCTGCAGCATTTTGGATCAGCTGAAGGCTTTTCAGGGAGCTTTTAGGACAGCCTGATAATAATGAATTACAATAGTCCACCCTAGAAGTAATAAATGCATGAATTAGTCTGAGAAAGGATGTTTCTAATTTTAGAAATATTGCGCAAATGTAAGAAAGTGGTCTACATATTTGCTTGATATGTACATTGATGGACATATCCTCATTAAAAATTAGTCCAAGATTTCTCACAGTGTTACTGGTGGCCAAAGTAATGCCATCAAGAGTAAGTATCTGGTTTGACACCATGTTTCTGAGATTTGTGGGGCCGAGTACAAGAACTTTAGTTTTATCTGAATTTGGAAGCAAGAAATTAGAGGTCATCCAGTGCTTTATGTCTTTAAGACATTCCTGCAGTTTATCTAATGTGTGTCATGTGGGTAGATAAAGCTGAGTATCATCCACATAACAATGAAAATTGATGCAATGCTTTCCATTAATACTGTCTAAGGGAACCATAGTGTAAATAAAATTGGTCCTAGAACAGAACCCATGTGGACCTGCATAATTATCCTTCATGTGTGTGATGAAGACTCCCCATTGATGCCAATTTTTTCATGTAAATTAGATATGATTCAAACCACTGCGGTGCAGTACCTTTTAATACCAATAGCATTCTCTAATCTCTAATAAATTTTTATGGTCAGCAATATCAAAGGCTGCACTGAGGTCCAACAGGACAAGATGAGTCCACTGTCAGAGAGATCATTTGTAACCTTCACTAATGCTGTTTCTGTACTTTGATGAATTCTGAAACCTGACTGAAACTCTTGAAATAAATCGTTTCTCTGCAGATGATCAGTTAGCTGTTTTACGACTACTCTTTCAAGAATCTTTGAGAGAAAAGGAAAGTTGGACATTGGCCTATAATAACTAAGACAGCTGGGTCAAGTGATGGGTTTTTAAAGTAGTGGTTTAAATACAGTCAGCTTGAAGGCCTGTGGTACATTGCCAACTAATAAAGACAGATTGATTTTTTTTTTTTTTTTTTTTTTTTTTTTTTTTCTTTAATTTGTTTTAAAGTCATGTCTGGCATTTTTCGCAATCGGAATGATTATCCGAATGCACTGATGTACCAAACATATTTGCTTTTACAAGAACAGCTCTATTTTCTATAGGCTATTCTTGTTAATGTTTGTTTTTATTTATTTTTTTATTTAGTTATTTATGCAAGGGACAGGCAACAAGGAAGGGGCAAGAACAAGAGGGAGAAGGGGGGCGGGGGGGACACAGAGGGTAAAAAAGGGGAGGGGGGGATAAAGGGAAGAAAGGGGGAGGGAGTAATTGAAGAAAAGTAGACATACACACATACAATCACACATCTATGTGTGGTGTGTGTGTGTTACATATACAGACAGACATAAACAGTTTTGTTGTTTTGCAGTAATGTGTGTGGTGTGTGTGTGTGTGTGTGTGTGTGTGAGTGTATGCACCTCTGTCATGCAATATACTCAATAATGAGGGCAAGAAACTACAGCCATGCCCCCTGCGATCCAGAGGCGAATAGGGAAGGACCGAGGGGACCCAGGACATCCACATCCACTAGGAGCTCAGAAGACCTGAGGCCACACATCCTGATGGCAACACCCAGAGATTGATCATTTTAAGATTGAAACATCAATATTTGGAAAGACTTCTTTGAACAGTCTAATAGGATGTTGTGCTGGTTTGGAAGAAGTAACTAATTGAAGTTAACTCCGATCAACTGGAGCGAGAGTCTAAACAAATACCAGCAGTGCTGAAAGCAGTTGAACATGAAGATAAGTCTTTGAGATGGTTTTGAATAATTTTTTTTTCTCTAATGTCTAAAATTTATTTGTAAAGAAATTCATGAAGTCACTACTAGTTAAAGTGAAAGGAAAACTCGGCTCTACAGAGCCCTGACTACAGTGCTGAAAAGAAACCTGGGGTTATTCTTATTTTCTATAAGTAATGATGAATAGTAAGATGTCCTAGCTTTATGGGGGCTTTTTTTTTTTTTTCTAGAACAAACTTTTTTTCCAGGATAAATGAGCATCTTCTAAATTAGTGAGATGCCATTCCCTCTCCAGCGTACAGGGTTATCTGCTTTAAGCTGTGCATTTGTGAATTATACCAGGGAGTGAGGCACTTGTTACTTTGAGGCTTCCTTTCAGAGGAGCCACAGTACTCAAAGTTGTTTGCAGGGTGGATGTAAAACTGACTAGATAATCTACCTCATAGGGAGCAGAGTTTGGGTGGCTACTCTGCACTGTGTTGGCACATGGCACTGAAGAGAATAATAATGAAGGAATTATATCTTTAAACTTAGTTACAGCACTTTTGAGAAGACTTCTACTGAAATATCTTATTCCTCACTGCTGTGCAATCCATTAGAGTAAATGTAAATGTTACTAAGAAGTGGATCAGACAGGAGGGGGCTTTCAACTACTACTTTCAACCCAGTAGGGCTCCTCACCTTGAGTCTCCCTCACCCACTAGGTAGCGTTGGCGAGTGCCCACTAATTACATGTCATGATGCTCCATGTAATGTCCTGTGCCCACCAATGAAAATTTAATGCTCATGGGATGATTATCAGTATACTGCTGATTTCCTGTCCCACTAGATAGTGTTATGAATGTGATGCAAAGCTTATAGATAGGTATGTCCAGATTCACTTACACTCTCCTAAAGCATATGAAATTTGGGACAGATTGGACAATATATATATATATATGAGATGTAACAATTTGGCGTCCTGTGGTATATGATTGAAATCCCCAAATCATGTGTTGTTATGGCAACACCATGTGGAGATTCGTAAAACCTTGGATAAACTGTTGATGGCCTACTTATTTAGACCTGGACTGATTTTGGTCTCACTGGGTCAAATGCCTAGGTGAAGTTCATTCAAATATGAGGCATGAAAAGGGCAAAACAAAAATGACACCTTAAATTGAAGATGGCTGACTTGCTGTTGGTTTTGGGTAAGCTCCAAGAGACTTTTTTGCATGTTCTTAGGATCTTATATAAACTTGCACAATTTTCAGATATGTAGAGAAAATGTAGCTCAAGGGCTATAGTATGTATAAATATGGTATATTTCCAGTTCCCACTACGTGGTGCGCAACTTTTACTGACTGTATGCATATCAATGTGTTCAGGGCAGGATGCTTATCAAAGCACTGTAGTTTTGGTGCAGATTGGGGCAAGTGTGGCTTTGAGTTACTGCTATTTTTGTTGTCATGGCGAAACATCAAAATTCGCCATCCTCGCTAGCGGTTCTGAAAACATAGACTAACTCCTTAAGGCTTTCGATGCAAATCTGAAATTGTTCTGCTCTGCCACCTTGGAGCTGTACCTCAAAGTGTAAAACATCATATTTCCTGTTTCCCACTATTGTCACATGTTAATTCAAAATGGCGGTATGGGGCATTGGACCCAGTAGTCTTTTTTGTTTGTCTGGACATGTTACATATGTGTACCAAATTTCATACATGTAGCTGAAACACAGCAGTGGGAATTGAACTAAAGATGGTACTGTAGAGCCATTTTGAAAGGGTCATGTCTGAAAACATTAAAATTTTAATTGCATTAAAATAAAAGTTTCACCAGACTTGTGTGTGCAAAATTTCATGAGTTTTTAAGCATGTTTAGGCCCTCAAAAAAGCAATTTATTTGCCTGAATAATTGAAAGCAGATACAATGGGGCCTTCCCACAGGTTGTGCTCGGGCCTAATTAAAGCAAACTGAATCACCCAGACATGTTACGCCCACACCCTTGAGTGAAGACCACAATCCCAGGAAAACACAACAAACACGAAGACAAGGGGCAAGGGGACACCACCACCCAAGCCACCAGCACTGCCATCACAAATGGCCTCCAGCAACTTAAATGAAATATAAAAAAAAAAGCAATCAGTGACCCACAACAAATAACTCTTTTAAAGACTTCTATGAAGCCTATACTCATCACAGATTAATCCATCTGATGCCGAAATTTAAGAATATCTCAATAACATAAATCTACCTAAACTAAATGATGAACAGGCTGCGGCTCTTGATTCACCTTTCTCACCATCTGAATTTTACGAAGCAGTACAGCATCTCCCAAATAATAAAGCCCCAGGCCCAGATGGTTTTTCAGCAGAGTTTTATAAAGAATTTGGTCTTCCTAAAACCCCTCTTTCTCAGAATGGTGGCTCAAATTCAGAGTAATCACATGTCTCTTTACAAACATGAACTCTGCTAACAGTAGTCTACTTACTTAAACCAGGCAAAGACCCCACACTCCCATCCAGCTACAGGCCAATCTCTCTTATTATGTAGAATCTTAAAATATTTGCAAAGTCCTTGCCAGAAGGTTAGGAAAAATCACTCCATCTATTATTTATCCAGAACAAACAGGTTTTATCAAGGGTCGGCACTCAGCCAATAATACAACGCCGACTAATAAATGTAATCTTTACTTCCGGCGCCGCGCGAGCAGGCAGCCAGTTTCAGCAGCTCCGCACTAATTCCGTGTTTTTTCTCATTTGTTTAGTATTAGATGTGTTTTTTGTGTTGCTGTATCTTCTGCTCTTTTTCCTCATGATGGAGCAGACCTTTTTTCTGGAAAACTTTGTTTTATTTACCCTTTTATGGTGTTTATGTTTGGAGACTGCGAGAGTGCCCACGCTCCTATTGTTTACTCTCGGACCAGCTGATCTCCATCGGGAGCTCCGCTGTGCCTACTCCTGCAGAACGACTCGATATTCCCCCGAACTGAGAAGGAAGAGACGCGGGAGACGTGCGGGCATAGGTCTCGTTGCCAGGGGAGAAGGTACAGGCCCGTCATCCCGTCCATCATCATGGGAAACGTGAGATCTCTTCCCAACAAGCGGCGCTAACGCGACATCAAAGGAGCTACCGGGAGAGCAGCCTCATGTGCCTGACGGAGACGTGCTAACCGAGCTAAACCCCGGACTCACACATAAACATGGACGGCTTTCATTTGATCCGTGCCGACAGAACCAAGGAGAGTGGTAAGAAGAGGGGCGGGGGTCTGGCTGTGTTTGTGAACGATAGATGGTGCAACTCCAGACATCTAACCATCAAGAGACGCTCTGCAGTAAGGACATTGAACTGCTCGCTGTTGGTATGAGACCGCACTATCTCTCCTCGGGAGTTTTCAACATGTTATTGTGATAACTGTGTATGTGCCGCCCTCTGCTAACGCTGCTGCAGCCTGCGATGTCCTCCATGCTACTACCAGCAGACTCCAAACACAGCACCCACAGGCCCTCTTTCTGATCTCAGGGGACTTTAACCACGTCTCCCTGTCCTCCACTCTCCCCACCTTCACCCAGTATGTCACCTGCCACACCAGGAATACCAACACACTGGATCTACTGTATGCCAACATCAAGGAGGCATACAGCTCATCACCTCTGCCTCCCCTGGGGGCTCAGATCACAACCTGGTTCATCTCCAGCCTGTGTACAAACCCTTGGACACAGAGACCAGTTGTGACACACACAGTGAATAATTGGTCTGAGGAGACTGAAGAAGCTCTGAGAGACTGCTTTAGCTCCACTGTGTGGGAAGAGCTTTGTGCCCCTCATGGGGAGGACATCGACAGCATCACGGACTGCATCACTGATTACATCAATTTCTGCGTGAAAACACTGTGCCCACCAGGAGGGTACGTGTTTTTCAAACAACAACCCTGGATCAACTCTGAAATAAAGGCTCTCCTGAAGGAGAGAAGAGAAGAAGAAGAAGAAGAAGAAGAAGAAACAGCCTTTATTGTCCCACAGAGGGGAAATTTGGGTGTAACAGCAGCTGCAGTTATTATAAATATAAATAAGATATAATAATTCACACTATTAAGAAAAGAATATATATAAAATCAACAAACAATATTAACCTTAATACTACTAATAATAACACTATATACAATGTACATGATGTGCCTGTGTGTTGAACCTTAACAGGCCGGACTATTTACAGTATATTATATATTATCCTACATTGTGTAGGTTATTGTGGTTTTGTTGGGAGCAGTGATGGTTATAAAGTCTTACAGCTGCTGGGAGGAAGGATCTGCGGTAACGCTCCTTTGTGCATTTAGGATGCAGCAGTCTGTCACTGAAGGAGCTCTCCAGCTCAGCAACAGTTTCATGCATGGGATGGGAGACCTTGTCCATCAGTGATGTTATTTTGGTCAGAGTCCTTCTGTCCTCCCACCACCTGCACTGAGTCGAGAGGACATCCTAGGACAGAGCTGGCTTTCCTGATGAGCTTGTCTATCCTCTTCCTCTCAGCTGTAGACAAGCTGCTGCTCCAACATACTGCTGCATAGAAGATGGCTGATGCCACCACAGAGTCATAGAAGGTCTTCAGGAGGGCCCCTGCACTCCAAAAGACCTCAGCCTTCTCAGCAGGTAGAGTCTGCTCTGACCCTTCCTGTAGAGCGCATCAGTGTTATGAGTCCAGTCCAGTTTATTGTTTAGGTGAACACCCAGGTACTTATAAGAGTCCACTATCTCAATGTCCACTCCCTGGATGTTCACCGGTGTCCGTGTGGTGGGTCTGTGCCTGCGGAAATCCACCACCAGCTCCTTGGTTTTAGCGGCGTTGATCAGGAGGTGGTTGGTACACAGAGAACCAGTTGTGACACACAGTGAAGAAATGGTCTGAGGAGACTGAAGAAGCTCTGAGAGACTGCTTTAGCTCCACTGTGTGGGAAGAGCTTTGTGCCCCTCATGGGGAGGACATCGACAGCATCACGGACTGCATCACTGATTACATCAATTTTCTGCGTGGAAAACACTGTGCCCACCAGGAGGGTACGGTGTTTTTCAAACAACAAACCCTGGATCAACTCTGAAATAAAGGCTCTCCTGAAGGAGAAGAAGAGAGCCTTTAGATCAGGAAATAAGGAGGAGCTGAGAGCCGTGCAGAAGGATCTGAGAAGAAAATCAGGGATGGAAAAAACATCTACAGGAAGAAGATGGAGGACCAGCTACAGCAGAGCAACATCAGTGGGGTTTGGAGGAGTTTGAACTCAATTTCAGGCCACAAACCAAGCCCTAGGGTTGTGGGAGACTTAGAGTGGGTTAACAACCTGAACCAGTTCTTTAACAGGTTTGACCAGCCACCCACCCCTCCCCCAGCCCAGTCCCCCCTGCTGTCAGCCCCACCATCTTTAATGACTGCCAACCTTTCTTCTCTTGGGACCCTCACACCTCTCAGCTCTCAGCCATCACCCACCCCCTTCACTTCTGAGGACTCCATCTCACAACCCCCATCCCCCACCTCCATCTTGTCCTCTCACTCATCATGTGAGGAAGGAGCTACGTAAGATCAAGGTGCAAAAGGCTGCTGGTCCAGACGGCATCAGCTCCAGGCTCCTGAGGTGCTGCGCAGATCAGCTGTGTGGCATCATGGGATACATGTTCAACCTGAGCTTGAAGCTGGGGAAAGTACCACAACTGTGGAAGACCTCCTGTGTGGTACCGGTACCAAAGACCAAACATCCAAAGGATCTTAGCAGCTACAGGCCGGTAGCCCTGACATCGCATCTAATGAAGACCCTCGAGAGGCTGGTCCTCAACCATCTACGCCTCATGGTGTCGTCTTCGTTGGACCCGCTGCAGTTCGCCTACCGGCCTGGCATCGGGGTGGATGAACGCCATCATCTACCTCCTGCACCGAGCTCTGACCCACCTGGAGAAGCCTGGAAGCACTGTGAGGATCATGTTCTTTGATTTCTCCAGTGCTTTTAACACCATCCAGCCAGGACTTCTGAGAGACAAGCTGGAACTGTCAGGAGTGGACCACCACATCTCCGAGTGGATACTGGACTACCTCACTGACCGCCCACAGTACCAGAGACACAGCCCTGTGTCTCTGACAGGCTGGTCTGCAGTACGGGGGCCCCACAGGGAACTGTGCTGGCACCGTTCCTCTTCACCCTCTACACTGCAGACTTCTCCATCAACTCCCCACGCTGCCATCTGCAGAAGTTCTCTGACGACTCTGCCATAGTTGGCCTCATCACAGGTGAGGATGACTCAGAGTACAGACAGTGGACTCAGGACTTTGTGGACTGGTGCCAGCGGAACCACCTCCTGATCAACGCCGCTAAAACCAAGGAGCTGGTGGTGGATTTCCGCAGGCGCAGACCCACCACACGGACACCGGTGAACATCCAGGGAGTGGACATTGAGATAGTGGACTCCTATAAGTACCTGGGTGTTCACCTAAACAATAAACTGGACTGGACTCATAACACTGATGCGCTCTACAGGAAGGGTCAGAGCAGACTCTACCTGCTGAGAAGGCTGAGGTCTTTTGGAGTGCAGGGGCCCTCCTGAAGACCTTCTATGACTCTGTGGTGGCATCAGCCATCTTCTATGCAGCAGTATGTTGGAGCAGCAGCTTGTCTGCAGCTGAGAGGAAGAGGATAGACAAGCTCATCAGGAAAGCCAGCTCTGTCCTAGGATGTCCTCTCGACTCAGTGCAGGTGGTGGGAGACAGAAGGACTCTGACCAAAATAACATCACTGATGGACAAAGTCTCCCATCCCATGCATGAAACTGTTGCTGAGCTGGAGAGCTCCTTCAGTGACAGACTGCTGCATCCCAAATGCACAAAGGAGCGTTACCGCAGATCCTTCTTCCCAGCAGCTGTAAGACTTTATAATCATCACTGCTCCCAACAAAAACCACAATAACCTACACAATGTAGGATAATATATAATATACTGTAAATAGTCCGGCCTGTTAAGGTTCAACACACAGGCACATCATGTACATTGTATATAGTGTTATTATTAGTAGTATTAAGGTTAATATTGTTTGTTGATTTTATATATATTCTTTTCTTAATAGTGTGAATTATTATATCTTTATTTATATTTATAATAACTGCGGCTGCTGTTACACCCAAATTTCCCCTCTGTGGGACAATAAAGGCTGTTTCTTCTTCTTCTTCTTCTTCTTCTCTTCTTCTCCTTCAGGAGAGCCTTTATTTCAGAGTTGATCCAGGGTTTGTTGTTTGAAAAACACCGTACCCTCCTGGTGGGCACAGTGTTTTCCACGCAGAAATTGATGTAATCAGTGATGCAGTCCGTGATGCTGTCGATGTCCTCCCCATGAGGGGCACAAAGCTCTTCCCACACAGTGGAGCTAAAGCAGTCTCTCAGAGCTTCTTCAGTCTCCTCAGACCAATTCTTCACTGTGTGTGTCACAACTGGTTCTCTGTGTACCAAGGGTTTGTACACAGGCTGGAGATGAACCAGGTTGTGATCTGAGCCCCCCAGGGGAGGCAGAGGTGATGAGCTGTATGCCTCCTTGATGTTGGCATACAGTAGATCCAGTGTGTTGGTATTCCTGGTGTGGCAGGTGACATACTGGGTGAAGGTGGGGAGAGTGGAGGACAGGGAGACGTGGTTAAAGTCCCCTGAGATCAGAAAGAGGGCCTGTGGGTGCTGTGTTTGGAGTCTGCTGGTAGTAGCATGGAGGACATCGCAGGCTGCAGCAGCGTTAGCAGAGGGCGGCACATACACAGTTATCACAATAACATGTGAAAACTCCCGAGGAAGATAGTGCGGTCTCATACCAACAGCGAGCAGTTCAATGTCCTTACTGCAGAGCGTCTCTTTGATGGTTAGATGTCTGGAGTTGCACCATCTATCGTTCACAAACACAGCCAGACCCCCGCCCCTCTTCTTACCACTCTCCTTGGTTCTGTCGGCACGGATCAAATGAAAGCCGTCCATGTTTATGTGTGAGTCCGGGGTTAGCTCGGTTAGCCACGTCTCCGTCAGGCACATGAGGCTGCTCTCCCGGTAGCTCCTTTGATGTCGCGTTAGCGCCGCCAGCTCGTCCACTTTGTTGGGAAGAGATCTCACGTTTCCCATGATGATGGACGGGATGACGGGCCTGTACCTTCTCCCCTGGCAACGACGACCTATGCCCGCACGTCTCCCGCGTCTCTTCCTTCTCAGTTCGCGGGGAATATCGAGTCGTTCAGCAGGAGTAGGCACAGCGGAGCTCCCGACGGAGATCAGCTGGTCCCGAGAGTAAACAATAGGAGCGTGGCCACTCTCGCAGTCTCCAAACATAAACACCATAAAAAGGGTAAATAAAAACAACGTTTTCCAGAAAAAAGTCCGCTCCATCATGAGGAAAAAGAGCAGAAGATACAGAAACACAAAAACACATCTAATACTAAACAAAATGAGAAAAAACACGGAATTAGTGCGGAGCTGCTGAAACTGGCTGCCTGCTCGCGCGGCGCCGGAAGTTAAAAAAGAGAGCCTTTAGATCAGGAAATAAGGAGGAGCTGAGAGCCGTGCAGAAGGATCTGAGAAGGATAATCAGGGATGGAAAAAACATCTACAGGAAGAAGATAGAGGACCAGCTACAGCAGAGTAACATCAGTGGGGTTTGGAGGAGTTTGAACTCAATTTCAGGCCACAAACCAAGCCCTAGGGTTGTGGGAGACTTAGAGTGGGTGAACAACCTGAACCAGTTCTTTAACAGGTTTGACCAGCCACCCACCCCTCCCCCAGCCCAGTCCCCCCTGCTGTCAGCCCCACCATCTTTAATGACTGCCAACCTTTCTTCTTCTTGGGACCTCACACCTCTCAGCTCTCAGCCATCACCCACCCCCCTTCACTTCTGAGGACTCCATCTCACAACCCCCATCCCCCACCTCCATCTTGTCCCTCTCAACTCATCATGTGAGGAAGGAGCTACGTAAGATCAAGGTGCGAAAGGCTGCTGGTCCAGACGGCATCAGCTCCAGGCTCCTGAGGTGCTGCGCAGATCAGCTGTGTGGCATCATGGGATACATGTTCAACCTGAGCTTGAAGCTGGGGAAAGTACCACAACTGTGGAAGACCTCCTATGTGGTACCGGTACCAAAGACCAAACATCCAAAGGATCTTAGCAGCTACAGGCCGGTAGCCCTGACATCGCATCTAATGAAGACCCTCGAGAGGCTGGTCCTCAACCATCTACGCCTCATGGTGTCGTCTTCGTTGGACCCGCTGCAGTTCGCCTACCGGCCTGGCATCGGGGTGGATGACGCCATCATCTACCTCCTGCACCGAGCTCTGACCCACCTGGAGAAGCCTGGAAGCACTGTGAGGATCATGTTCTTTGATTTCTCCAGTGCTTTTAACACCATCCAGCCAGGACTTCTGAGAGACAAGCTGGAACTGTCAGGAGTGGACCACCACATCTCCGAGTGGATACTGGACTACCTCACTGACCGCCCACAGTACGTGAGGACACAGGGCTGTGTCTCTGACAGGCTGGTCTGCAGTACGGGGGCCCCACAGGGAACTGTGCTGGCACCGTTCCTCTTCACCCTCTACACTGCAGACTTCTCCATCAACTCCCCACGCTGCCATCTGCAGAAGTTCTCTGACGACTCTGCCATAGTTGGCCTCATCACAGGCGAGGATGACTCAGAGTACAGACAGTGGACTCAGGACTTTGTGGACTGGTGCCAGCGGAACCACCTCCTGATCAACGCCGCTAAAACCAAGGAGCTGGTGGTGGATTTCCGCAGGCACAGACCCACCACACGGACACCGGTGAACATCCAGGGAGTGGACATTGAGATAGTGGACTCCTATAAGTACCTGGGTGTTCACCTAAACAATAAACTGGACTGGACTCATAACACTGATGCGCTCTACAGGAAGGGTCAGAGCAGACTCTACCTGCTGAGAAGGCTGAGGTCTTTTGGAGTGCAGGGGCCACTCCTGAAGACCTTCTATGACTCTGTGGTGGCATCAGCCATCTTCTATGCAGCAGTATGTTGGAGCAGCAGCTTGTCTACAGCTGAGAGGAAGAGGATAGACAAGCTCATCAGGAAAGCCAGCTCTGTCCTAGGATGTCCTCTCGACTCAGTGCAGGTGGTGGGAGAAAGAAGGACTCTGACCAAAATAACATCACTGATGGACAAGGTCTCCCATCCCATGCATGAAACTGTTGCTGAGCTGGAGAGCTCCTTCAGTGACAGACTGCTGCATCCTAAATGCACAAAGGAGCGTTACCGCAGATCCTTCTTCCCAGCAGCTGTAAGACTTTATAACCATCACTGCTCCCAACAAAAACCACAATAACCTACACAATGTAGGATAATATATAATATACTGTAAATAGTCCGGCCTGTTAAGGTTCAACACACAGGCACATCATGTACATTGTATATAGTGTTATTATTAGTAGTATTAAGGTTAATCTTGTTTGTTGATTTTATATATATTCTTTTCTTAATAGTGTAAATTATTATATCTTTATTTATATTTATAATAACTGCGGCTGCTGTTACACCCAAATTTCCCCTCTGTGGGACAATAAAGGCTGTTTCTTCTTCTTCTTCTTCTTAATAGATTATTGTTCCATTAGCAAAATAGAAACCACAATTGTCTCTTTAGATGCAGAGAAAGCATTCAACCGGGTTAACTGGAAATTTTTGTTAGCAGTTCTACACAAATTTGGATTTGGTTCATCGTTCATAAACTGGATCAGAACACTATACAGTTCTCCAAACGCACAGGTTAGGACAAGCGATCTTATTTCCCAAAGTTTCAGTCTGCAGAGGGGCACCAGGCAGGGCTACCCGCTTTCTCCTTCACTTTTTGTTATTTTCATTGAACCGCTAGCAGCAACAATCCGACAAAATGTAGATATTAAAGGAATTCAAACAGAAATCACAGACCAGAAGATAAGCCTTTACGCTGATGATGTATTACTTTTCCTTGGGAACTCACAAACGACTCTTTTGAAGACAATCACACTTATAGATAAGTTCTCATCTATATCAGACTACTCCATTAATTGGAGTAAATCAACAGTTTTACCTCTGAATTGTAACTTTCAGAACATCACCACTACCTCACTACAGTCAGGCAACATTAGATATTTAGGTATAAATTTTTCCTCCAGGCTGTCAGACCTGGTACGGTTAAATCATATTCCTCTACTAAAAACAATAGAGGATGACCTCACACGTTGGAACTCTCTACCTATATCTCTCATGGGGAGAGTTGCCACATTAAAAATGATGATTTTGCTGAAAATCAATTATTTGTTTTCACTGATTCCTAATAAACCTTCTGTTATTTGGTTTAAGTCACTAGACTCAAACATTTCAAAATTTTTATGGAGAAATAAGACTAAGAATAAGTTTGAAGACATTACAAAAGCTAAAATGCAGTGGTGGTCTAGAACTTCGAATCTTTTATCACTATTTCTTAGCCAATAGATTGCAGTATGTTTCAAGGTGGATCAAATCAAGCCCTTTAGACAGCCCATGGCTGGATTTAGAACAAACACTCTGTGGAAAAGTCAAAATCTCTGACTTACCTTTCATTGGCCCCAGTATTAAACATCATAGCTGCTTTAAAAGTCTTAACATAAAAACATCTCTGACAGCCTGGTGGGAATTTTTAAAGATAACAAAGTCTTCACTTATCCCATGTAAACTGACATCCATTTGGAACAATCCAGATATATGTCAGAAAAAGACAGTACTGAATTTTTCAGCATGGCACGAGAAAGGAATGAAGAATCTAGAACATGTCATTCATGATGGAACCTTTATTTCATTTGAAGAACTTGTTGCAAAATATGGAATTGGCAAAAACAAATTTCTTGAATATCAGTAATTACAGTAAGCTCCATCATACAGACAAGGTTTAATTTCAATGATCTGAAATTAGAAATCCCTGTATTGGTAACAGAATTTCTAAATTTTTATACCCCTTAATTGTTATCAAAAATATACAAGTTATTATTAAAAATTAATGATTCAATTTCCCTCCCAACTGCAAAATGGGAGCGAGATCTTTCCATCAACCCAGATGAAAACTTCTGGACACAGATATGTTTAAACACTTTCAAAATGACTAAAAGTCCAAATTTACAGCTTAAACAATACAAAACTCTCTATAGAATACAATATACAGGACGCAGGATGTTCCAAATAGGCCTCAGAGACACAAATATATGCACCCACTGTTCAGGCAATCATGCTGAGAACTATATGCATGCTATGTGGTCTTGTACACCTGTTCAAAGGCTCTACTGGGTGTCGGGCAGTTCTCGGGCGCCTGGGGCCTTGGGGCCGCATTCATGGCTCGTGCGGGGGGTGCCGGCCTGTGGCGGGGGTTGGCTGCTCATTACCTCTGGCCTCTCGTTTGACCGTGGGATGTTCCTTCTGGGGTCTCCCTCCTTCCTCCTCTGGGGTGTGTGCGTAGTTGCCATCGGGATGTGTGGCCTCTCGTCTTCTGAGGTCCTGGTGGGCCGTGGATAGGCCGCGTCCCCTGGGTCCTTCCCTGTTCGCCTCTGGATCACGGGGGGGCGTGGTTGCAGTTTCTTGCCCCCATTGGTGAGTACGTTCCATGACAAAGGCACATACACACATTATTTGCAAGCAACAGCAGGATTGTGTGTGTGTGTGTGTGTGTGTGTGTGTGTGTGTGTGTATGTATGTGAATGTGTAGATACGTGGATGTGTATGTATATATGTGTGGATATCATTCTTTGATTATTCTTTTCTCACCTTTGTTTTGTTTTTGTTTTTGTTTTTTTTTCTCTCTTTTCTTTTTTTCTTTTCTCTTTCTCTTTCTCACTCCTTTTCCTACCCTTTCCTTTCTGCCTGTCAGGCCTGGTGTAAACATTAACAAGAGTAGCCTATTGGAAAACTTACAGAGCTATTCTTGGAAAAGCAAATATGTTTGGTACATCAGAGCATTCGGATCATATTCCTATTGCGAAAACTGCCAGACATGACAGGCTTTAAAACAAACAAACAAAAAAAAAACAATCAGTGACCATAAGCACTATTCAGAAACAAGTAACCATGAACATAAAATAAACAAAATACATGAACCAAATTAGGGCCTGTAAACACCTCACATACATTTATTAATATAATTTATTATTAACATGTTAAAATCCCAGCTTCAGCAGAAGGCTGGAACTGCAGTGATGGGAATTCTGGCTCTTTTTTGAGAGATTGTGCTGTAGGCTTGGCTCACTAGAAAGAGCTGGCTCTTTCAGCTCCCAAGTTGCTCCTCAGATTTTATTTTAAAAATATGTGTAAAATGAATTACTACTACTACTGCTTGTAGAAGCAAAGATTTATGAAGGGAGCGTCCACGTCGGCTGCAGGCATGCTGATGAAACCTATCCGAGACTGGCAGCCTCTGCCACAGTGAATGCATTTGAAGGTCTGGGCAGGGTCAGGAGCAGAGGATTTCTATCTGCTCCTTTTTTCTTCCAGGTCAGCCCTATGGAAGACTTAAAAAGACTCAACTGTTATGCTGATAGACCTACACCAGGTGTTCCTGCCTGAGGCCAGGGCTGTCCAGTGGGAGGGGCTGATATTACACGCATTTGAGGAGGACTTTAGTAGGTCCTTGTACTGCTTTTTGGGGCCCCTCTGCTGCGTTTACCAGAGGTCAGCACAATGTATAGCCCTATCTTGGGTAGACAGTAGTCTTTCGTCCTAGAGACATGTCCAGCCTAGCAAAGTCATGATTTAAGCAGCATGGTTTTGATGCTAGGGAGCTCTGCCTGCTGGAGGATTTGTGTTGATCACAAAGTCACTCCAGTAGATCTTGAGAATGGAACAGAGGCAGCGCTGGTGGAAATGCTCAATAGTTGCAGGTGGCGCTTGTAGGTGACCCATGATTCAGATTCATACAGCAGCACTGACAGCACAACAGCTCTGTACAATTGAATTTTGGTGAGATAAGTCAAGATTTTGCTGCTCTACACCTTTTTGTGAAGTTTGTGAAGGTGCTGTTAATAGCCTGCTGTCAACCTCTTTGTTGATTTTAGAGTCATTGGAGATAGTGCAGCCAAGATAAGTAAACTGCTGCACAGATTTAAGTACAGACTGGTTGATGGTGATGTAGGGTGGGTGGAAAGGCTGGTTTGGTGCAGGCTGATGAAAGACTTCGGTCTTCTTTAGGCTGATTTCGAGGCCAAAGAGTTGGGCATCCTCAGCAAAGCAGGTCATGATGTGCTGCATGGCTGGTTCTGTGTGGGCAACAAGGGCAGCATCGTCAGCAAACAAAAGTTCTCGAATGAGGTGCTCCATCTTCTTGGTACATGCTTGCAGGCGCCTTAGGTTGAACAAGCTGCAGTCAGTGCAATTGCGAATATATATGGCATCTTCTTCACCCAGTGGCTCCATGCCCCGACCCAACATCATGCTAAAGAAGATGGAGAACAGCATTGGTGCGAGAACACAGCCCTGTTTTACATCGTTCAGAATGGGAAACGGCTTGGAGAGGTCGCCGTTGTTCCTCACTTTTGCCATCTGTCCCTTGTGGAGCTGCATGATAATCTTCAGGAATTTTGGGGGCAGCCTAGACATTCCATGATCTGCCAGAGTCCCTACCTGCTCAAAGTTTCGAAGGCTTTGGTAAAATCCACAAAGGTCACGTACAGGCCCTAGTTCTGCTCACGACACTTCCTGAAACTGCCTAAGGATGAACACCATGTCAGTTTTGCTCCTGTTTACTCTGAAGCCACACTGACTTTCTGGTAGATTTTCTTTGGCAATGGATGAGTCCAATCTACTGAGGAGGAGATTTTACCTGTGATGGAAAGTAAGGTGATCCCCCAATACTTTCAGCAATCTGACTTTTCACCTAGGTTCTTATACAACATTACAATGACTGCATCATGAAAGTCATGGGGAAGTTCACCTCTTTTCCAACAACAAGTGAGGAACTTGTGGAGCTTGGAATGACTACTCAAGCTGCCATGCTTCCAGGTCTCTGGAGGTATGCCATCAATTCCTGCAGCCTTGCCAGACTTTAGCTGTGATATAGCTTTAGTGGTCTCTTCAAGTGTTGGTGTTTCATCCATCACTGTCTTAATAGGTTGCCATGGGACTGCGAGTTACACTGTCCAGTTGAGGGAGAAAAGAGTGTTAAAGTGCTTGGACCAACGACTCATGATGGAGGCCTTGTCTGTCAGCAGTGTCTTGCCATCTGTGCAGTGGACTTTGTACATGAACAGAAGGATCATAAACTGTCTTCAGGCCTTCATAGAAGCCCATAGAGTTCCTTCTGTTCATGCATAACTAGGTCCTCTCTGCTAGAACGGATCACCAGTGATTCTGGATCTCTCGCAGCTTGCAGGCAAGACAAAAAGCTTCCTTCTTTGCCGGGCAGGTTGGCTGAACAAAATGGGCCTGAGAGGCTGCAAGCTTCAAAGATAGCAGCTTTTGGACTGCATGATTGTTTTCGTCGAACCAATCCTGATTCTTAATTTGTAAGAAATCTAAAATGGTTTTGGAGGCATGTAGGATAGCATTTTTAATATGAGACCACTGCTCTTCAAGTGGGGTGTCCAGAGAGAAAGAGGAATCTGGTAAAGTAGTCCCTAAAGTAGTTTAAAATTTAGTTTTAATTTCTTCTGACTGAAGATTACTGACTTTGAATTTGGATTGCAGCATTCCCCTTTTCTTCTGCTTGGGTCTGACTTTGCAACATTCCAAAAAAGTTGGGACACTAAATAAATTGTGAATAAAAACTGAATGCAATGATGTGGAGGTGCCAACATCTAATATTTTATTCAGAATAGAACACAAATCACAGATCAAAAGTTTAAACTGAGAGAATGTATCATTTTAAGGGAAAAATATGTTGTTTCAAAATTACATGGCGTCAACAAATCCCAAAAAAGTTGGGACAAGGCCATTTTTAACCACTGTGTGGCATCCCCCCTTCTTCTTACAGAGTGCCACAGGAGGTCATTTCTACCTGTGGCCATCAGACTCTATAACTCCTCCCTTAATAGGTGACATTGTGGTTCATCAGTGTCATTCACTTACTGTATCAGTATTCAATTGTACATAAAATTAAGTGTATGTACATTGTACATACACTTATACATTGTACAAAAAAGGACTGTGCATATATATATAATGACACCTATTTAAAAATTTGACTGACTGACTGACTTACAACACTCAACAGACGTCTGGGGACAGAGGAGACCAGTCTCTCAAGTTTAGAAATAGGAATGCTCTCCCATTCATGTCTAATACAGGCCTCTAACTGTTCAATCATCTTGGGCCTTCTTTGTCGCACCTTCCTCTTTATGATGCGCCAAATGTTCTCTATAGGTGAAAGATCTGGACTGCAGGCTGGCCATTTCAGTACCTGGATCCTTCTCCTACGTAGCCATGTTGTTGTGATTGCTGCAGAATGTGGTCTGGCATTATCTTGTTGAAAAATGCAGGGTCTTCCCTGAAAGAGATGACGTCTAGATGGCAGCATATGCTGTTCTAGAATCTGAACATAGTTCTCTGCATTAATGGTGCCTTTCCAGACGTGCAAGCTGCCCATGCCACAAGCACTCATGCAACCCCATACCATCAGTGATGCAGTCTTCTGAACGGAGTGTTGATAACAACTTGGGTTATCCTTGTCCTCTCTGGTCCGGATGACATGGCGTCCCAGTGTTCCACAAAGAACTTCAAATCGTGACTCATCTGACCACAGAACAGTCTTCCATTTTGCCACACTCCATTTTAAAAGACCCCTGGCCCAGTGTAAACGTCTGAGCTTGTGGGGCTTGCTTAGAAATGGCGTCCTCTTTGCACTGTAGAGTTTCAGCTGGCAACGGTGGATGGCACGGTGGATTGTGTTCACTGACAATGCTTTCTGGAAGTATTCCTGAGCCCATTCTGTTATTTCCTTGACAGTGGCATTCCTGTTTGAGGTACAGTGGCGTTTAAGGGCCCGGACGTCACGAGCATCCAGTAGAGTTTTACGGCCTTGTCCTTACGCACAGCGATTGTTCTAGATTCTCTGAATCTTTTGATGATGTTATGCACGGTTGATGATGATAACTTGAAAGTCTTTGCTATTTTACGCTGGGTAACACCATTCTGGTATTGCTGCACTATCTTTCTGTGCAACAATGGTGGAATTGGTGATCCTCTTACTATCTTGGCTTCAGAGAGACACTGACACTGACACTCTGAGAAGCTCTTTTTATACCCAATCATGTTGTCAATTGACCTAATTAGTCTTCATTGGTCTTCCAGCTGTTCGTTATATGCTCACTTTCCTTTTTCCAGCCACTTATTGCTACTTGTCCCAACTTTTTTGGGATTTGTTGACGCCATGTAATTTTGAAACAACATATTTTTCCCTTAAAATGATACATTCTCTCAGTTTAAACTTTTGATCTGTGATTTGTGTTCTATTCTGAATAAAAATATTAGATGTTGGCACCTCCACATCATTGCATTCAGTTTTTATTCACAATTTGTTTAGTGTCCCAACTTTTTTGGAATCCGGTTTGTACAAGACGATGATCGATATAGCACTCACCCTGGTGTGCAAGACATCTATGATGTCACTCTGATGCACCAGGATCTAGTCTATGAGGTGCCAGTGTTTGGACTGGGTGTGCATCCATGTTGTCTTCAGCTTGACTTTCTGCTGGAAGATCGTGTTAGTGACGGTGTTCAGTGCAGAACTCCAGTAACAGACGCCCATTGTCGTTACAACTGCCCACACCATGTCTGCCTAGTACTCCTTTCCAAATTGCAGAGTCACGCCCCACCCTGGTGGTTAAGTCGCCAAAAATGATGACCTTGCCATACAGAGCGCTGCGCAGCTTCTAAAAGAACCTGTCCTTATTGACTGATTCTGCTTGGAGGGTTGGAGCGTATATGCTGAAGAGGGTGATGTTTTGCTTATTACCAACCGGAAGACACAAAGATATACTGCAATCTGAGTCACCCCTTAGCAGTTCTACTAGTTTAGAGACAATGGAGTTGTTGATCATGAATCCAACACCGGAGAGACGTCTCTCTGTTTCAGTTTTCCCTGGCCAGAAGAGGATATAGCCTGTGCCGTGTTCATTTAGACTGCCTTCACCAATGAAGCGAACTTCACTAACTGGTAAGATGTTGATGTCCAGCCTCCTGAGCTCATGGCCACAAGTGCAGAACGATGCTCTGTGCAGGTGCTGTCATCTGTGTCCCGCATGGGTCTGACATTCCAACAAGCAAGTGTGAGTTTTCCTCTGTTAGTTGTGCTAAGTGGAGAAGACTTGTTCTTTTTATTTTTGATGCCAGTTTGACCACATTGAAGATGCCCGTTGACTATGGTAAGACAACTGGGTTTTGAGGAGACAAGCTTTGGTTAGGCTACATTTTCTAGGCCCCTCCCTATCTGGGGCAAGCAGTGCTAGCCCTAAACAGGGCTGGTTGGTCACTCATGGTGCTGTCGAAAGACGTCGTCATCTCCACATCGATGAACAAGCAGCCAAAATCCTGAGCCGCCTGCATGCAGGTTTGAGACTGTGGCTGCCAGTGACATCTTTCACCTGCCATTTTTGCCTCTCCCCCAACACTGCAGGATTTGGATTGGATGTGCGCAAAGAAGCTTTATGGTGGAGTGCAGTGTGCATACAACTGTCCCCACCCTTTAAACCTGTTTAAACCCATCTAACATGGCCTGGCAAGCTGGGATGATGGCAGTCAGTACCCAGGTCATAGGGAGTTGCTGGACACTGCGGAAGTACAACATCAGACCACCTGCTGGATCCCCAACTCCAGATTCATCCTCAGGGTTTACTCCCAAAGCCTTTCCCATGAGTGGGTATAGCCGCAAGGCAGCAGAGGTTTGAAATCAGTTTCCCTTCTCCTAGATGAGCGTCTGTCCAAGACTAACGAACCCCATCTGCCCAAAATTACTAATGTAAAAACATACATTATATCCAATGTTTATTTATATACTCAACATAGAATAGAGTGCTAAAAAACAAAAAGAAAAAAGGGCCTTTGAGGAGTTGATCCTGTTTCTCCTTCCTGATATGACCTGCCCTGTTTTGTTCTTCTAATTGCACTGATAGATGAACAGTTTGCATATGCTTGTACAGGTTGTTTTTGGAGCCTGCTCAGTAAGAAATTTGACCACATTGAAGATGCCCGTTGACTGCGGTAAGACAGTCTACACTTTGCCTATCATGTTACAATTTGTCCAAACTACTACATTTTCTGTCACCTATTTTCCTCACCGTTCCGCGTGTCGCCGCTATGTAAAGCGAAACTTTCTCCTGCTCTTTCCAGTGAGCAAAATTAAATGCGCACACTAGGTAATCAGGGAACAGGCAACAGGTGAGGTGCACACCTGAACGTAAATAACCAAATGAGACAAGGTGAAGCAAAACTAAACACAAAGCACATGGGACAAGGAACTGTCAAAGTAAAACAGGAAACAACTAGACAGAAACAGAAACTCAGACTTGACACAGCACTGGGAATAAAACAACACAAAAACACATGAGGCCAGGGAGAAGACAAAAGGATGAAACAGACACAAGAACACAGACGCAGGGGAGATGGGAACAAAGGGAACCAGGAAATCAAAATGTAAATAGCAATAACTAATAACAGGACAGGAAGTAAGATAAATAAAGAAAACCAAAACAAACCAGGAACATAACAGAGAATTCCGTGAGAACAGAACCTAAAAGAATAAAACACAAACATGGCCCAGGACCATGACATCTGTGCTTTGTTTATTTGCTGTAAAGTAAAATGCTGATTCCATATTTTTGCCATTGTTCCATTCCATTGTTGTATCTATTACTTTTCTCGTCTTACTGAGCGCTTAAAGTGTGTCACACTACGAGCTGCATTTTACCTTTTCACACAGATTCATACAGCACTTTGTTCAGTGCACTTAAGCCTTTTACCTACCTTTCATCCAAATTTACAACATGCACAATAATGTAATGGCTTTTTTTTTTTTAAATAAAATGTGTTTGATTTGAAACATTTAAGTGTGAAATGCAAAAGACTAAGAAATCAGGAATGGGGTAATTATTTTTTGGCAGTACTTTATACAACTAAATATAGATATAGATATTAAATAATATACACCTCTTTAATCTATCCAAAATGAACACTGACTGTCAGATATCCTGCTTTTAGAGAACACATATTTTCCACTTTTAAAAAGCTAAAAAAAAGTCTGCATTCTGCATTTTTTGATCCACATATTAGAGTCTAAAGTTCTACTCACAGACATCAGAGATTTTCACACAGAATTGTATCATTTTTAAATATGTTATTAATCTAAAATATGTTGCTGGCTTTAGCATTCAGCAGCACAGTGGCACTGTTAGTGCATTTGCCTCACTGCAAGAAGGTCCTGGGTTCAAGTCCACCATCTGGGGCCTTCCTGTGTGAAATGCAAAAGACTAAGAAATCAGGAATGGGGTAATTATTTTTTGGCAGTATTTTACACAACTAAATATAGATAGATATAGATATAGATATAGATATAAATATACAGCTCTTTAATCTATCCTCTTTAAGAAATCCTGCTTTTAGAGTTCATGTAAACACAAATACATGTACATACACCATAAATATGAACAATATGAACCATATACGTACTAAAATCTTGATGCGATTATGAAAGGATCTTCTGTGGGATTTTCTTTTTACAAAACTGCAGATGTAATTTAAAAAAAATCTCTTGCCAAAATGTCAATGCCAGAAATTTGTTAATGAAAGTACTCTAAAAGCTGTTGTGAGTAAAATTCAAACAAAGCATTAAATTGTAAACAGTGTTTATTTTCATGTGTGTGTGTGTGTGTGTGTGTGTGTGTGTGTGTGTGTGTGTGTGTGTGCGTGTGTGTGTGTGTGTGTGTGTGTGTGTGCGTATGTTTATAATACCTTGTGGGGACAATTTTCCTGACATATACTACGTTGTGGGGACCAATTGCTCCTTGTGGGGACTGGAACCTTGTCCCCACAAGGGGAAACCCTGTTTTTGGGTCAGGGGTCAGAGTTAGGGCTAAGGTATGAATTGAGTTTAGGTTAGGGTTAGGGTTAGGTATGTGATGGTTAGGGTTAGGAAAAGGGTAAAGGTAAGGTTTAGGCTGTAGAAATGAATGGAAGTCAATGGAAATTCCCCACAAAGATAGCAAAACACACTTGTGTGTGTGTGTGTGTGTGTGTGTGTGTGTGTGTGTGTGTGTGTGTGTGTGTGTGTGTGTGTGTGTGTGTGTCTGCTCCCATCTGGTGGCACAAAGATGACATAACAAGTTGATACATTGTGGCCTGCTGTTTGACTCTCCAACCCATTATTATTACAGTCAGTCATACATTGGAAAGTAATAGTGTGTTAAACATTTTCTTTTTCAAGCAGTCCTCTTCTCTCCTCCCATCAGCCTGGCTGTATAATCACTGCTCATGGAGGTTGGCTCACTAGTTGGCATATGCTCAATCACAGAGGCTGCATCTGCTACCTGTTTGTACCAATTAACAGGCCCATGATACTGTACTGACACCTCTTCAATGGGTTAACAGATGCCACAATTAGCCTCTCATTTGAATAGCTGCCTGCTTAGTGTGAGGACCCTTGTTGCATCATCTCCAACTGTGGGGACTGCCTTTCATCTATTTGCCTTTTTTCTTGTTGCCTCTCAAATGAGGCATGGGAAGGCCAGGAACCCCCAGTGTGCTGAGCAGTCTTTTTCACTGGATCCCTGTATTATCTCTCCAGTCTTACTGCTCCAGCTGATGGTGAGACACTGCTGAATGGCAAAATGCATTGCATGCAGTACACACTCCCCTCCAAATGTGTTGGAACAATGAGGCCAGTCCCATTGCTTTTACTGTAGACTGAAAACATTTTATTTTGACATTAAAAGATGAATCTGATAATGATCTCAGCTTTTATTTCCCGGTATTTACATCTGGATCTGATACACAGTTCAGCAGAACTGAAGGAAGATGTGACTGAGTGTGTTTTGCTACCCAGATCTCATCTAACATTGATTATTCAAAAAATAAAGAGTGCTGAATATCTATGCTCAGTTTCAGACTCTGGATCTACTGTTAGAGGAGTCAATCTGTTCTCATTTATACTGATTTGTTTCCACAAACAAACATTTTCCACTATTAAAAAGCTAAAAAAAAAAGTCTGCATTCTGCATTTTTTTGATCTGCATGTTAGAGTCTCAAGTTCTACTCACAGACATCAGAGATTTTCACACAGAATCGTATCATTGTTAAATATGTTATTAATCTAAAATATGTTGCTGGCTTTAGCATTCAGCAGCACTGTTAGTGCATTTGCTTCACTGCGAGAAGGTCCTGGGTTCAAGTCCACCATCTGGGGCCTTCCTGTGTGGAGTTTGCATATTCTCTACAGGTTCCGTGGCTTCCTCCCACAGTCCAAAGAAATGCAGTAACTGGGGTTGGGTTAACTGGCAGTTCTAAACTGGCCATAGTGTGAATGGTTGTGTGTCTCTCGGTGTTGGGCCTGTGACAGACAGGTGACCTGCCTCTTGAGCTATGGCAGATGGGATATGCTCCAGCCCCTGTGACCCTGAAAGAGATGAGTGGACGAAAAAAAAATGATGGCTATATATATATATATATATATATATATATATATATATATATATATATATATATATATATATATATATATATATATATATATATATTTATATATATATATATATATATATATATATATATATATATATATTAGGGGTGGGACTTTAACGCATTAATTAATTATGGGGAAAATAACGAATTAAAAATTTTAACGCATTTTAATTGGACTTTGCACTGTGGAACGTTTCTCAGTGCACGAGTTCCAGGCATACAGATTATATCGACGCACGATGTCAAAAATTCAGGGGCCGCATCCTTCGAAGGTCTCTCACCAGCTTGTTCCATCACTAATAAAAATAGTTCTTTGTATATTAATCTTCAAAAGCATCTTCTAAACCACAAAATCCATACAACTGGGGTCCCAAATCCTAAAACATTTAGCTTTTTCCTTCACTGGTGGTTCAAACATTATTTGTAAATACTAACTCTAATATTTATGAATGTTGTTTAAAAAAAGACAAACTCTAACATGCCTTAAGCTATAGGAATCCTTTGTGTAGGTTGTGTACAAATAGAAAAGCTGATTGTTGAGACTGTTGTCTTTTCTGTATAATTACCTAAAAGAATCAGTAAATCTAAAAACAGTTTTGCACTGCTTTTCATGACTCAATGAGCTGCAATCCAACTACAATAAGTCTTTAAAAAGTCCTGTTTCTATTTAGAAAGATCAACTGGAAATGTTCACATCAAAGCACCGCTCTTAATTAAAAGGATAAACTGTGTGCTGCTATAAAAAGCAGCCAGTTATGGAAGAGGAAATGGTGTTGACATCAAGTATGAACGATGGTGGGTGATGTGTAACAACAAAATGACAGCACTGTTACTAGGGGCGAAGTGCTAATCTTGGGTGGTGGGTGGGGGTTGTGGGGCTCAATTTTCAGAGGATATTTAACTAAAAAAAGAGTCTTACTGGTGTGATTCTGCCCTACTTCTCACCAACACTTTGTCAGTGTGTGACTCTGATATGTGTAATTGTGTGATGTAGAGTAACGTATGTTCGTGCACATCTTAAGCCTTAAGTGCCAGCGTGCACACACAAGCTGCATGTTACCGTAATCCTGCCTGCGTGTACATGGATGGAAACCACATGTGTCATTTTTTGCACAAAGAGTATGATCAATGCAACATCCTTCTGCAGCCAATGAGGAGCAAGCCCTTGTTACTGGGCAGTTATGTGTTTATTCTCCCTCTCCTGTTCTTACATGAGGTTGATGTCACGCGTCAAGCCTCATAGACTCTCAGATCAGGGTGAGTCTTTACGACACACCAGGGTCCTGTGGTTGTGATGAACATCAGCACTCTTACTGGTTTTGTAGGTCAACCAGTATTGAGCTACGGGTGCAGCTCAGCTCACAGCACATGCTTGGGTATAGTGTGTAGAGCAAAAATCATACAATTTGTTTTATTAAAAAAATAGATATATGATATATATTACACAGTAATGAGCTGGTTTCATGTTCTAATTTCAGTCCAAAAGGTTCCCACTTTTATCATGTTTATTAAGCAAAAGATAAGCCAAAGCCAAAACCTATTATTTATATATATATTTATTTATTTAGTTTGACTTGTATTGGAGTTTTGTTATTATTGGACTATCCTAAACTTTCACCATTTTTCTGTCCTATACTTTTAGACTTCAGAACATATTTTCGGTGGTGGAAAAATTAAAAACCTTAAAAACATTATGTCTTAACATCATCTTGTAAGCAGGATTGTTATTTTGTAGCTTATTTCAGCTTCCTTTCATACTGCTGGGTTGTTTAATGATTAATTATACTTTTCATAGTTTTACTGCAGTTAATAAAATTAAATAAGTGTATTTTACAATTTCAAATGAGGCTCTTCTGCTTCCCTCTAAAAAGCCATCATCTACATTTTCAGATGAATGTAAAGAGAGAATTTTTCATTTAATTTACTTTTGAATTGAATTGTAATACTCTTGTTCAGGAATTTCAATCCTGACTATTAATATTAAAAATTAAAAAAAAGCTATGTGACTAATAGTTGATATACTTATTGGTCCAACATATGTGATGAACTAGTTCTGAGGACAGAGTTGCTGGTAGCAGTGCTGTAGAGCCACTGTTCTGACATTTAAAGAGTCTATTGAGTTCATTGAATAGGTAATCAGCTGAACAATCAATAAGTTGAATAATTGTTACTTGCAGTCCATATTCTCAGTAGTGTCTTAGTATGAGTAGTACCAGCAGAAGTAACATTGTAATATTTCCCTTTGAAATGTAAAAGTATATAAAGGAGATGTACCAGTAAAATACAACATACTGGCATTCACTGTTTAAATGTTTGCACTCAGTAGGTTTGCATCAATAACAGACTCAAAACAAACCCACAGCTAACCAAGCAATAACCAAACCAATAGCTAAGATAGCGGAGCTTGCAGTGTTTACACTGTTTTGTTGTGATCAAAGTTTCATATAAAATAAACAGTCTATTCAAAGCTTTCTCCAGTCCTTTGGAGCAGGTTAATGTTTAACAGGGATGTTGCACTACTCTTTAGCCCTAAATTCACCATAAAACTGAATTATTACTAAACTACACTTCATACACAATTACAGTTAAACAGAAGTATGTTTTTCTAAACCACTGTAAAATCACTCAAACTATTATCCAAATTAAAGCCCTGGTTGTCATTAAAACACCACTATCTTAAGACAAACCTTCTAATGGCTAAATGCTGTAAGACATATTAAGAAAATAACCAAATAACCAGAACACACCTACAGGCTTGTTGACTTCACCCACAGCACCACCCCTGACCACATGGTGGCATCAGATCTCACGACTGGGCCCATGGATGCAGCACTGCTGATGAGCTGATTGTTGAAAAATCCTCTTGACTGGGAAGGTTCAACTTTAATCTCAACAATCTTTGTTAACCCTTTATATGAAAACCATATGGCAATAATAATAAGGCAAAAACATCTGTCCAAACCTCTCAGACATGTAAAGAAGAGGAATAACAAAGGGATTTCCTTGGAAGAAAGCTAATTACCAATAAAAGGATCTACTTGTAGATTAAAATCATCTTATTGTCTTAGGACAGAAATGTGGCTATTACATACAGAAAATCTTATTTTGTGTACTGTAGTGGTGTTCTCATGAAATATTAAATCTGCCTTCTATTATATAGATTCCCAGTTGTGGTGTCTTCACTGGTGCTGTTTTACAGAGTTAAATGTTTGTTTCCCCAGTGTTCTCGTTTGGTTGGTGAGTGTATTATTGCTGTTGACTATTTTGTATTTAGGTCAGTGTGGCCCCCTCAGGCTCTGACAAACCACTTTCTCCCCGAGTCCCCATGATTGACACATTTTCTTATAGCAAATGAAATCCTGCTCCTCCAGTTTTAAATTCTTGATGAGTAACATGTTATAAAATACAACACTAAATGCTGCTGTTGGTGGGCTCCCATTTAGATATCCCCTGAATACCACTAATAATACTATTAATAATGATGAGTACAAGAATATAATTATTTATACATCTGTCTGCTTATTCCTCGGATCTTGTTCCCATCTCTTCATAATATACAACAAACAGACATATGTCCCCTCTGGGTGTGTAAGATCTTGTTTTGCATAGACTGTTGCATCACGTGATCAGGCAGCATAGATGGCTACCTGTTGTCTCCTCATCCTCACCACTTCTAGACAACACAATAATAATCAGCAGCCTGGCAAAAACCAGAATTACCAGGACATCCTCTAAGAACATAATGCCTGTCTTAGACACTGGGCATCTGGTGGCATTTCCTCGCGGTATGCTAGATTCAGGAGGAGGGGGGTCGAGGTGAGCTGGAGGAAGGAGAGGGAGGTGAGAGAAGGGAAGGAGGGTGGGAGGGAGGAAGCTTTAAGGCTGGGATTAAGGGGGAGCTGTGAAGGTGGGGGGAAGAGAAGGACTAGAGATGACCTGACCACATGCTCCATCCGTAAAGCGCTTTTCTTCTGCACTGGCCCGCTGCCCTGGGCAACCGTTCCAGGTCAAACCAAGAGCCCCCACTGAGCGATGCCCTGTGCTTCCATCAACAGCCATTGTGATCTGCATAGCTGCTCAGTCAGCCTCTCCTGTGTGATTTTTCATCTTGAGGACAGTTCTACAGCTTAATTCTTCACTGAGTAGCAAAGTATTGTCTTGAGAACTATAATGCGGGAGCCAAAAACAAACCTATTTGAATAAGGAGAGCTCATTTGGAATACATGAACATGATTTATTGAGATACAGAATTCAGTTAAGCTACTTGGCAACTAGACTCTGACAACCCATCATAGCAGAACAGAATCTCAGTGGTGATAGGAATTAGAGCAGAAACCCCATAGTTTAGATGCTGGTGGTGAAGATGAAGATGGAGACTTGGATGGAGCTCTGTATGACCAGGGTGAGGCAGAGATGGGGAGGAGAGTCTGAAAGGTAGAATGACAGAAGAGCATGTGGATTTAAAGTACACAGAATGGAGGCTTATTGGCTTGAAGGAGATGGGCAAGAAGATGATTGGACCAGAGCAATGATGTCAGTATTGAGTTTGACATGGTGGGAAAGTGGAATTGATGTGAAGAATAGACTAGCAGCGGAATACCAGACACCCAGGACAGCAGGCAGATGGCTGATTACAGATCTTCCTTACTGAGCTTATGCATAAGCTTTATTTCAATGAGGAGAGATAATTTTTTAAATTCTTGTACTCGACCCCACAAATCTTAGAAACATGGTGTCAAACCAGATACTCTGGATGGCATTACTTTGGCCTCCAGTAAAACGGTGAGAAATCTTGGAGTCATTTTTGACCAGGTTATGTCCTTCACTGCACATATTAAACAAATAGAGGACCACTTTCTTACATTTGTGCAATATTTCTAAAATTAGAAACATCCTTTCTCAGACTGATGCTGAAAAGCTAATTCATGCATTTATTACTTCTAGGCTGGATTATTGTAATTCGTTATTGTCAGGCTGTCCTAAAAGCTCCCTGAAAAGCCTTCAGCTGATTCAAAATGCTGCAGCTAGAGTACTGACAGGAAGATTTCTCCCATATTGGCTTCTCTTCATTGGCTCCCTCTTAAATCTAGAATAGAATTTAAAATACTTCTCCTCACATACAAGGTCTTGAATAATCAGGCCCCATCTTATCTCAAAGATATAAGATGTACCGTATCACCCAAATAGAGCACTTCGTTCTCAGACTGCTGGCTTATTTGTGGTTTATACGATAGTTAAGAGTAGAATGGGAGGCAGAGCCTTCAGCTTTCAGGCCCCTCTTCTGTGGAACCAGCTTCCAGCTTGGATTTGGAAGACAGACACCCTCTCTCTTTTTAAGATTAGGCTTTAAGTTTTTCCTTTCCACTCTCGCCAAATGCTTGCTCATAGAGGGTCTTTTTGACTGTTGGGTTTTCTTTGTATTATTGTAGGGTCTTTACCCACAATACAAAGTGCCTTGAGGTGACTGTTTGTTGTGATTTGGTGCTATATAAAATAAAATTGAATTGAATAGAATTTGGAAGAACTGAGCATGATCTATTGTTACAAAATTCAGTTAAACTATTTGATGATTATGCTCAGATCACATTCTCAGCTGTGATAGAAATTAGGACAGGACCCACCAAAAAATTAAGATGAGTGATGGGAGGGAAATTTGACTCTATAAAACATATGAATATTAGAGGCAGCTTTACCAAAGGCATAGAATGTAAGCATAGAAAGAACTGAAATGAAGAGAAACTGAGGGAAGGCTCTTGGTAGCAAAGAGGAAAGAGTGAAGCAAACAAGACAATGAGTCTGCAATTAAGGCGCAAGAACCATTGGAGGCCAGGAGAGAGAGCAGAGAGCCTGCAATAAGGCTGAGAGTTGACAGAGGTCAGGAGAGAGGAGAGAACAGAGAAAGAGCCTGCAATTAGGCTCAAGGAGCATCCAAGACCAGAACAGAGGAGAGAGAGAGAGAGAGAGATTCTGCAATAAGGCTGGAAGGCCGTTGGATGCCTGGTGAAAGAAGAAAGAGCCTGAGATAAGGGTCAAAAGCCATCAAAGGCCAGGAGAGGAGAGTGAAAGAGAGATCCTGCAATAAGCCTCAAAGGTTGTTGGAGGCCTGGAGAGATGAGAGAACTGGCGATAGGGCTCAAAGGCCATCAGAGGCCAGGAGACAGGAGAAAGAGAGCCTGCAATTAGGCCATTGGAGGCCAGGAGAGAAGAGATGTGGCCTAAAAAAGACAATGGAGGCTGATGAAGCACAGAAAATGAAGCACTTGTGAACAGGAGCAGAAATGTGACTAAAGATGGAAAAGACTTTGGTACCACCACTTACCAGGACTTTAAGGCTTGAGAGACAGGAACAGAAAAAAAACAGAACCCACAGGTAAAGAAAACATGGGTGATTAGAGAAAACATATGGATATAGGAGGATGAATCGGATACGGGAAGAATAGGCTGCTGCAGACCAGCCATTAATTTATGGATGAGAGAAGGTGGAAAGCCTTGTAAAGCTGCTAAAGCAATACCTACCTATTAATTTATTTATTGATGAGCTTTTGAAATTTCACCATGGAACAGTATGGACAGAGATAGCAAACCTACGAGCTATAATGATTGAAAATCCCTTTTAAGTTGCATCTTGAATTACCAACCTGTGAAGAATGAAAAGAATTATTGTATTCTGTCAAGAGAGATAGTGGCTATACTTGTCATGTGATATGGGGGTGCATGCACTGCCAGTTCTGACCTCTTATGAGGTATACCACAAGACTGAACTTGTTTCTCTGAGCAGGACAGGAAACTGACGTGGTTTACTACCTGCAAACCACTTGCCCTGATAGTGTGCCCCAAAACCTGTAGATGGTGCCATATTCATGAAGCACTGAAGACAGAAGAAATACAGTGACATAGAAAAGAACATACATTCAAATTTTCGAGTAGCGAGGACAAATTAACTCTGAGGACAATCTAATGCAACTGAATAGCAGTAGTTGCACTCGAAAGACAAGATCAAATAATCAAGAGAAAAGCTGTATGCCTTGGAGAGTGACATGGATGAGATTCAGATGGACAAGCAGTGGAGGCAGCTAATGTTTCACAAGCGACGCATGAAGAAAGTTGTGCTAGATTTAATTATTTTGGATAACTAGAATACCCCGAAACTCCACACTTGGCTGGGGCAATTTGATTTCTCATCTAAGAGGAGAATGCCTATAAGACACATTAAGGATTGCAATTTGGAGTCGAAGGAGCCTGTATTGTCAAGTGGAGAATCAATAACGAGAGAATCAGCCAACAGGTGAAGAACAGAGGCGATCTAACAGAGAGCCATTGAAAATGGCTGGGCTGCTTTTACAACTGAACACCAATCTGACTGCAAAGGAAAACTGAAGTCTTTATGTTAAAAGAGAGATGACACAAACAAGTGAAAGCATCAGTGGTAACAGTATACAGTTAGGTGCCATTATCAGGTCACTTCATCAGGATAAGGCATAACGGAGTTTGTTTTTTCTTTGTTTTTTTTTTTTGTTTTTTTAACATATGACTCATTAATGGTGGATTGAAATTCCAGCATCATCCTTTTGTATCAATGGCTCACTGTTCAAAACAATTGAAGGAACACTTTGAAAACATATCTGATCTTAATGGGGGAAAAAAATCATGCTGGATAGTGTGTTAGGAACATAAAGATGCCGCATTTTTTATGGAAGATGCTGCAAAAAAATCAAAGTGAAAAAATGATGTGGCAGACTAGTCTATTTTGCCAAAAATATTTTTTTTACAGCAACTCAAAATGGTACTCAGTAGTTTGTATGGCCCCTTTTGCATGCCTGACATTGCCAGGGCATGCTCCTAATGAGACGATGGATGATATCCTGGGAGATCTCCTCCCAGATCTGGACCAGGATATCACTGAGCTCCTGGACAGTCTGAGGCGTAACCTGGCGGTGTTGGATGGACTGAAACATAATGTCCCAGAGGTGTTCTTTTCGATTTAGGTCAGGCGACTGTAGGGGCCAGTTAGTGGTATCGACTCCTTCATCCTCCATGAACTAGCTGCACGCTCTTGCCACATGAGCCCAGGCATTATTGTGTACCAGGAGTAACCCAGGACCCATTGCACCAGCGTAGGCTCTGACAATGGGTCCAAGGATTTCATCCCAATACGTAATGGCAGCCAGGGTGCTGCTGCCTAGCCAACTTATAAAGCTGTGGAAAGGTAAGTACAAACATTTTCAGATGATTGTTAGATGAACTGCCATCCTGTGTGATCAGCTCAAGCAGGTTGAAGGGGGAGCTGCTAGAATGATTGGGCAGAGTGATTGGGCTGAGAATTTGAGCTTGGTAATAAGGACTGACCGGCTGATGTGAGTATTGAACTGAATTATTTGAATTGTATTTTTGGTGGAAAGTGTTTGTTATAGTAGTAGAAAATATTCCAACCACATTTAAGTTGATTACTAAACAGCAGTAGATGAGCATCTAACCATTGCAATTGCTCTGGATAAACTCTGCACGGAATGTCCTGAAAAAGCCAAAGGCCAGTATGTGGAGACTGAAGCCGCACTTCCAAGGTGGAATGCCAGTTGAACCGGAGATCTGTATGGGAGTGTGCTGCTTGTGCTCTCCAGAACTTGCAGACAGATGGTAAAGGCTTGCAGGTGCAAAGAGACTGAAGCAAGCTCTTGAGGTTGTGCTACATTGCAGTGAGGAAGAATGGCCCTGATGCGATGCAATGCAGGATCTGCTTCTCTTAATTCTTCATAGAAGATCTTCCTACACTGGACAAGGATCATGACGGGATGCAGAATGATGCTGCCTGCAAAATTACAAATACATGAACACCATTGCATGAATGACGGTCTGAAAAGCAGAATGACAGAGGAGCACTGAGGTTAAAGGCGTGGAGAATGGAGGCTGGCTCAGAGAAGCCGGGCAAGAAGATGACTGGATGAGAGCAATGGTGTTAGCACTGAATTTAACAGCATGGCAAGGTGGAAGTGATATAAAGAATAGACTAGCAGCCAAAGGAGGTAGATGAGTGATTACAGACTTTCTTTACTGAACTTAAGCTTCATATGAAGAAATTCTACAACTACCATTATAAACTAATCCTTTTTTCTTATCTGTTTGAATTTTTTTTTTATCCCTGAGACCCCATACCTCTCTAACAAGTCTAAAAAAAATGCTTAACATGGTTAAGTTGGATAACTTACACTCAAAAAATAATTCTTTGCCAGGGAATTTTTTTTAAACTAATGGCTAGTGATCACAGGTGGGAAGTAACGAAGTACAAATACTTAATTACTGTACTTAAGTAGATTTTTCAGGTATCTGTACTTGACTTGAGTATTTATTTTTCTGACTACTTTTTACTTTTACTCCTTACATTTTTACACAAGAATCTGTACTTTCTACTTCTTACATTTTCAAATGTAAGTTTGCATTTCCGGTCAAACATCAAACGATCCAAGCCTAAACGGAGGAATATAAGAGACACACACATAAGAAACAATCGTACTGGCTTATCCTCCATCACTGGGGCTTATCGGGTACAAAGGGATTAAATACGCAAACACATATTATTTATGTATCATTTATAGCGCTATAATCAGGGGTTACAGTGGACCGGACCGAGTCCGTAAATTAGCTAGCGCTACTGAAGAGGAGTGAGCATAAAGGGAATAGTGTGGCAGGTAATTTTATGTGCAATGTTTCTGAATGCTCAACAGATATCAGCAAACACACAAAAAGTGTGCAGTTTGTCACACAGTGTGTCTGCTAGCTAAAAGAAGAGCTGCTGTATTTCCAGGGAGAGCAAAGAGAGAGAAGTTGACTCAAGAGATGGAGAAAGAGGACAGGAGAGGAAGAAGAGAGGTTAGAATTAAAAATAAGGACTGGAAAACAAACTGAGGTATGCTGACTTTTTGTTTTTCAAAGATTGTATGAAAATACTGCAGTTTAGTGTGTGATAAACAGATTAGCTTGTTGTACTGTATTTACAGTAAAGCTCTGTGTTGGTACACAGAGGCTGTGTTCATGGTCAGAGTTACAGGTTACATCAGTGCAGCAGAGATGAGATCGGATCAAAGCTGCTGATGCTGAGATTCATTCACTGAATCCAACATTTCTACAGCCTGTATGCTGTCAGTGTAGGGGATGGAGATCAGCTCAGATAGCTGTGAAATACTGGGTTACATCTTTGTGGATTCAGTTCATCCACACAGAGCAATAAACCTCAGAGCAGCAGCAGCAGGTCAGCTGATCACAGTCTGCACACCAACATCATTTACTGCAGCTCACAATAGAAAGTTGTGATTCTTCTCCCCATGCAGAGCCACTACAGCTGATCTTAGGGTTCCTCCACCTTCTGAATGCCTCTGTAACCCCTGAGTATCCTCATGTTTGTGTTTAGGTGGAGGCACAGTCACCCTCTACTATGGAGGACACAGAGACTAGAGCTGTGTTTAAATTCCCTTTCACTGTTTGTGTCCTACATAACAGATTCAAGCTGAGAGCATTCATTACGATTAAAATTTAGAATGGAATAACGTTTCTATTCTCATGTATTATATATAGAGGTTCGGTTAGCTTTACACAAAAATAGCCGGTAGAAACGTCCTCCAAAGAGCTACTTTTATTTTATTACTTTGAGTACATTTTAGAGCCTGTACTTTTTTACTTTTACTTAAGTAAAGAAGTTGAACCAGTACTTTGACTTTTACCAAAGTATTTTTTAACACAAGTACTTGTACTTTTACTTAAGTACAGAATGTCAGTACGTTTGCCACCTCTGCTAGTGATTGACAAGTTGTTAGACAATAAGCATGCAGTTTCCCAGTTAGCTGCACTCCTTGCTTATTGCAAGAAATATATTTGAAAACACGAAGATGGCAAAGACAAAAATGCTCATCTTGAGGCTTCATAATGGGATTTCATAAACAGTGGTGACATCATGGTGAGAGGCCAGGACTGGGGAACATTTCACATTTTGCTGAAAAATGTGTTTAAGTTTCAACTCAAAAATATTATTATAGAATTTTAAAAAATAGTGGGCTTTTAATTTTAGATCAGTCAACTAGTAAAGAAGCAAACTTGACATTGTATCGCTACATATAGAATTGGGATCTTTGGAACTCCAGCTAACTCCAGTTATCTGACAAAAGAGGTAAACATGGAAAATGTCATTTTCCTGGACTGCAGTGGGAACCAAAGTAAGTCTTTGTCCAGGATGTTTGTCAGGAAAACTGGTTCATTATCCAATATCTCAGACCAATTGGATAGTTGCATTTAAACTACATTAATCAGCGGAAGTATTTTTAATACACATTAATATCAATACACTTGCTACATTTAGTTATTTGTGTTTTGTTTATCTGAAACTGCTTGCATATTGTTGCTAAATGGTCAAAGGTTAAGCCTGCTTGGTAAGAGTCACTCACTCTTTTTGCAGTACAGACCATTTTCTGAAAGGATGAGCAGCAGTTCATTGAGTGCTGAACATTTTCATTTTTCTGGACACTTGTCTGGAGATTTGTTGATAAAATTTACTACAGTAGAACCCCTCGATTGGCTCTTAGAAAATTATTTCTGTATAATCCTAAAGAACATTTTTATTTCAGCAGATTCATCATTACTGTCACTATGCAGCTCAAGTTTATTATTTCTGCTTGTTGTGTAGAAGAACAGACACATTTTTATTAGGACCCATTTTTATTGTGTCCCAGTCAACTTAGTGTACACTTTTAACAGAAACAATATAATTGTGATTTCTCCTTAAATTTAAAGTCCTGTTCTGGGCGTCTGTGAGATACTGATTTCTTTCCAAGATTGAAGGAAAACCTGGCACTGGCCAAAATTCTGAAGTTTGCCTTGTTAAGCAGGAGAGGAAAACCCAGGGCCTTGGACACTGGACCTCAGCCAGGTTTTAGCTATTAAAACTAGTGTTGTAGTACTCGAGATCGGTCTTGGCCTCGAGACCGCTTTTTGATGGTCTCGGTCTTGTCATGGACTCGGACCTTGCGGACTCGGGATTTTATTTCAAGACCAGTCAAGACCACAGCTCTGGAAATATCACTAAATTGACAGATTACTGTCCAATTTATTTGTTAACATCTTTGCTTTTATTGGATGCAAAACGTATTGATTCAAATCCAACAAAGATTGCGCTCCTCTGCCTCTCAAAGGAGCACCTCGCAGACTCCGCCCCGGCTAGGTCGCTGCTATTATCGCTGCTTACGCCTGTATCATTTCACCGCAGTTTGCAATTTACCACAGAGCACAGACAGTTTCATTCACAATGTGTACGTTTAATCTCACTATGGTCATGCGTGTGCTGCATAAATCGAAATAACAACCGGCATGAACACGAAGAGAAGTAAGAGGGAAAATGAAGATCAAAGGAAAATTTCAGGCTTCCGATTCAACAAAAAAATCCCAGCATGAAAGGTAAATACCAACCTTCATGTATTGTGATACACAAACTGAAAATTTAATGCAAGTTTTAGGGCTGCAATGATTCTTGGAGTAATGCAATTCGATTATTAAAAATCCTCGACACAAATTTGTTGCTTTTATGTTTCGTATCAACTCTGCAGCTCAGGTGTCTCCGTGTAAGCGGAACATTTCCTCCACATTAGTTCTCCATCGCTGTAACAGATTTCCGTCATTTGGAAAAGAACAAAAAAAACCCAAAAACGATCCTTTAACACGAGTGGATCGCTGAGATGTTTCTCCACGCCCCCACTTCTCTGTGCTGTGAGTGCGCATGTTTGAATGTGCGCATGTGTTGTGCAGAGGATGTCAGCTGTTATTTTTTCTGTATGTCAGCTGTAGCCACCAGAGCAGACCTATAACCACAGTGTACTGGGGAAAGGGGGGCTGCCATTAGCACTAGCAATCGTTCGGTGCCCCCCCCCCCCCCCTCCATCAAAATGTTTTTTATCAACCACCTGATCAGCAACATGAAGAACAGAGAACTTTGTAGCTGCTCTATCCACCCTGTTTGTTTCACATAGAGAAACATCTGCAGTACGGAAGTTAAAATATGCTGATGAATTGTTAAAATGAAAATTTATTTCTTATCCAATTACTTGATTAATTGACGGAGTAATCAATTGAATACTTCATTACTAAAATAATTGATAGTTGCAGCCCTACTTGTATTCAGAAAGCCATAGTCAAACATTAGTTTTCAGCACCAGTAGAGCTATGAGAGGCCTTCAAGAATAAAATAACTACAGTTCCCAGCAAGATGATGTCACTTCCTATTGTTGCATTAAAAATGTGATAGTTTATGCTCACAACATGGTGGCTGATATTCAAATGTAGGAAATGCTTTTAGCAGCTGAGGAATCTGGATTATGTTTTTGTTGTGTATGTTTTTTTATGTGATTTCTGCAAACACAGTGGAAGGAAACGGCACTCTGGGACACATTAAATGCTTGATATATAAATGTAACTTTTCTGGATTATATGCAAAAATTATCACTCTATCGATCTAATAAGGCCTGATTTAGAGTTCTGCATTGATCCTTTGTGTATAACTGAAAATCCTCTCTGAACCAAACCTGACATACACCTCGAGAAATGTAACTACACGTCCAAAAAACTGATGATGATGATGATGATACTTTATTGATCCCACAATGGGGAAATTACAGTTAACAGAACACCCATCCAAGAAGACAAACAGAACAAACATTACTGATTACTGCTTTCCAGTTACATCTTAGGCCCCATCACTCAATTAACAAGTTGGAGCGGCATTTAGCAGTTAGCATTAGCTTACTAATTAGCATTAGCATTAGCATTAGCATTAGCGCTGGGGTGAGAAATATTTCTTGCTAGAACCCTGAAGTTACCACGGCCACCACCAATGGTAACGGCAGAGAAGTAAGTAAGTTGTTTCTCCGCCATTAGTACATTGAGCTAGTGGTGGGCAGATTGATCCTACTATCGATAATATGGATGCCAACGTTGGTATTGGTATTGATCAATATCAGTCTAATGAGATCGATACTTTGGCTTCAGTTTCTCTCCTGTATACAGTGCTGCGTTTTTATCAAAGATGCGAGCTGACTGTCTAAGTGTCGCTCCTGTCACATCACAGAGCACTTTGCTCCTGGAAAAAAGGTTGCATTTGTTCTTGAGTGATGATTTTGTACACTTAATTTATGAAAAAAAAAATCCAGACATCAATGTATGGGGAAAATTGTTTGGTTAATATTCTATTGTTTCAGAACAATAACTTTTAATTTGATAAAGTATTTTCTACTTACATATAAACTTTGCCCAGTTCTATCCTGGGTTTTAACTAATTAATGATCCAAAGGGAAAAAAAATCTCAAACCAGTTTAACTTCATGGAAATTCTTCATAATTATTAAAAAGTAATATCAGTATTGGTGATAATGGCCCTGTGTTTACTTGGCATCGGATCGATACCAAATCTTGAAGTATCACACACAACTACATTGAGCAGCATACACGAGGAGTGATTGACAGTGCTAAGACCCTCCTCCTGGCTCTGATTGGTTGTTTTTGACTGGGAGCGGTTCAGGGAGGAGGTGGAGGAGCTCCATTTTTTTCGCAGATTATCGCTTTCATACTGTTGTGACATGGTGACAGTTTTAACAAATATGTAAAAACCAGATTTTTTTTATAAAAGTTACATACTGCAGGTTTAATCTGTATAAGATTAAAGGCTTTAGTTCTTACTGTCGATGAGCATTTGCCATTTTTTCAGTTTTACACATTTAGCTATGTGGTTTTGAAAAAGCACCCATTTTTACAAAGATTGTTGGTTTAAAAACAACACAACTTTATGCATTGTTTATGAAAGGCAGAGAACAGTTAAGACTATTGTGATGAACTATGAATAATTGTTTTACATTCTGTGATAAATGATGGCAGTCACCCAGGAGTATTAAATAAAGATGGTTATATTTATTTGAGCTGTGAGTGTTTAATATCAGGATGATTTTATGGGAATGTGGATCTTTCAGATCAATTTGAGAAGTGATTTTGATCATGTTTCACATTTTATTGGGTCATGTAGCGTCAGGCACTGGTCTTGGTCTTGTCTCGGTCTCGCCCTCCCTCGGTCTTGGTCTCGACTGGTCTCGACTGGTCTTGGTTGCAAAACTTTTTTTTTTCCTGTTTAAATTTTTTTTTCGGGTTCAAAATAATTTTTCAGTTTCAAATTATTTTTTTTTTGAATAAACTTTATGGCCCCAATTTAGCTCCATACAGAAGGCCTGGAAAAATACTGCTCGAGATCACTTTAAAAATTACAACAAAGTTTGGCTCTTGAAAGCAAAATGCAAACAAATGAGGGGTGGCTCGAGGCTTTTGCACAGTACTCTAACTATCAGCACATGGACATTTTAAGTTTTCACCCCACACATTAGGAGGTATGAAATAATTATTTATTAGTTATCTCCCCAGTAGCAGACAGTTAGTAACTGTCTGCTAAAATTAGCACAGACTGGATCGTTTGAACCCCCTCCTGCCCACCAACTCTACTGAAGCCTCCCAGAGAGTACAACATTTTGCGCAAGGTGACTTCCAACTCCTGACAGTTTTTCTGTCAAGGAAACATTAAAGATGCCCCGGGGCAGATCGCCAGCATCAAGGCCAGATGGGAGCCCCACACTTTACCTGCCACCCCTCCACCAACCTGGTGCCAGTCCCCTGACACCCCCTCCTGCCATCTGTGCCGACCTGCCCCTAGCTGTCAACAGTTCAAGAGCAAGTTGCAGAGTTTCAGCTGACAACACAGCTGTGCAGATGTTGTCAGGGTGAAAAGATGGTGATGGCAGCGACAGCAAGGCTAACATCTGTGGTCCCCGTGGGAACAACAGAGCAGCACTTTGCAGCAAAAGCCAGTCGCTGTGATACTGTGTCAGTGAGCTGACAGATGTGGTGTTTAACATCCTGTGTGGAATCATTAGTATTGCTCCTGTTTCACACAGGCCTCAGAAAACCTCACACAGCCTTACACACTGCCTCTGCTGCATAATACTTCGCCAGTTCAATAAATATGTTCTAGGGATTAAACCCAGATTAAGACACTGTAAACAACACAGATTTACATCAGCTAAGTAGATCAGAGAGATTTGATACTGAAAGCACTCCAAACATATAATCCAAATATCATTATAGTGTGTGTTTCTTAAATCTGTAGGTTTTACTTGTTGTTTTCATAAGTGGCTTAATGAAAATATTTCTATGGAAGTGAACTTGCTCCCACGCTCTGCTTTTTCCAGTATAGCTTGCGACTGCTGATCTTCCTGTCAATGGATGCTTTCCCCCCATCTCTCTCTCTCTCTCTCTCTCTCTCTCTCTCTCTCTCTCTCTCTCTCTCTCTCTCTCTCTCTCTCTCTCTCTCTCTCTCTCGCTCTCTCTCTATGCTGCTTTATGCTGTCTGTGGCATGTGTCAAGTATAGCCCTTCATTACTACCCTACTGTGCTTACTCTCTCTCACTCTCTCTGTTCTATGAACAAAGAATACATTTCAGTTGTGTCTCTGTGAGAAAGAGAGAGAGAGAGAGAGAGAGAGAGGGTGAGGGAAGGAGAGAGAGAGAGAGAGTGAGAGGGCAAGGGAAGGAGAGAGAGACAGAGAGAGAGAGAGTGACAGGGGGAAAGGGAAGGAAAAAGAGAGAGCTCAATAGAAAAGGGTAAATGAGTAAGGGGACTTCATACATTTTTATGACTGTACCGATAAGGTCAGTCATGTGCTGTGGTTACTAAGCAACGCTGCCACCCCATATTGGACAGTTACAGACCAAAAAAGTCAAACTCAAAGATGTTGACTATTACTCTGACTGACAGTGACCCAGTCGCTCTCAGATATCTTAGTTTAGTTTTATGTTATGGTCAGAACAACACATCTCAATCTTGCATTGCATCACATTATGCCAAATCCCTCTCCAGTAATTTGGAAAAATAAATTCCTTTTAATTAAAAACAGTCATTATTAGTTTCTGGCTTTATAGTGAATATGATTATCCATCTATTTTCTTCTGCTTATCTGGAGCCAGGTTGTGGGGGCAGCAGTCTAAGCAGAGAAAACCAGATGTCCCTCTCCCCAGCTACTCTTCACCCTGTCTCTAAGGGAGAGGCCAGTGCTAATTCTCATACCTGCTGCTTCATACTTGGCTGCTCCAGTGCAAACTGGAGGCCACCACCTGAAGCCAACAGGACCACATCATCCTCAAAAATCAGAGATGAGATTCTCTCTCTAATGCAGAAGCCTTCCACTCCTTGGCTAAGCCTAGAAATTCTGTCCATAAAAACTAAGAACAGAATCTGTGACAAAGGGCAGCCCTGGCAGAGTCCAACACCAACCGGAAGCGAGTCAGACTTATTGCCAGCAATGTGGATCAAGCTTTCGCTACAGGTGCACAGGAACTGAATGGCTTGTAACCACGGGCCAGACACCCCAAACTCCCATAGCACCTCCTACAGAACACTGAGGGATGTGGTTGAATTCCTTCTCCAGGTCAACAAAGCACATGTAGACTGGATAGGCAGATTTCTTTGCAGAATTGAATATCCTTGAGAGGATAAAGAGCTGGTTCAGCGTTCCGCAACCAGGACGAAAACCACATTGTTCCTCTTGAATTCAAGGTTCAACTAATGGATGAACTCTCCTTTATAGCACCCTGGCATAGACCTTTTCAGGGAGGCTGAGGAGTGTGATCCCCCAGTAGTTGGAGCACACCCTCTGGTTCCCTTTCTTGAAGATGGCAACCACCACTCCAGTCTGCCAATTCAGTGGCACCACCCCAGATCTCCATGCAATGTTGCAGAGACGTGTAAACCAAGACAGCCATATAGCATCCAGTAGTTGTTTAGTTACCTCAGTGATCTCACCCCCAGTGATGGGGAGTCAACTGACGAGGAGTAGTCTGAGGATGAGGCAGCCTCAACAATGGAGGTGTGGAACATGATGCATTTGGACTCAATGTCCTCAGCCTCCATCAGATTGCTGTTGAAGTTCTTTTTTTTTTTTTTTTTTTTTTTTTTTTTTTTTTTTTTAAGCCTGTCATGTCTGGTAGATCTTGCAAGCAGAACTGTGATCTGAATGCGTTGTTGTGCCAAACATATTTGCTATTTCAAGATGAGCTCTATAGGTTCTCAATAGGCTCTTCTTGTTGATGTTTTAACCCTTTATTTTATTTATCTGAGTTATTTTTCCACGTACTATGTAACAGCCAGAGCTGACAGGCTGAAGAAGAGGAAAATAAAGAGAAGAAAAAGGGAGAGAGAAAGGGAGCAAAAAAAAAAAAAAAAAAAGGGGAAAGAGCACAAGTCTATTAATCAGATACTTCATCACTTTAACATATAAAAAAATACTATCAATACTTGCAAAAATAAATTTGTGTGTGAAAAACAAAACTAACAAAGCATGTTACGCACACCAACAATTTTGTTGAGTTGTGATTGAGTGGGCGTTTGTGTCTGTGTCATGTTTGTGTCTGTGTCATGGAACGTACTTACCAATGAGGGCAAAACGCTGCAGCTCCACCCATCAGAAGCCAGAGGCAGGTACGGAAAGCCCCCGGAACCCCAGGCCACCAGCAGCCCACCAAGAGCCAGGAAGACCCCCGGCCACTCAGTCCAAAGACAACCGCATACCTACCCCAGCAGACGGGAGAGGGTGGTCTCAGACGGAGCCCCCCCAGTCGAGGAGCGAGGGCTCCAGGGAACCCAAGGCGATGAGACGCCAGCCCCCCCCCAGCGGCCAGCCCCCTGCACTGGCCGGCGGCAGGGCTCCCGGGCCCACGGCACCCAAGGACCGCCCGACCCTCCACAGAGCCCCCCCCCACGCCGAAGAAGCCAACGCAGCCCCGCACCGCACCCCCAAGGGGGGCAGGCCAGCACCCACGCCAGAACACCCAGCCCCACCCAGGAACCCCGAGGCACCCCCATCCCAGGGGGGTAGGGGGGAGGAGGCAACCAGCAAGGAGCGGCCAGGAGGCAAGGCACAAGGCCCAGACCCAGGTCCAGCCATACATACAAACACACCCAGACACCCGTGTACACATTTATACACAGATACTCATACATGCCCATACATACTTACCCACACACAGATATGCCATACATACACATTCACTCACCCACCCATACTCACGAAGACGGTGACAAATACACAAAGACACACATTCATCCATAGCTACCCACCCTCTGAAGGCGGGGCAAGTGGAAACCACCCCAGGGCCAACAGCGACCCCAGGACGCCACCAGCCCGGTCCCCAAGGAACCACCCGACCCCTACCCCAGGCGAGACGCAAGAAATCGGGGTGTAAGATGACCCATCCACCCCTCCTCCTCCCCAACTTGTAGGTCTATGCTGTTGAAGTTCTGCCAACGGTGGGAGTTGAAGATCTCACTAACTGGTGCCTCTGCCAGGTGTTCCCAGTGCACCTTCACTATACGTTTAGGTGCACCAGGTCTGTTCAGTATCTACCCTCTGGTCCCCCTAATCCAAATTGCTACTAGGTGGTGAGCAGTTGACAGCTCAGCTCTTCATCCAAGCGTTCAGAACATACAGCCTCAGATCTGATTATACAATTACAAAATCAATCATTGACCTGTGACCAAGGGTGTCCTGGTGACACCTGCACTTATGCAAATCCTTATGTTCAAAAATGGTATTTTTTATTAACAATCTGTGTGTTGCACAGAAGTCCAATAACAGAACACCACTCGGGTTCAGATCAAGCAGACCGTTCCATCCAATCACACCCCTGTAGGTCTCACTGTTGGTGCCTATGTGAATGTTGAAGTCTCCCAGTAGGATGACGGAGTCACCAGATTGAGCCCCCTCGATAGTGATTCCAAGAACGCTGGGTATTCCGAAATATCATTCGGCGCATAAATGCAAGCAATAGTCAGGACCCATTCCCTGGCCCAAAGGCACAGGGAAGTGACTCTCCCGTCCAGTCTACAACCAGCAAACCAAGGAGATTTAAGGATACCCACCCCAGCTTTCCGTCTCTCACCTAGCACAACTCCAGACTGGAACAGAGTCCAGCCCCTGGACTTCTGTCCACTCCCCTCCACATATGGCCACCTTATCATGGTGGATGGGCTGTGTGTCCCAGTGATCCCAGGGGCTATCTTGTCTGGGGGCTTTTGTCCCCTGGTAGGGTCTCCCAAGGCAAATTGGTCCTGGGTGAGGAGCCAGAAAAAGAGCAATTCAGACAACCCTCATGAGAGGAAGATCACAGGAACAGTTTACCCTGTCCGGGATAGGGTTACTGGGGCCCCACCCTGGAGCCAGTTCTGGGGAGGGTGCTCAAGGGGGCATGCCTGGTGACTGGGCCCAGTCGGGTGCAGCCCAATGAGTAGACATGGGCCCACCCTCCTGCAGGCCTACTGTACCACCTGCAGGAGGCACTGTAGGGGTTGGGTGGAATGTGTGTCGGGTGGCGTCCAAGGGTTGAAGCACTGGTGGACAGATTTCCATCTATCAAGCCTGGCTTTTGGGACATGGAACATCACCTCTCTGGTGCAGAAGGAGCCTGAGTTAGTGCATGAGTTTAAGAGATACTGGCTAGATCTAGTCAGGCTCACCTCAAAGCACGGCCTGGGCTCTGGAAGCAGTCTCCTAGGAATATGATTATGTTTAAGTAATTAAAAATGTCTAATAGAAGATACTTTTTCTATGCTGCTTTATTAATTTAATTACATGATTTATTTGCACTACTTCCATAATCCAAGAGCAAAGGTAAAATAGGAATGTTGAGGAAACTGGGGGTGATTGACAGACTGTCTTCTGTCAAGGGCTGATTATGGCAGTACGACTGTTTCTTGAAAAAAATTAATATCTCTTTAATTTGAAAAGGTTTAGAAAAAGGTTTATTTTGCTAACCTTTTGTGAAAAGCACAGAATTCAAAAGCAAGCTTTTGAATTCAGTAGTTTGTCATTTTGTGTGTTTGCTTTGAGTTGATTAAAGTGCACCATAACCCTGAACGGGAACCTTAACCTCTCAATGAAATGATCTTTCTATTGTAAAAGTCAAATTTTAAATATTTAAGACACTAAAGATTTGGGAACCAGAAAATTTTTTTTATATGGTACTGCAAAGAACAATTTAGACTGCAGAAATGTAAAATTCTCTTGGAAAAAAATCCTGAATTCATATTCAGTATAAATTCCATATTGCCATCAAGGATGAACATAAAACAATAACTGACTGAAATGAAAAAAAAGTCTTGTCAATCATCACCTCACTAAAAAATTCAGAGTACACCAAATTTATGAATTCTGCTGCTTTTGTTCTAAAAACCTAAAAGCCTTGAATTACCTCTGGATGACCCTGCTGTCCACTCATATCAGGCCTGGATAAGAGAGCACTGAGCTGTGAGATGCAAAGTAGTCAATGAGTTGAATCAATGAATAGATCTTATAAAGTAGGCCATCAAGGAGCTTTGCTCTGTCCACTCGGTTATTACCTTACAAGGCAAGATAGTGAAATCAATCAGGTAAAGTTAGTGTTAATCAGGATGCTACCTGGCATTTCTTGTTCCTTGGTCTTTTAATTAACATACAATGGAACACATTTTAAACTGGATGTTACTAAATGCTATTAAAATAAATTAGAGATGTGCCAATTGTGAAATTCTGGGCTGATACCAATACCACTATTTAAAATAACAGTTTAGTTACTAGCCAGAACCAATACCAGTATTTTTTTTTTTATGTTTAATTATTTTGATTTGAAAAAACCCATCTTTGATGTTTTAAGGCCTCTTAGCTCCTTAACATATTATCTTTGAACATCTAGCCAGTGCAAAATTGATATGACACAATAAATGAATAATAGATGTCAGCCACTGACATCTGTAAATGTCATTCTGTTTGCCAATATGTTGATATCAGTCAAGAAGACTGATTTTGACCGATACTGATTTTCAGCTTATATATTGGAGTATCCCTAATTTAAAAATAAACAGTGTTTTACTGAGCAACATTACCTGAAGTAATTCCTTGTAGAGCCCTCTTTCTTTATTTTTCCTTCCAGTCTCATATTTTTAAATAAACCATAACCTTGGGGCAGACAGCAGTCTTTACCCTCTATTAATGACAAAATATTCTCGAGAGAAACACAATTTCTGCATTTCTTTATTCTTCAGACATGTGGACTGATTAAAGTTGAATTGTGACTTTGTCTCTCATTCTATTGTGAATTTATGAGCCGAGACTAGGATTCGTAGATGAACTAATGAAATGAGGGTCTCAGGATGTATGCTAGACTACTGTTTTTTCATTTATGTCTCATAAGGTGTTTTAAATTATTCAGCAGTCTGACCCACGGCAGCAGAGCTCCCTCATTCCATATGAGTTACTTATTGAGATGAACCTGCCTGTCATCATTGGTTATCTTTAAAACACATATATTTTATGAGTTTGTTTAAAACTAATCAAACATGGGACTATTTTGTTAATACAACCATCAAAATTGCCTTTGTGAAATATATCTATTTCTAGTTATAATTAATAATTATTATAGCTTGCCACATTACACTTCTTGTTTAACTTGTATACCTATTTTGTAAATGAGGTCCTAAACCTGTATCATAAAAAATGTGTGTGTATATATATACATACACATATATATCTTGCACACTAACAGGTCCAAGCAAAGATTTTGATTATCAGTGATGTCAGGAGTCTGTCTTTTCCTATGTTTTTACCCCTGGATACTCATAGATGCATCAACTAAAAATCTTGCTCTTGTTTGGAGTAGTTCTAGGTGGATTTTGAGGGTCATAAGGGTGGAATTGTTCTCTCTGTCCCTGCAATGTTTCCTGCCATTGGCATTCACACAGTCCCAAAGCAGAAAATTTCCACTGTAAGGCTTAACAATTGATAAGATTTTCTTTTCATCAAATGCTTCTCCCTTTTCTCTCCAAACATACACTATATGGACAGAACTGCTGGGCCATCTACTAGAGGTGTAAGGGCTCACTGCAGTTAGCCGATGACCACTTTATAGAAGCCACGGTTTGGCGAACTGATCACATCGTTATTGTACCGAAAAGAAAAAAAAGATCTAAATAAATTTGAGTCCTGTCTGTGTTTTAACCCTTTGTACCCCGTAGCGGTGGCCCCATGTGTTTGTTTGTACTAATGTTTATGTATAAAAAACGTTTTTTTGTACACACTATATTTTGACATATTTTAATAATAAACACTTAGCAATAAATCAGGAATAAAAAACAATTATGTGTTAATTAAATATTTTACAATATTTTATGTTGTTACGCCCAAGTCACCTCATCTAGTGAGTCAATCTCATTGTAAACTCCAATCTCATTGTACATCCTGTATAATGACAATAAAGGCATTCTATTCTATTCTATTCATCTAGTGAGTGCAGACTTTATGATCACTGTGTACCTCATGAAGCATCCACGTTTACTCTGGAGGAGGCTGTAAAACTTCAGAAAGTCAGAAACGAGTCAGTGAAGCTCACTCCTGTCCAATGACTGATACTGAGGTGAGTTGTTGAGCATTTCCAGGACTTGTAACCGCTGCTGTTTTAGTAAGTGATGCTGATTTGGCCACTGTTAGCCTGGGGTGCTGAAAGGCCTTTTGAGGTGGATCTAATGTTCTGGACAACTTGGACACTTAGCAAATAAACTTGCATGTGTGATGTGAGAATGTAATCAAACTATTTATCAGGGGAAAGTGTGATTTTTTTTTTTTTTAGGACACTCAAGCCCAACATTAGCTGGCATAATGTTAGCTCATAACCAGCTGTTGTTGATTAGTCACCTCCTGTCAGCTGTCCATAAACAGGAGGGTCGCAGGTCTGATCTGCTGAAAATCAGTCACTGTGACAGTACTGGGAATAAATAAGCATGAGATGATAATAAGGTTATATGTAGATGCTAGTTAATTATGCTCTCATGAATCTCATTAGAAGATTTTCTGAGGAATGTTGTGTTGCCTTGTGTTTTAGTAGTGAAACAATAACAGACAACAGTTCTAAGTAACTTCTTTGTTTTAGTCGCAACAATCATCATTTGCATATATGAAATAACTATTTCATATATGCAAACGAACCGAACCGAAATTCACAGAACCGCAACTGTACTGCAGCATGAACCGAACCATGCAATTTTGTACTGTTACACCCCTATCACCTACACATTACACTTCAGGAGCTGCACAGGGCTGGGCTGGGGCTGGAGCCAATCCCAGCATCATTGGGCAAAGGTGGGGTACACCATGGACAGGCCACCAGTCCATAGCATGGCCAACACACATTCACGCACACATTCACACCTATGGGCCATTTAGAGTGACGATCAACCTAACATGCATGTCTTTGTACTGAGGGAGGAAACCGGAGTACCCAGAATAAACATATAAACGCCACACATAACGGTCAGGACCAGGAATCAAACCTGGATCATCTTACTGTGAGTGAAGATGATCCTTGCCTAGGAATTAAATCTAAGGCTGTAGACTGCGAGGCTGGCGATGTCTGAATTTCTTTCACTGGCACAGTGTGTTCACTCACTTCCAGCTTTATGTGTGTTGTTTAGGCAGCTAGCACACAGTATGGGCACTCTCAATTCACACATGCAGCAGCCGATACTAAAGCCTGAAGTAGTGAATGCGTGGAGTCGAGGCGTTTTGATTGTTGTTTTTTTTTCCCAGTCAGAAGCATACTCGATAACGTCAGCTCGCGCATTGTTGACACGGCAATTAAGATAGTATCGTAGACGATATATATTGCACACCTCTAATAGTCGGGCTCACCTCAACGCATGGCCTGGGCTCTGGAACCAGTCTCCTGGAGAGGGGTTGGACTCTGTTCCAGTCTGGAGTTGCCCTCTGTGAGAGACAGTGGGTATTCTTGTATCCCTCGACTTGCTGCCTGTACGTTGGAGTTTTCACTGGTGGACAAGAGGGTTGTTTCCTTGCGCCTTCATGCTGGGGAACAGGTCCTGACAGTTATGTGAAACATGACAATTGAGAGTACCCACCTTTCTTGAAGTCGCTGGACGGGGTGCTCGAGGGTGCTCCCATCTGGTGACTCCATCATCCTACTGGGAGACTTCAGCGCTCAAGTGGGCATTGACAGTGAGAGCTGGAGGGGCGTGGTTGGGAGGAACGGCCTGCCTGAGAACCTGAGTGGTGTTTGGTTATTGGACTTCTGTGCAAACCACAGGTTGTTCATAATGAACACCATGTTCAAACATAAGGATGTCCATACACTGTAAGTGCACGTGGCTGCAAGTTGATGATTGATTTTGTAATCGTATCATCAGATCTGTATTTGTGTGTTCTGGACACTTGGGTGAAGAGTGGAGCTGAGCTGTCCATTGATCACCACCTGGTGGTGAGTTGGATCAGGTGGTGAGGGAGGATGCTGGACAGACCTGATGCACCTAAACGTATTGTGAGGGTGCGCTGGGAACGCGAGATCTTCAACTCCCAACTCTGGCAGAACTTCAACATCATTCCGAGGGAGGCTGAGGACATTGAGTCTGATTGGACCATTGTTGAAGATGCTGCTCAGAGCTGTGGCTGCACGTTGGGTGGTGCCTGTCGTGGTGGTAATTCCCAAATCAGATGGTGGTCACCGGAGGTGAAGGGAGCAATCAAGCTGAAGAAGGAGTCCTATTGGGCTAGGTTGGCCTGTGGGACTCTGGCACCTGCTCAGTGCCTGAAATGTCACATTATGGTATTGTATTAAAAGTCATTCAGTAGCTTTCGCTGGTGTGCAGACTCTACTTTCATTCAACATAACCCCTTTGATTTGCTTAAACTCATGATCCTGTCTGACACTCTCTTCACCTGCACAACACTTTTCACATATGCTTCCTTTAAGATTAGCCCTACTCCATTTATTTTCCTATGTAGACCATGTTAGAATCACTTGAATCCACCTCTAATACTCCTGGTCTTGCTTCTTCTCTACCTGGTCTCCTTCCTTCTCTCTATCACATCCAGTCCCTACATTTAGTGCCCCTACTCTCACCTCCATACTCTTGCTTTTCCTTCTCTGCCTTCGCTACCTCCTAAGATGCCTTCCCCTCTCCTCTTCCTCCAACAGTAGTACAGTTAGCTCCCTATTGACCAACAGGATGGGAGGTGGTTGTTGTTAACCCAGGTCCAAACCAATCCAGTACTGAAATCTCATTCTTTGTGATTCACATGTTTGATTTAGCCAAGATTTTGCGTGGGATGCCCTTCCTAATGCAACCCTCTCCATTTATCTGAGCTTGGGTTCAGCACTAGGAGTACACTGGCTTGTGGCTGTTTAGACCGTATGTAATTTTTCACCAGAGATCATCTTTTGAATCCGATATCTAGGGTATAGTGAATGTTGTAATAGGTCATGTCACTTCATAAAATAGACACGTCCCCACCTTTGAGAAATATATCTGTCTAAACCCATCAGAACCAACCATTTTGACTTTCCATCCATCCATCCATCCAATTCAGTATAGCAGGGAGGCTTGAGCCTATTACATCTGCCACAGGGCAAAAGGTGGGGTATTCCCTGGGCAGGTTGCCAGACTATCACAGGGAAAAACAGAGAGACAGGCATCCGTTCTCACTCACATTCATACCTATGACCAATTTAGAATTGCCAGTTAACCTAAATCATGCATGTCTTTGGAGTGTGAGAGGAGCCTGGGTTCCTGGAGAGAACATGCAAACTCCACAAATGATACTGGGGTGGCTGTGGCTCCTGAGGTAGAATTGGAAGGTTGGCAGTTTGATTCCCAGCTGCTTCAATCTGCATGCTAAAGTATCCTTGGGCAAGATACCAAACCCCGAGTTGCTCCTGATGCGTTCATCGGAGTGTGGTTGTGTGTGTGAATGTTAGATAGAAAGCACTTAAGACGTAGAAAGTGCTTGTATGAATGGGTGTGAATGGGTGTGAATGGGTGAATGAGACATGCTGTATAAAGTGCTTTGAGCACTCATGTAGAGCAGAAAAGTACTATATAAGAACCAGTCCATTTACCGTTTAACTTGCAACCCAGGACTATCTTTTGAGGCAACAGTCCTAAACACTGGACCACTGTTCTGGCCTCTTTTTGACCCCAAGTTTTGGCCTGTATTTTTGATTTTTGCCAAGAACAGAAACCAGAAGTTAAAGGATAAACAAAAAAACACACACACGCACATGCACGCACGCGCGCACGCATGCACGCACACACACACACACACACACAAAACAGGTGCTCTGCATAAGATGAACTGAACTGGTAAAATGACTGATTATCATGGTTCAAGATCATTTTCTTGTGAATGTCCAGACAGCTTCCAGCACTACTGCTATTTTTAGATCAGTTGATGGATGACCTGCTCTGTCCTCTTGTGCTTTACCTCTGCAATGCATACTAGATTTCCTCTGATGTGTCAAAACAGTGATCTTTCATCTTGATTTTGTTTTTGGAGAAGAAAATAGTATGTCAAAGAGGCAAATCTGTCACATAGGATGGTGTGGCCGAGAAAAAAAAAAAATTCTAATTTTCAATACACTCACGTGCACCTGGTTTCCCAGAACATATAGCCACTTTTTTTCTTTTTTTTACATCAAAGTACAGCAGAACAGGATTGGTTAGTACAGTTCTCATCTGTTTGCTTTCCCCCTCATTCATTTAGACCAGGGGTAGGGAACTCCAGGCCTCGAGAGCCGGTGTCCTGCAGGTTTTACATGTGTCCCTGATCCAGCACACCTGACTCAAATGACTGAATTACCTCCTCAGTCTGCAGTCAAGTTCTCCAGAGTCCTGCTAATGACTTCTATATGTGATTCAGGTGTGCTGGATCAGGGACACATCTAAAACCTGCAGGACACCGGCTCTCGAGGCCTGGAGTTCCCTACCCCTGATTTAGACCTTGCATTTACAGAAGGAATGAGAGGGTCACACAACTGTCACACAACTGTGACAGTTGTATGACATTTAATACAGTTGGTAAATGTATTAATTTTTTAGACTACCTGTGTCAACCACTAATCATTTTTCACATTTTTTAGAAGTTAAAAAATAAGTTAAAATTTTGCATCTGATTAAGGAATCAGTGCAGTTAAATAACAAGATGGCTCAAAGAGGATAAAACCTTTTGATTTGATCCTAACCTCGCAACATATCATGGAGCTAAAGCAGGGATTAGAAAAATAAGGACTGAGCTGTGTTTGACCATACAGCCAGTGATTTTAATCCAATCTCTGAACCCCATCCACTGGGATGTACACTGAAGAAAATCATTTACCATATGGCCGAATGATTAGACATAACAAGGCATAAAAGGCAATGAATCAACAAGACCAATGAGAAAACGGGTTGTAGCCAAGTTAATTGGTGCTCTTGTGTTTGTGTGTTTTCTCAGTAACATCAACCAACAATTGTGTGTCAGTTGTAAATAAGCTATTAGCATAAAACAGCTGTTTGGTAGTTTAGATTGCTCATTTCTCATACAGCAGTTATTAAAATGTCTATTTTCCCACAAAGTCTTGGATAAGAGGTTTGTACTAAGAATGGATGAGATACAGGAAAATTTAGGCAATCCTGCAGAATGTACTTTAAACATACTATAACAACCCCCTAAGTGTGCAATTACTGTAGATGTGTAGGTACTGTAGGTGCTGATGTGTGAGCCAGTTTAGCCTCAGATTTGCTGGCAGTCTAAGTAGGTAGCTACCTGCAACTGGAGCAAGATATATAGAGTAGGGTTTCTAATAATAATCCATTTGAAAAGGGTAGCAGGGCGTTGAAAGTGCCAGGCTGCAGTCCAGTGCTGTACAAAGGCAGACAGAAGAAGGCAAGACGTACGCATTCCAGTGAACAAAACGTCATTACTGAATGATCAACAAACCCCCCTCGCTACTGGGAGTCAAGGAGATTGACAGAGAAGGGGATTAGGCAAAATCCACACACATACAAACAAAATACTTTGTATACAATGTGTGAAGCATAGTGCATGTTTTGCTCTCTGCTATCTTATTTTGGGTGGCTAGAGTCAGTGATAATGATCGGTTTTATTTTGGGGATGCCTGGCTGGAAGCGCATGCAGGGCCCAGACAGGCGGTGACAGGTCCTGTATTCCTGGTGCAGAGCATGTTCATGTGCACGTCTGATGTGGATGCTAAGTCCTAAAGACAGATACTGTATCTGGGCTGAGGGCTAAAGCCTGGATTGCCTTTGAACATAAATGGGCCACACTAAATTCAAACAGTCACATGGCAGCGGATGTCACTGCAGTTACTATTGTGTCAGGGCCTGCAAAATCATTTCAAATTCAAAATTATGGTCCAAATGTGACTTTCTTATCATAACATAGCATCTGAAAAGCACAGCACTGATGTTTGCTCGCTAAAGGTTCAAACGGAAGTGTCTGAATCTTTGTGTCTCAAAATTAGTGACAAAAATGACACATTTTTTACACCCAAATGCTCCAAATGAACAAATTGTAAAATGTTAATAAGAAGGCCAGTCTTAATCATTCCAGAAAAGGTGGGTTTACACTACACTGTGTGCTTCTCTTCATAACTTAATTCCCAGCCTCCTCCTCCTCCTCTGTGGTTTAAATGGAGGTGAACTCACGCAGGGGGCTGTGGATGTCTAACATGGCCGCTGTTTGATGCCCCCTGGTGCATTAGGGGGGTCGCTACTTATATTTGTCAAGGTCAATTAATGAATGCAGGGGTAAAGCTGGCAGGGCCCCCAAAACGCCCCTGGGGCTCATAAATTACCCAGAAGACACATTAAAGGACACGATTTGATCTCCTCCAATTAAGATAATTTAGCTTTTTTTCCCTTAACCAAATGCCTACATAGCATCCAGTCAGGTGTAGCCTACATCCCTCCTTCTCCCTGCCTCCCTCCCTCCTTCAGTATCCATCCTGCAGCCTGCTACACCACAACAGTGGCAACAAACCACAGAAGGATGTCCTGCCTGAGCTAATTCTGTGTTTTTGCTTGTGTTAATGCACAGTTCGCTCTTTCTGAGTGGGGCACCTTGATTCGTCATCTCTGTGATAAAACAAAAGAAAGGGGTTTTTATTTTCTTTTTCTCTTCTTCTCTCTCTTTTTCTGTTTTTTTTTTTTTTTTTTTTTTTTTTTTTTTACGCCAGAGGCTCAGCTGTGCCCCCCACCCCGCCGCCCCCACCCGTGCACCTTTAAGGCAATGGAGAGGGAGGAAAGCGGCTGCGGAGAAGGAAGCGAGGCTTTATTCCACGGTGCTCTAAGGCAGGGCAGGTTATAAGCGCAGGGACCAGTGTGCGCAGTTTGTGTGTGCGGCTGCGGGGGGAAGATGCGTGTGCTTGTTGCTCGCCGGATGGAGAGAGGTGGCGAAGAGAGAATGAGTTTCCAGCGCAGCTAACAGTCAACTCCATGCGCTTTTTAATCCGCGACAAAAGATTCCAACTTTTTACGCATTTTCCCACATACCTGAGATGACACGTTTGCCTCTTTTCAGCGCATAGACTTCTGATTTATTTATTGTTTATTGGTTATTTTCTTTATTGGAGGCTTTTTGTTCTTATTTTTGCTTTGATGTTTTAATTGTCTAACGGCGGATTTCAGTGTGTGCACACAGGCAGTCTATCCTATGCTTTCCAGCCTCTGACTCAGCAGCAGCGGCGGCACAGCTCACCTGGTCCGGAGCGCACCGAGCCGAGCTCCCTCATGTTCCACCCAGAGCTGCACACCGGTACGGAGGGACGGCTGCACTGAGGCCCGGCACGGTGCGGTGCGGTCAGTCCTAGACGCGCAGTTGTGGATCATTTACTATCTCCCGTTGTACCAGGAGACAATCAGCTGCAGGAAAAAGCTCAAACCTCCTCCTCTTCATCTTCTTCCCAACGTGAAGGATTGAGGGAGAGAGAGAGAGAGAGAAAGAAGGAGAGAGAGGGAGGGAGAGAGAGATTTGCTGGCTCCCTTTTCTTTCATTGCAATTGACTTGAAAAATAAAAGGGGGAATAACAAGAAGAAAGAGTGCGTGGAGAGAAGAAGAAAAAGCATAAGCTTGGATATTGAACGGAGCGGGGCATGTGGATATTGGCTCTTTTCTTTTTCCAGTGCATCTTGAATGGTAAGTGATGCTTTTGCGCACATCGAACTTAAAGTTTATGTTAATCATCCAACGGAACCGAGGTACAATTAATATTCGGGGTTCTCTGGAAGCATTTCTACATTAAAGATAATATTTATTTATTTATTGTCCCGAAAAAACGAACGGAAGAACAGGCTGTTGCTATGTCCTGACACAGACAGTGGGGCTTTTGGTGGGAGGTTGATATTTACTTCCACACTAACCTTGATAAAACTTAGGAGTAAAAATGTTCAGCTCCTCATACACCTTCAATATTTAACAATAACCTTGTGCAAACAGAGAAATAGAGAGAGGGGAGAAATGTAGGTTGAGGATAGGTGCAGCCTGTACTGCATGAAGAACAAGGCTCTTGATCCATATAATTTTATTTTCCTTTTTCTACAATAAATTTTTAGGAAATTTTAGGCCTGAAATAAAATGCAACAATTATCTTATTTCATTGTAAATTGGTACAATAAAGGATTCTTTATTCTCTTTCATCAAGCTACACTGGGCCTCAGTTTGGCTGCATTTTCATACATAATATTTAGGTGCCTGATCTGCACATTAACAGTTTTTAATCACATTTCTATCTGTATAAATTATGAAAAGTGATATTTTTGTAAATAAATTTGTGGTAACAGATTTGTGTGTTACCTGGTGTAATCAGCATTTGGTGGTTTTAACCTCAGTCCTGCCTCTGAGAAGCATTCAGACAAAACAGGTATTTGCATGAAACTGAAATAATTTCTTTACTGACATTTACATTGATTTTTCTATTCAAAAATATACTCAGAAACCAAGAAGCATGTTAATGAATATGTTGGGTATTTACTTGCATTCTATAATTTTATTAAAAGTAAGTAAGTATTAAAATATTTTGCACATATAATTGCATGTTTGTGTGCTTTTTCTCAAATCTATGGAGTGACTTCTAGAAAAAGGATGGAAAGGTTTGCTGTGTGCGTGTTTTTTGTTTTTTTTTCCGGCATTGCCCCCGCCATATTAGAAGCACAGACATGGAGTCATTTTGGATTGGGGGAAAAAAAAGAGACAAGCCCTTATCACCCTTGCCCAAGTGCACATCTCATAGAATGCATCCGGATCGTGTTTTTGTACACAGTGAATTCCTCAAAAGATTGGCTCGATAAGTCGTAGTGGTGTCTTTTTGGGACTGAGGTTGAATGATGATTTTTTTTTTTTTTTTTACAGCGAATACAAGAATTGAGGAAGGGGGGCAGTGAGGGGACAAGGGGCTGTGGGGTATAGGGTGGGATGTTCGCATGCTGGGGGGCAGAAATCATCTCGAACGAAAATTGGGATATTTTGAAGATCTTTTGAAAGATATGTGGAAGCAAAGGGGTTAAAAAATAAGACTGGACACAATGTGAACTGAGAGTAGACGATGATGCATCAAGCAAAGATGACAGGAAAACCATTTTGTTGCCATGCTGAAGGGTTCAGTGAAGGCAGGGGTTATTTATAGGAGAGGATGGACTGAAAGCAAATTCTCCTTTTCTGGAACTGAGGCAAGACAATTCCCCAAAAACAGAGAGGACACTGATGTTCATTTTAAATCTAACTTAATGCCGTACTGAAATCCCTGTTTGCCGAGCACGATCCGTTGCTTAGCTTGCTTGTGAATGGCTTTTTTTCAGTCTCTTTGGTCCAGGCAACAGCGTTGCAAAATGGCTGCTACTAGAGACATCTACATGGAAACTTTGAATGGCAGCAACAGCACTTGTAATTGTGATGAATGTTACATTTGAAGCTGCTGCTGATGCGGTGCCATTTCTATCAGCAGACTTGAATCCTTTGACGCTGACATTTCTGTCTTATTCTAAGATTTGAATGTTGTTTTTGTGTTAAATTAAATTGACTGGATTCATGGCTTTTCTGTAGCACGTTAAATTGACAGTAGACAGAATTAAAAGGCTGTGATCGGTGATTGTGGCTGCTTTTGTTTCTGCTGTTCATTTGTTTTCAGTGGACAGACCTGCAAAGACTGCACGTAATGAGCAGTTTCCATCAGAATCCTACATTTTTACACCTCTTGTGGATGGAGAGACAAAGCTTTATGAAATAAAGGCTTTTAGAGCTCTGGTCCCATACAGGCTGCTGAGGTTGTCTCTATGGAGACCTGGGTAATGAGTGTTGCAGCAGTGTGGGCTTTGGGCTTGAGAAATGCTGCACTCTGTTCAGGTGACCATGGCCTTTCACTCTTTTCGGATTTCATTTCATTTCAAAACTGATATTTAGTCTTGAATTCTTGAATGCTCAATCTGGGTCTGTTTGCTTGTTATTTGTATGACATGATATTTGCATTGGCTGTTAGTAGAAAATATATTAAAAGATTACAGCTTGCAGCTATTTCCACAGCTTCGCAGTGATAATTTATGAATAGTACCTACTGTACAAACTCCATTTTGCTCTGAATTGCTGTTTAACAATTTGAGGACACATTTGCAAGCTCATCTACAGTAGATACAAACAATTCAGCACTGCAGAGAGTAAAATCTGCTGTAGAGTTCACTTCAGTGGTGCTTGAGCTTTTAAAGTGCTCTTGCAAAAGTGTCTATTAAAACCTAAATGGAATAGGAAAAACATATTCCAGTTATGAAGAGAGAAAATTGGGGAAATGGCATAATGTTGTTTTTGCTTAGCTATGCTGGGGGGGTTGACACATGCTCAATTGGACACTAATAAGCTGTGTAAATATACAGCGAAGCGCCTCAATTGGCTCTTAGTATCACTCTGTGCATGTTTATTTTTAGCTTTTAGCTTGGGATGGAAAGGGGCTGCTGGAGAAAAGGTCTTTATCATGTTATCAAACATGATTAATGTCGGAGCAGACTTTAGTTTTCCTCTACATTTTTTTTTTCAGTTTACATCATGACAGAGTAAACTGTATACTATCTATTTCACAGTGACCAGCAGTTTTTTTTCAGGTTTGAAAAATATAAAACACCAGGATATATCCGAGCACCTGCCAGGATCAGACCCAGGAATATTCAGTCATACAAGAGCAAATTAACTGGCAATTAATTAAGCCTAGCAAGCTGAAATAGGGCTGCACATAAATAATAAAAAAAAACAAAAACACATAAATTGACATAATTTGGGGTTGGTGTCTGTACACAATGATCACAGTGGCTGGGTTACGCTTAGTTTCTAATGCTTACTATATATATATATATATATATATATATATATATATATATATATATATATATATATATATATATATGTGTGTGTGTGTGTGTGACTTAATTCAATTAGATTAATTTATATTGTAAGGTAAAGACGCTGCAATATTGGAGAGAGAACTGCAGAGATCAGATGATCTCCTCGAGAAAGCACTTGGTGACACAGGGGAAGAAGAACTTCCTCAGAGCACACTGCAGGCCAAGTTCAGTTTGCCAACATCTAATTGAAGTTAGAGTATCTGCCCCCGTCTGTAACCGGCATGCTTTTCTGGTCAAACCTAAATCTTTCCACCTCACTGCAAATTGGACTTTTTTGGGTCCAAAAAACCTTACTGGGGACGTGTTTCCACTAAACATTTTTGGTCAAACCAAATTTATAGCACAAGGAATGTTTTCTCTTTTTTTTTTTCCTGCTACAAGTGGAAAAAATATTTGTTTGCTAGTCTTAAAGTGGAGATGCACAGCAAACCTGCTCCTATTTTACTATTTTAACCAATCATCACCAGACAAAACAAAGTGGCTTAGAGGTCACATCAGGGCCAGTGGGAAACTAGGTCTGTGCAGACTCTGGTCTTTTGGTATACATCTGTCACTTCACATAGAGACAGGACGGGCTGACAGAGTCACAGCAACACACATCAGCAAACAATAACTGAGCTCAGTTCCTCAGTCGCACATTAATATCAGCACACCAGTCAACACAATGTAGGCCACTGGGAACATGGGTTTAAATGCTGTGTGATTACTCTTTAAGTGAAAAGCAGTCATGGCTTGATGTTGTTTAGTTGTGATCAGAGCTGAGCTCATTATTTCTGACAGCTGTAGAATATTCATACATTTATCTGAGCCACATGTTTATTGTTAACCGAAACTATACAGTTGATATTTTCTAAAACCTAAATGGATTTATTATTAAAAACACAGTCTTTGGTGTTGTGTATTACTTGATCATGTCACAATATATTAGATAAAATTTCTTTCCCATTTGTTTCTTTTTCTTCAAAGTATTATGAAAATGGACTCGTTCAGTAACATCAGACCGTATTAGCGACTTACTGTGTTTGTGGACTCACTAATCACTCCGGGATTTGTCAGTGCCATTGGATCAAGACTTTTTTTTGTCGCTGCATGCTTGCGCCTTAGCTTGGCTGTGAGTAGATTCAAGCATATGTTAATGGATGCACATTGAACTGTTAAAGGTTTCATTTAACCCAGACCAGAATGCTTAAGGAGATGATGGTGTGTAGTGAGGCAGAAAAAGAGGAGGAAGAGAGGGGGGAGAGGGACGCACACAGTCAGCTTGTGTTATGTGGTATCTAAAACTCAAAGAGTCATATCAAATCGCTCTGCTTTTCTTGCAGAAACAAGATTATTCTCAGCATTTTTTTTTTTTAGCACTGATGACGACTGAGCGGTCTCTATTATTTGTCCAGTTAAAGATCATAGCTGTAAGTGCCACAATCCAAATTAACTGGTATAAGTGACAGAAATTGTTTTAGCCCTTTGTTCTTGACATTGTGGCTTAGTAATGGTAATTCAAAGCATCCTGCTGCGTTTTTCTGTCCATATTGCAGCTGATGTGTGCTAATTTATTAAATGTCAGCAATATAGGAAGTTGGATATAATAAGGTCGAGTCAAATGTTATACAAAACACTCTGCAATCATTAGATCAGCCAAATACTAGAATATGTATTCAGGTTTATGGATGTTTTATAGATAAATGAGAAAAATGAAAGAAGTTATGGATGCTTTTAACACTGGCATTCATATACAGCTCATCTGCACATCTACCACCTAACATGGAAGACAGACTCACAGATTACAGGTTTTTAATCTATTAAAAACTCAAATGTTTTGAGTGAAATTTTGACCAAATATTGGCTCTGGTGTGTTTTATATTTCAGATATTTCATTGAGACAGCATGTGACTAATGGATCACTGCAGTTTAGCCTAATGGCAAAGTTATGACCAATAACATCTTTGGCATTTTGCATGACATGTAAGCTGTGTTCTTCGGAAATCTTTTATATTGAAACGGTGTTACGTAGCGAGTAAAGTTTTTAAAAACAATGGAGCAGAGTTTCCAGCACATGTTATTCAGACTGGTGCTTTAACAAGATAACAGTTACCTAAGTTATTTGCATATGTAGGCTTTCATTAGAAAATAGGGCAGTAGGCTAATGCTCTGACCGGGCAGGTACAGCAAGAGGTAAGTTCCCAAAATAAAGGCCCTGGCTGTTTGCCCTTTGCTCATTGTTTTCTTGATATGCAATATATAAAAGTTTAGATTTCTACAAAACAAAATGGTTACTTTGTTTATCTAAGCCATAAGGTGCAGCTCTGTTCAGCATATAATATACACTCGCAGGTTTCATTAGGTTCACCTGTTCAGCTGCTCATTAACACAAACATCTTATTAGCCAATCGCATGGCAGCAGTTCAGTGGATTTAACCATGAAAACATGATCAAGATCAACCTAAGCACCAGAATGGGGAAGAAAGGTGAAGCGACTTTAAATGGGGCATGGTTGTTCTTGCCAGACATGCTGATCTGAGTATTTGAGAAACTGCTGAGCTGCTGGAATTTTCCCACACAACCATCTCTGGGGTTTACAGAGAATGGTCTGAAAAGAGGGAAATATCCAGTGAGCCATGTTGATGTCAGAGGAGAATGGCCAGACTACTTTGCAGTGATAGGAAGGCAACAGTAACTCGAATAACCACTGGTTACAACCAAGAAGAGCAACATGTTGAATCTTGAAGCAGATGGGTTACAGCAGAAGACTGCTTTAGGGACCACTCCTGTCAGCTGATAACAAGAAACTGAGGTAATAGTTCTCACCCAAGTTGGACAATAGAAGACTGTAAAAACATTAACTGGACTGATGAGTCTGATATTTCTGATACAACATCCAGGGATGGTATGTTCATACCAAATTCTGAACGTACCATCCAGGGATGGTACGTTCAGGGATGGTACGTTCAGAATTTGGTATGAACAGCATGAACGCATGAATCCATCCTGTCTTGTATCAATGGTTCAGACTGCTGGTGGTGGTCTGATGGTGTGGGGGATATTTTCATGGAACACTTCAGGCTTCTTAGTACCAACTGAGCATTGTCTAAATGCCACAGCCTACCCGAGTATTGTCGCTGCCTGTGTCCATCCCTTTATGACCACAGTGTACCATCTTCTGATAGCTGCTTCCAGCAGGATAACGTGCCGTGTCACAAAGCTCAGATCATTTCAGACTGCTTTCTTGAGTTCATTGAACAGAGTTCATTGTACTCAAATGGCCTCCACGGTCACCAGATCTCAATCCAATAGAGCACCATTAGGATGTGGTGGAACAGAAGAGATTTGCAACATGGATGTGCAGCCAACAAAGCACCTGAGTGATGCAGTCACGTCAGTATGGACCTAATTCTCTGAGGAATGTTTCCAACACCTTGTTGAATCCATGCCATGAAGAATTAAAGTGGTTCTGGTGGCAAAGGCCCAGTACTAGCAAGGTGTAACTAATAAAGTGACTAGTGAGTGTATACATGTTTCCAAAAAAGCTAAGGGTGTGGAGTGTAATAAGGAGAAAAACACTAAACTCATACCATGATTCAGTTTCAGTGAGCAGAACAGTGTTTCACATGTTGCTTATCTGCAATACTTTGAGCATTGAGCATCTGCATAACAAACTGATTTTACACATGTTGAGTATTACTGTTCTGCCTGATTTAAAAATGGCTCATTATTATTAAAAATGTATTTGTAGAACACAGTAATGCAGTGACACATGAACATGGTTGTCTGGAGAAACAACAAAAATGATGCAAGAAGAAGGAAGTTCTAATCTGTTAGCCCCGAGAAGAAGTGAAGGGAAGCCAGCAATACACTGGGACTCAGAGCCCACCAGTAAATTACAACAGCTGCAACGTCCATACCAGAAAATAAACAGAGTAAGAAGTTTACAACAGAAGCAGTAATATTACATAATATTTCCCTACAACTTCAGTCTATATTGATTTTATGCTGTTTATACATTTTCACATTTACAAACTGAACAGGTATGTTTCAGTGATTGCTGCATGAGATAAAACAGAGGCAAACAGCACCCCATTCATGTTAGTAAGGATTTTTAATATAAAATACCTCCTGTCCCTGTGTAAACTGTAGACTCCATCCATCCATCCATTGTGATTTCATCCATTAATCCATCCATCCATCCATTGTGATTTCATCCATCTGTAAATCCATCCATCCATCCATCATTAATTGAGTCTTGCCCTGAAGAAGTGAGAGTGCAGGGAAAATGTCTGCTAAACTAGTAAGTTATACTATTGGGAAATAATTTTTATCAGCTGAACTTGAATTCTGTGGTCAGTCTGTGTAGAGAGCAGTGCACGTGGCAGAAAGAAAAAACAGCTTTTAATCATTTTAGAATGAACATTTACTTTTTTTTTTTTTTTATTTAAAATAAAGATTACTCAGTGCTGAAACCACAAAAGACCATCAGTAAGAAAATACTCACTCAGGACCTCACTTGTAATTTCTTCCTCTTGCTGACTATTGGACATATTCATTAGGCATACCAAACCATGCTGATTAGCATTCACAGTCCAATTCTGTTCCTGTAGCCCGAAATGTGTAACATTTTCAAACATTCTGGCAAATGTTTCATTAAAGTGTTGCTTGCCCCCAGCTCCTTTCCGCTCCAGTCTCAGCTCTATCAGGCCTTCCCCAGAAGTGATTATGCTAATTGCTGTTTGATCAGATGATTAAATTATAATTTGATTAATCCCAGGCACTAAACGCTCTGAATACATTGATGTGTGTTTTGCTGCCTGGCAGTGTTTGCAGGGCTCCTGTCGCTGGGCTGCCAGCGTACTTCACAGGTATAGGACAGGGTGAAGTGTATGCAAGGCTGCACTGGGGGTTAGTTACAAACATGAATGAAACACTGGTGTTGATGTACAGCAGTCTAGTAATCACAGAAAGCGTGATGGTTAATGAAAGCTCATGCTCGTCTGTGTGCAGATTGAGTGCGGCTCTAATGCAGATATCTGCCATTTTCTCAGCCATTGCCTGTCCCTGTTCCGTCCAATTGACGGTGTATCCATCAGAGTGATTTATATTAGTGAGGCTGCAGACAGCCTCATACAGGGCTGCATGATTGCATGAGGTTCTGTATTGTTTCCCCACATCATAAGGGAGCATTGTTAGTTTGACTGTTTTATGACTTCTGAAGCCTCTTGATTGGATATAAATTGGACGGCTGAAGTGGAGCTTGGCACATGAAAACATCCAAAATTCTAAATAATTGCTAAGAACCACAAAGATCTGCACTTGCATAGAAGCAAAAAAGGAGGACTGCCTTTTGTTGTGGGGTTACTAAAGACAAAACACTGTTGCCTCAGAGGGAAATGGTGGGCTGATGAGAGGAGGGGAGGAAGAGATGAGGGAGGGAGCGTTGGGAGGGGGCGGTGATATTTTTCTGAGGCACAAGAGTATGGCCGTGAGCAGAAAGGCAACAATGTCTAGTCATCTGACCCACAATCCCATTTAACCCCAGGAGTCGTGATTTGCCCTCCACTGTCAACTGCCACCTTATTTCTCCTCTTTTTTTCTCTCCTACAAATGGCATTCATTCTGCCCCGGGATAATGGAAAAACAACATGGCAGTGAAGCAAAATGTCTTCCTTTTGTAGCTCGCTACAGAGACGGAAAATTCTCTAATCTCTTAATGTGAACACATTGTGTTCATTTTGATACAATTACCAATGCCTGTGACAGACCATATTTAAAATGTACACAGCTGTTTTAACATTTATCCCTATAAGTCCTGTAAATGAGTGTGATGAATACAGCCAACAATTAAGGATGGAATCTTCCAGCATTTGTAGCACAGTGAATGCTTCAGATTAAGGCGCTGATTTTAAGTTTTCAGTGTTGGAATAATTTTCTCCATCTAGCATTACTCAAAGGATTAATCAGCCTACCATTATCTTTTAAAAGTTTCCTTTTGTAGTGATCAAAAATTTGCATTTTAATCTAAAGTGGACGCTGCTAGAAGTCAATAAATGTGTGTTTCTTACATAAGGAAGGCTTCATATCCCACACATTTGTACTAGTATTTGGCAGGCCACATGCTGTGACTGCAGTAAGCATCATTGTTTTCTTTTGCAAATGGTGGTGTGTGTTAAATGGACATTTGTGTCATCTAAAAAAAAACAAAAAAACATGTCAAATCAAACAAAAGCAGACGGGTGAAATACACCAGCACTGCCTGAATTTCCCACTCACACTGAAACACTCATGACTGAAGGGCGAGTGGTGACTAAACATGAATGACCGAGAGCTGAAACGCAACAAATGCCAAATCAAGTCAAAAGGAAAAACAGGTTAGTCGTTAAGTACACTACAATGTTTTCTCTCACTTTCTTCTCTTTCTTACAGAAGAAATAAAGTCCGACTCTACTGAAATTACTCTACTCAGTTGTTTATGATATGTATTTTCTATAGGCTCTAAGCTCCTGAACTGTGCCATAGTATCAGTACTGTAGATGATCTTCAGGCTGTCAGCCTTCCTCCTCCAGCTAATCTCCTCGTTCATCCGACTTCCTGCTGGGTTTAATGTTCTCCTTCTCATCTCACCTGAGATCCTCTCTCTCTCTCTCTATCAGCTCAGTCGAAAAGTACTCGACGGTATAGCGAGCAGAGGTAGGAGGAATTTTACTCAAACAGAAATAATGCCACTCTAACACTCTCTAAAAGCATGCAGTGTATATTGTGCCTCACTACATTTCATACAGATTTAAGTCAAGTGCTGTAGCACTGTTCAGAGATAAAAGTCAAGAACTAACGAGGGTATCTCTAACTAAAACATCCCCTCTCAAAAAAATGTGCTCCAGCAGTAGGCTGGAGTACAAAAGATTTACAGATTTCAGCGCCACATACTGTATGCAGTCATGTTAACATGACTTCTTGGGATGTACAAGACCCTTAAGTTATATCAGTGAATCACAATATTGGGTGCATAAACAAAGAGGTTGAGGAAATACTCGAAGATGAATTTGGTTTCTAACGTTGCATATTTTTTGCATGGGAAAAAAAATCTGCTCCTAAAGCTCTAAAGTAATTGATATGTCAAAAGTTATTAAACTTGTATAAAAACTGAAGAGTAAAAAAGACTAAAGAAGCTTTATGGAAGCTATGAGCTGAGAAAACAAAGGTAATTTCCCAAAATATCAGACTATGTTTTTAAAAAGCACTGTTCTAAATTATTGATGCTCAGCAGGTCATTTTCAGTTTTTGTCACCATACTGACACTAGCAGTAACTGTCAATAGGCACAACGCACAGTAGAGGCTGATGGGACTGTTAGTTTTGCAGGTGTGGTCAGTGCTGCTGGCCACAGCTCAACCTCTACTTTAGTGGACCTAGTGGTTAAAAAGGAACCCTAACTGTGGATGTAGTAAGGCAGCAACACAAAAAGAATAAGACCTGAGAATCACATACTTTTATTATTAAGAGGTGCTAGAATGCTGTTCCTAATTGTTCCTGCCCATCTTAACCCCTGAGTGTACTGTTCCAGTGTGACCACCACCTAGCAGTATATCGCCTGGTGGTGGACTGATCCAGAGACAAAGTCAGAGAAAGGCATGGCAGTTTTTCTGCCCCTCCCCTCAAAGAGCTAGTCAACTGCTGCAAGGGGAAACATGCCATCCAGTCATGTTGTTGCGTACACCTCCACCTTTGAGGTTTGTAACAAGTTCAACATTGCAGTGGCAGGGATATTGTCTTGTTATAATAAAGGCTTACTTTTTTGTCTTGGCTTTCTTGAATTCAGTGTTCTGGTGCGATGAGCCAAGGGCATTGATCCTTCATGTCAGCACTCTGGATTGAGCCACAATAAGGCTGAAACATCTTGAAAGTTTGCACATGCATAGAAGAAGTGTAACCTGCAGGGGAGAAAAAGCTTTTTAATAGCAATATATTAGGGCAAAGTCACTGAACATTTGAATTGGTTCTTGGCTTCAGAATAACTGCCAAAAAAAGTCCCTGCTGATGTTACCAACATGGCTACCATGTTGCAAAAACCTGCTTCACAAAGTTTGCTTCTCTGACTAATGGCAGAGATTTCTCTTCCACTCCCAACTACTGCTTCCTCAGCCTGGAATCCATTTTTATTTTTTGATTTGTAAACCAAAGAACTTGAGAACTTGATAGAAAGAGAAGAGCTAGATGAAAGTTCAAAGAATCACCCCAGTGAAGATCTTCCTGATGTGGAAAAAGATTGTGTGTCTCAGCTCTGATGGCAACCTAACCAGGAAAAAATGTTAGGTAAGACCCACTTTTCTTCTAACTCGGTAGGATTAATCAACTGAAGACCAAGAACATCTGTGTGGAACTTCACATGGTCTAGAATAAAATAATTCAGTCTGGACCAAAGAAGTGAGCTGCAGGCAGATAGCCATCCATAGCTTCATGTTTCACACCTGCCTACAGGTGTGGTTATTAAGAACATTTAGATTCTGTAATATCTCGTGTCACATAATAGAGATGTATGGCTACTCTTATTTATATTTATCTCTGTAATGCATTATGTGAAATGACTTCTGTGGCTCCAGAGTCCACATTAAGCTCTGATTCACACTTGAATTTTCATGTGATTTAATATTAGAAGTTGCTACATTTGGGACGTGTAGTCATTTCAACGTAGCGTCACTTGGGAAGGGTAATGGAGCATTATGAATATCTCATATGGTTGGTTTTTTTCCCTCCTGATGTGCTTTTTTGTGTATTTGTATCAGTGGCAGTAGCTAGAAATACATTTTTCTCTACCTCACTGTCTCAGTCTATTTGCAGTATTTGTTCATTTCCACCTTAGTGATGTAACTGACTAATCTCTTCAAAGTACACAGTATGTAGGAACTCCCTCCTCTCCTGTTAGCGCTTATGTAAATGAGCATTCATATGCATCAAGTAACCCACTCCGCAGTGATTCTTTGCTCACCCTCCAGAGAGTTGACATCAGAGAAGGGTATCATTGGTTTTACATAGCGGCTGCGTGGCGCTGAGCACATTGCTCGACATTATTCATGAGGGCAAATTGGGCGCTGGTGATTTGGGAAAGTGAGGGGACTCTGTTCTTCGATCTGTGCATCTCAGCTCAGTGCCGCATTTCTCTTTACCACTCATTGTGTAAGCCCCTAGGGCAACAGTGGAGAGGGTAGAGGGGTGGGGGTGGGGGGTGCTTACTCACTGCCGTCATGAGGCCATCCCGTCCTCCGCCCCATCTCTACCCCTCCCTATCCAACCCCCATTTTCTACTCCCCGAACCACCACACCTCCCCTCCCCAGGCAGTCACTGCAGAGATCTGCCTTAATTACCTGCATCGCCTGCTATGAGCTGTCAGTGTGGCTCAGTCCTTGTTTGCCCCAGTGGAGATGCCCTAATGTCCTGATGCCCTGGTGCCTGCTGTCACACCACAGCGATCTCTGACCTGGTGAAGGCCAATCAGCCAATCAGATGCCAGTGTTTAAATACATTCGCAGCCTTGGGCAGGGCGGATGTGTTTGGGCTAATAGCTAATTCAATGTGATAAAAATCATAGAAGAAAGGGTGAAAATCAGGCTGTTGTTGTGGAAACCAAGCAGTCAACCTGGATAATATGAAATAAATTGTGGCTTTTTTTTCTTTTCTTTTTTTTTTTTTTGGTCATTTCAAAGGAAACAAGAAGCCTCCAAACACATTCAGGAAAGTTGATTAATGGTGTTTGGTTGAGGTAAACACAGGCCGTGCAAAAACCCCTGACACATTCGCAGTCTAATGCACAGGTTAATGCACAGGCCTATTTATGTTGTGTGTTACTGGGACCTGTATTGATCTCACATTTACTTAAATAAATTGCCTCAGTGATTTGAAAGCAACCACTGACTGGCATTGTCAGAGTGTAGGTTCATGGGTCTTATGAGGAAGCACTGAAGGAAAAAACAAACTTATTTGGGTAATTTTTTGGAGAAGTTATATAACTGAGGTTTGTTTTAACCACTAGCTTGATTTTTGAAAGGTAACTACAAGAGTGTCCAGCCTGCTGTTCTCTGTAATACTGCCCCTACAGCTAGAAGGTAGAGCAGGTCATCTACTGAACGGAAGGTCGGCGGTTTGATTCCTGGCTACTCCAGGCTGCATGCCAATGTATCCTTGGGCAAGATACTTAACCCCAGGTTGCTCTTTGGAGTGTGAATGTGTGTGAATGTTAGATAATCATGGAAGTGCTTGTATGAATGGGTGTGAATGGGGTAAATGTAAACATGTTGTATAAGCGCTTTGAGTGCTCAGACAGAGTAGAAAAGTGCTATATAAGAACTAGTCCATTTACCATTTACTGGGAGGCTAAGCCAGCAGCATTGTAGCCTCATTGACTCCTTGCTGTCTCACTAGTGAACCAATCCCATGTCAGTCTCTATGTTCATGGGCTACCACCCCCCCAAAATACACACACACACATCCATCACATGCCTGTGTGTGCACTTTTCATGACCGAAGCTTGTCTGTTGCCCTTGAGCTCCAAACGTAGCAGCAGAGGCTCCACAAAGCGAAGGTTGCACGAGAAGTCACCTGCAATCCACGATTAGAGTCTTCAGCATGATCTGCCACCAATAGGTGCTGACATCTGGGAGTGTGCCAAGTATTATTCCACACGGCAAGAGGAAGAAACCCACTTCACCAACTCAAAAGGACCACCCCACCCCCACCCATTCCTGCCCCTGCTCTGAGAATTGCTAAGAAAGAACACACAAAAAAGTGAGAGTCCATTTATTATACATGTGTGGGATTCATAATTGAACAATATCAGTTTTTCCTCTTTGTGATTTTGGCTCTGGGATAGTAATGTCAATTAAGACAGCTCTGGCACAGGCTGCTGTTAGAGAGAGAGCGCGTCTGTGTGGGAATGATGGGCACGGGAGAAGGCTGCTGTTCCTTCAGCATGATATTGTAAAGGCATGTAGGTGATGACAAAGGTATGTTAAGGAACAGCGAAAGAATGCATTCAGGAATTTGTGTAGATAAAGTTAAAATTAGCTGTTATGCAAGTGCAGTCAGAGTGTGTTTTCTGGCAATTTCATGCTATAATTACTAATATTTTACATCAATCCTTGAGTTGGCCTTTTTATAGGTATATACAGTAGCTCCATTTGGACTTATAACACCTGAAGCCACACCTGGTGGCTGCATGTGGGAGGAGCTGCCTGAGCCCTGTCCATGATGAAATTCCTGCAGAGTGACCAGAAACGAAGCAAAACAAGGCTCATTTTTTGAAACTGAACACAGCAGACACAGCTTCTCTCTTGGCCATGAGTTATTTTGGTGCATCTCTGCTCTCTTTTCTCCTTTACTGTGCTTGAATGTAGTGGTAGAGCTTCTCCCAGCTGTTGTCGTTTTATCTTTCTAGCTAGTATTAACCTGCTTACGTTTCAGCCGTGTAATTTAGTAAATGTGCAATTATTAGTCTTACATAATTGATTGTCTCAAATGAGTGTTCCATGATGTTTGCCATGTTAAAGAGAAGTAGTCATGAATTATTAATTGCTGTATTAATTAATTTTCTTTAATATTGATATACCACCCAACACTATGAAAAGCAGCCCTATGAACAGAAGCAAATCCTACAAGATGTGGACCAAAGTGTTGCAGACTGCAGCCATTATCTGTCGACCAGGCTGACGGCTGACTGAGTATTGATAGGGTCCACATAAATCTTTTATCTCCCGTTTCAACATTCTGCTGGCTCCTGTTTTGATCTTGCTCATGTGGTTCCAGTGTTATCATCAGATCCTCAAAAGTGAGTTTTATCCCTCTGCAAAAACAATTCACAACCTGTCTTTCAGATGCACATTTGTATGTGCTACATCTTACTATTTTATGACAGCCGTTAATAAGATTATTATTTAACGGTGGTGTACACGCTTGATGACAGCCAACAGCCTCCCACATACTGTCTCTTTCGCTTGCAAGCAAGCATTATGATAAATTGTCTTGGGCTGTTAATTTACAACTAAATATTCAATATCATGTTCCCCAAAATACAAATTATGTTTATGCAATTTCTGCTTTATTAGATAATTCTCAGTGTCAGAGTAATAGGGACTAGACTATGGGGAGGGTCTAGTATTAACCTGATTCAGATTTATTACTGGATGAAGGGGAATGATGATAAAGTAGCCGATTTTTAATATTTTTTTTTTTTGTATAGAACCATGAACAGAGTGTGTGTTTGTTCTTTTCTATATATTTCCTGCACTGTTTGCCAGCTGCAAGAAAGATCCAGTGGGTGATAAATACGGATCAGGAGGCTGTGGACAGCTGGTTCCATGCATTGCTTCTTTTTTTTTTTTGTACCTGTATTCTTTTGTAAAGATGGAGCAAATCTGAACGTTAAAGGCAGGGTTACAGCAGTGTGAAGGAGAGATGAAGGTAAGAGAAGAATGCAAACAGAGAAAGAGACTGAAGAGGATTAAAATAGGGAAAAATGTTCATTTGAAGGAGGCTGTGAAAGACAACTAAGATGCAATGTGCTTTTGACCTCTGTCATGGCTTCACTCCCACCCTTCACCCCTTTTTTTTTTTTTTTTTTTTACATTCTCTTTCTGTCTCTGCTAATAGCAGCCTGCATGTCACTGTCTGAGAGCTTTCCAGCTCTTCCGCCTCCCCATCCAACCCCCACCCTTACTATTTTCCTCTAAAAAATAAATGCCCTCCCACTGTATCTATCTGAAACTGTTGGGATCTGGCAGGGTTTTTTTTTTTGTGGGGGGGGGGGGTCTTAATTCTTTATGAGTTGGCACAAAGCGGATTGAGACAAAAGCAGTTATGAGGCTCCTCATCACTCTGTCACTGGCTGCAGGATGACTGTTTTCATTTGGACCATTGTGTCCCTGATTGGTCATTACAGAATAAATATGAATATTATTCTGATATGAACAGCATCCAGATTCTGTCTGATTTTTTTTTTTCCTCACAGACCCGTCGCTGGGAGGTGTTATTCACAACTCAGTATCTAATATCAAAGCCCGGCACCCAGCTCGACCTGAAAGTAGATCAAATCTAAAGACTTTGATGACCTGGTTTTGTCAATAGCTTCACATATTTTATTGTAGTAATTTTAGATCAACCTTACCATCACCTGGGCTTCCCCATTATTGTAAACATAACAGTACATTTGAAAGACAAGTCATGTATCTACAATGTAACAGACATAACTCTTGGATGCTCTGAGCCTTTATATTATACAGTTTGTTGCAGTTCAGGTTCAGATTGAACTAATATGTCTGCACTGTGGTGAAACAGTCATCCATATAAAAGAGTCCAGCTCCCTGCTATTCATAACAGATGCTGAGATTTTATGATCATCTTGATGGCAGATTTTCCTACTTGAGAAAACCACTGACAAGCTGTTACTCTGTGTGATTACATGGCTGTAAATTAACCCCTCAGAAGTTCTCAGTGTATCATTACAGGTAGAGAGCCATTCTTAATTATTTATTATGCCTCTATCTAATGATTTTGGCCTGCTTGCAGCTTGTGAACTGCATTTATGCTATTCTGAACTCAAGTGTTTTGAGGAAATAAAAATTATAATAAAGGTAAATGGTTTATGCTTTATAAATGAGCTATCATATTGTTGACTTACAAGTTTAAATGGTTCTGTCACTCTAGTGAAAACGTTCAAAAGGAAAAATAAAAAACTCTTTTGGAGAATTCAAAAAAGCTGCTTTCATTACGAACTAAAACAATGTAAATTGTGCCAGAAAAGAAACATCTCAACAGGACAAATTAGGGAGATAGAACAAAGACTGAGGGACTAAATACACACAAGGGAGAGAAGAAGAAGAAGGAACAGGTGAAGTTAATTAGACACTGACAAGGGTAGGAAAACAACAAAGGGGAAAACCACATGAGGAACTAACCTTTAAATAAAACACCCTTACAATAACTGTACTGCTGTTAAATTATTTTTTACAAATGCTGAGAGCGAAGTTTGAGATGTTGAGAGAACCTGTCAGCAATTAAAGCTGAATGCTAGCTGCCCAAACAATTGGAATCTACCCAGCAAACATGTCGGGGCACTGCGGGCAGATCTGTATGGCCCTCAGTGGGCAGCCCACTGGGGGGTTGCCAACGGAATTCTCTTTTGGGGACCCGAAGGGCAAAATTGCTATGGGCCCCACATGGGCTAGCCTACATGGAGCCCATATGGGTTTTCTGTGGGGAATCCCATAGTGGGTTTGACCAAAGAAAGCTTATATGGAGGCCCCAAAGGGCAAAACTGCTGTCGACCATGTTTGTACACGCCCAACTGGGGTCTACGTGGGCCAAGTTTGTGTTTGAGCCCCACAATTCAGCCACAACTACCCACTGTGGGCCCACATGGGCATATTTGTTGAATAGAAGCAAATAACGTTCAAGTTCAAGCATATCCAAGCTGGCAGTCAGTAATGTTTCCCATAGCTGAACTGCATATCATGGCGACTCTGCCCTGTTTTGCCACCTCACAGAAAAAGAAACTATGGCCTTGTAGCTGTCGACAACTACAGCCTTTCTCCTTTCAACACCTCCAGGCCGGCCCCTCTGAGTACTGTATGTGTGAAGTGAGTGCAGCTAGAAATGTGCCGAAACATGTGTACGCCGCACTGTTTGTTTGTTGTAACAGGTTGAACGACCAGTGGGTGGAAGTGGCCGGTGACTTGAGAACGCTCATTAGGAATTTATGAAGCGCTAAAATGTTTGGTCTCCAGGGAGGGGGGATTGGCAGCTGTCGCACAGGCAGGCCAGCATGCCGGGGACAGGAGGAGGGAGCCCACATTAGCGGAGAGCAGAGACTGCAGACATACAGTAGAGATGCCTGAAATATTTACAGTAGATGATGACAGTGGCTGCTCATCACTCGTTCCGTTCTGTGTGCAGTGATGAATTATTATTTGCAAATGAAATTTTTTGTTTAATTTGGAGATGCAGGGTGCAGCTGTTGTCATCCTTGTATGTTCTGGTAGAAATATGAATTCCATCACATGTAAAGGTGCATGCACACAGGAAGGAAGTACAAGCAATGTGGTAACCAGAGACCACATCTACTTTCCAGCTGAATTTAACATAATGGAAAATATTTTTAGACCAAGATTCATCTCACCAGATTTAGCCCAAAAAACCACATCTATGGATGTCTGCTCCTTGGAGGGAGATTCATCTGTCTGACAACATGTAGACAGACAAGCTGCATAGTTTTAAGTTTCTGATTGCAGAAATCAAATAATGTGACAAATTTGCTTCATATGTGTAAGAGGAATTTTTTTTTTTTTGCACTGCACATTAGGAAACAAAGTTTTTACCATAAATTAAAATTGAATTTGAATTGGCAGCTGAACTGAGCAGATGTTTTTATGTTTATGAATGTTGCTCACTCATTTGGTGTTTGCCATACTGGATACAACAATTATTTGATTATAATGAGCAGCACAACATAATCACGCTAATGTCTTTTAGATCTGTTTCTAATGACAACCTATAAAATTATGACAATATTTCCTCCCAGACATCAGAGGACACTTTTGCCTTGGAGTCCTTCCTCGTCAGACACAATACCATTGTTACAGGTTGTACAGGAGGAACTACAGTGAGCAACAACTGTGGTACACAATGAATGTTTGAATCTGTTGATTTATAGAAATATTCTACAAACAGCCTCTGCAGTTAGCGCACATCATAACTTTATTTTGCGCTGGATGCACTAAACAAGTCCTCATACTTGGGATCCAGCCAGTGTTCCTGGCTGCATGCCGGCAGTGTGGGCTGTCCATTACAGCACAGAGCTGCACTGTCAGTTTTTATCCACAGCAGGGGAAGTGCATCACATTACATTGACTTGCTTCATTAGTTAAGATGACTGGGAAACATCTTCTGCTGCACACATGACAAATTCACTGCATACCAGCTGGTACATGTATTTTGGAAATATCCAAATGCTAATTAGGGAAGCTTATTTTCTAATATCATTGCTGTAATGATGAATGACTTGTTTTTAGATCTAAGATTAAAAATTGCTGCAACAGCTTTGAAATTTATGGAAAGCGTAATGTAGGTGCAGATGTGTTTGTCAAGAGGAAATGTGTGAATATTTCACCACAAGCTAAATAAAACCTTCCGTTCAGAATGAATATTTAAGCTTGAAGTGCTGAGTTTTTTCTTTAAAAGTTTCTTTAATACCTCTTGAAAAATGACCCTTGCAGCCGAGAGCAACAACAACTTTAGTTTGTGTGCTTTCCACCTGAAACTCTTTTTATTGGGGAAAATAGACTGAATTATATTCCATACAGTTCATGTTCAAAATCCAGATATATTCATGTAATAAAAGTAGTAAAACAAAACAAAAAAAAGCTATACAGCCATTAAAATTATTTCATAAAACTGATGATGAACAGGCCAAGATGCCCAAATTTAATTTCAGCAGTATGTCTCAAATAATCTGCTGTCATTACAAAGAAATACAGTAGCATAGCTCTTTAGCTTAACCACCTCACAGGCCGTGTGTCCTATGAGAAGGCTGTAAATCTGATGATAAGCACTCTTTTGAGACGTTCCATTCTTGTGACTTAGAGAAAAACGCATCCTGGTGTAAAACACAGTGAAAAATACAAAATGTGTGCAACTTCCATACTTTGAAAAAGCCATCCAGTGGGTTTTAAGGGGACCCTTCATTGAACAGGTTCTGGCCCACCGGGTTTACTTCTGACTGAAGAAACTTTAGGGGAAAAAAGAGCTTTAAAAAAAGATGTTTTTTTTCTTGACAACAGAGCCTCATTGAATGGAACTGAGCTGAACTGAATCTGGCCAGGCCTGCCTTGTCTATAGGCAGGTCTGGCTCTCTCTGCTGGCTCTGTTGTTTCACATCCACTACTACTCTCTCGGGCCTTTGCTGCAGTATCTCTTCACAGACAACAAGAAACACACTCCTGCCACCTCTCATCTCTGCAGTGAGCACAAACACAACAGCCAGCCTGTGAAAAACACACTTGGCCTAAATTGGAAGAAAAAAATCAAATGCAGTAGCGCACTAATATGTACATGTGTTCGTTCTGTGGCGTGATGGGATCTTTTAGAGCGGGTGCAGTTTCTTGGTAATTATTTAAAGATTTGCCATGTTTGACATGTTTTTGTGGTCTCATTTGTCTCTGCAGTTTTCGGTGAAGATCTACGTTCCAGCTTATATTTTGTCAATGCATCTGTGCAAGAGGTAGTGTTTGCCAGCACCACAGGGACATCGGTGCCCTGTCCCGCCGCAGGTGTGCCCGCTGTCTCACTGCGCTGGTACCTGGCCACCGGCGAGGAGATCTATGATGTGCCAGGGATCCGCCATGTGCACCCCAATGGCACCCTTCAGATCTTCCAGATCCCCCCTTCCAGCTTCAGCAAACTCATCCACGACAACACCTACTATTGCACAGCGGAGAACCCCTCAGGGAGAATCAGGAGCCAAGATGTTCACATTAAGGCCGGTCAGTTCTCATGACAGCCAACATTTGTGCTTTGCTGCAAAGCTCTGTTTTTGTTTTTTTCATTTTAAACTCAACACAGCCTTCTGTCCTCTCCTCATAGTCCTACGAGAGCCCTACACTGTCCGGGTGGAGGACCAGAAAGCCATGAGAGGCAATGTGGCGGTTTTCAAGTGCATTATCCCTGCCTCAGTGGAGGCCTACATCACTGTTGTGTCTTGGGAGAAAGACACAGTGTCAATCACCCCTGAAGGTAAGTCATGGTATCTTTCTTTACTGCAGTGACTCCTGCATAATGTGTAGAAGTCAGCATCAGTGTTTGGTGACTGATGTGGACCTTGTTTGCCTCTTTGCTGCATTGTTCTTGCGTGAGAAAAAATCAATGCGCAATATGTGGTCAGACGTGGTCGTATTATTTTTGGTGCTAACGGAGTGATGGATTAAGCTTTCTTGATATATTAGTGTTGATGAAGAAAGAAAGAAAACACACAGTAAGCACTGGCAGAGCTAGAGATTTCTTTTATTTCTCTTTTATTTTGGAGCAGTTCTTCTGTGCACTACAGTCAGGAAGAAGAGAGGTGTGTGTGTGTGTGTGTGTGTGTGTGTGTGTGTGTGTGTGTGTGTGTGTGTGTGTGTGTGTGTGTGTGTGTGTGTGTGTGTGTGTGTGTGTGTGTGTGTGATCTCAGGCTTACCTTGTACCAGAAAACCATGTGCGTCTCTTATTTCTACATCTGTCCGACCCAAAGACAAAGAGGTCCCACTCCTTTTCCTCCGCCCGGTCTTCCACAAGAGCGCAGATTTCCAGCCATGTCACTTAGTCTCAGTGTATTGACCCATTTCTCTGGCTGATAGGAAGCACTGCAGCGCCGATCATTCAAATCACTTAAATGGAACACTCGCCTCTGTGATTGTTTCCCAGCCCTGGGGGGCAAATTCACTTTATGTGGGGCATTTAGCAAACTCAATAGACAGGAGCTAATGCCATTTTGCTTTTGGATGCAGGGCAAAAGCCGGCTAGTAGCTGCTTTTTTGTTGATGTTTGACATTTGAGGCAAAATCGTTCATGTTGAAATCTATAGCAATCTCTTAATTGTCCATAAATGGATTTGCCGCAGGCATGTTTTCAGACACAGGCATATACAGGGATTATATTCCTATACTGTAGGTTCTGTCATTTGAATACACTGCATCTGGACCTTTTACAGTTATTGCCACACTGTTAAAGTGTTTGAAGGGAATCATATTTTCTGCACCCTGGATCGTTGAGGACCTTTTTCACTGGTTATCTTTACAGAAAAAGTTTCTGCGCTGGAAAAACAAAGTGTTTATCTTGAGCCGTAAAAATTGGCCCATCTGTAGCCGTCAGCCATGTAAACGCTGTCAGAAAAAATCATCCAGCCACCAATCCACCGCTCTTCTCAATGCTAAATAATGGATGACGGAAGCCTATGAATCCATGAGCAAATGGTCTTTATTCACGTCTCAGTGCACACATCCTACTGATGCACCGTCCACTCCCCTTATCCTCTGCTGCACACATTTTAACTGTGCTTCATGTGTGTGTGTCTAAGTCTGTATTCACACTAAGTGACAGCTCAACTCAAGATGGCTTGACCCCCCCCCCCCCCCCCCCCCCCTTCCCCAATCCCGATGACCGACCTTCAGCATTTAAATATTTCATGACTAAAAATAATATCAACACTTGAAACAAAAAACTTTGTGAAATGTAGCTTTTCTGTCTCTGGCATGAATAATTGACTGTGGCTCTCCAGTGTGGAGGGTGTAGCCTGGTGTGCAGACAGGCCTTCTGTAAGTCTCGCTGGACCGGGCCCTTTCGAGTTGTTGCGGGGTACACTAACAAAGCAGCACTTTAAAAACCCTGGTGTCCATTAGAAAAGAATGGAAAATTATGATGCTTTCAGCCAGGCCATCCAATAAAAGCAACAATGCACTGTAGTTGTGTGATATAGTGCTTATATGGTGGTCTGCTGCTGCAGAAAACATCCTTTTCATGCTCCAGTATTTTCAGTATCTTACAGCTTTGTTTTAGTGAAAGAACAAAGAACGTCTTGCAGTGAGGTGGAACAATGGACAGTTAAGAGTTGATTCCCGGCCAATATAGAGAGAAGAAGAAGAAGAAGAAACAGCCTTTATTGTCCCACAGAGGGGAAATTTGGGTGTAACAGCAGCCGCAGTTATTATAAATATAAATAAAGATATAATAATTCACACTATTAAGAAAAGAATATATATAAACGAGGACGAGTGACTGCAGCAAGGAAACACAGCTCCAGTGTTCATGTGGATAACATGACTATTGAGCAGCTCAGTTTTATCTAAATGAAATCTAGAGATGGTCATACATGCTTTATTTCCTCTAGGTTTGACTATTGTAGCACGTTATATGCTTTGAGCTAACAAATTACAACTTGTCCAAATGCAGCAGCCAGACTCTTCACTAAAACCAAAAAAAAAAAAAGAGAACACATCACCCCTGTTTTAGCTTCTCTTCACTGGTTGACTATTCATTTTAGAAGAGTTTGTTGATGACCCTAAAGGCCTGCTTTGGGCTTGTATATCTCTGACACAGCACATGCTGTCCCACAGTCTCAGTTGAGGACCAAGGGTGATCAGATTTTTTCTATCAGGGCACCCTTTCTTTGGGACAACCTTCTGGACCAGTTGAAGGCAGACCATTGACGACTAAATAGGGCACATGAAATGTGAGTTGCAGTACTCTAGATGGGAAAAGATTAGAGTGGGAACTAATAGTTCCAGTTAAATGGCCGATAACAGGTTTGATTTTTGCAGTGATTCCGAGTTGAAAGTAAAAAGACTGGATGGGCCGAGAGATGCGAAATTCATGCATCTTGTGAGGTGCCCAGTGTAGGAACTGACCTCCATAATGAAACAGATAAGAGCAGGATGTGTGTGGTGTAGAGTGTGTGAAATTGTGTTGATGTTTGAGAGTATATTTATGTTGAAATTGTGATGAGAATCAGGGATTAAGAAATAGCTGGTGCTGGTAATGCTGAATGTGTGTGTAAATGTTGATGTTGGTAACGGTTGTCCTGTTAAAGAATGTAAGGAAGTAAATTATGTTCCACATCAAAGGATTTACACACTTACATACTGCATACATACACACATTCACACATGCATATACAAAGATATAAAATAAATATTCCACAGTTACATCAGTCATGGACAAGCTGACACAACAACAGCATTCATTATGTGAGTATTAGCATCACCACAGCTTACCAACTCCAGTCTGGCTCTGTAGATGTGGTAGTTATGGTCCGTAGCTGATATACGCAAATTTGCTTCCTGCAGGGTTACTTTTGGGTGTCTGTGGAGTTGGGCTGTGTTACTGTGCAGGGCTGTTCCCCAGGTGCAGTCTGTGCTGCAGTCACTGAGGAGGCCTTGTAGTCATTCGCCTTGGCCTGGTGCTGCCTGCTCTGCATTCAGCACCAGTAAGGCTGAGAGGGGGCCGACCCCCCCCAGCACTATACTGCAGAGACTCACACATACACATACAAACACACACGCACTCAAACAGGGGCTTGTTTTCATTCAGTACACGAGCTAAGCACAAGGGCTGTCGGCTATCACACAGATACTCTTTGCTCTGCTCAGCCCTTCCTCATTTCTCCTCTGTTTCTTTTTTTTTGTTGTTCTATTGCAACCTCTTTACGCTCTGTTTCTATGATATTGTCATACAAATATAGAGGACCTTTGACCTCTGCTGTACTTATTTCTCCTACAAATGAACCAATAGTGCTAGATTACACAAGTAATATCTCACACTTAGCAGCATGGTACTGCTGGATTTGGTGGCATGTAGAGACAGTTGTTTTTAGGAGATTACAGATTGCTCTTACACATTCACTCTGGCTATATGGTGAGCCATCTTGTTCATTTCACAGTTTCTTTCATGTTTGTTGACATCTGGGACGTGTGTTTGAGTTACTTCTGCAGCCAGCCTCGATCCCTGCAGCCATCGCTGGGAGGGAGAGGAGCCAGCCACACTATTATGGTTTAATTGGCTGTGTATAATGGACCTTTGAAGTAAATATCACGAGTTGCTATCAAAAGGCTGCTGGACGTTGTCATGCATTTCCACAGTGCCTACTGTTTCTCTTTCACTAATCCTGCAGCTACAGAGGTAAGAGTTTAGGGTTGCACAGTTGATCTGAGAAAGGCTACGCTGACCTGTGTGTTTTGAAGGTATTTGCATCACTATGGATACACTCAGTCACCCTGAGATGCCCTTGGAGGCAGATGTGTTGTGCCATGCAGTCTGTTAACAATAAAAATGTTAACAGATTATATAAATGTTTCATTAAAGCGTGATTGCATTATAATTTAATGGAAGGTTATGTATGAACACACAAGTAATCTGCATTCCTGCTTCATAGTCTCAATGTAGCTCCAGTGTAAACATTTGCGCAGAGGGCAGGATTGGAGCTAATCCTTCACCATATACCGTGGGTTGTAGCCTACAGGTAGTGTGCTATAATGAACAGCTTTTCTTGGGAGCAGCCTTGCAGCTTGCTTGTTTTGCCCTTTTCTCAGAATGCATGTAGGAAGTGCTGCCACTGGCAAAGCACAACCTTGAGCTAGCGACAGGGGAAGGTGGGTAATAGTTTCACCGGCCCCTGTGTGGTAAAGATGTAGGGGGAGAGGAGGTAAGGAGGAGGGAAAGAAAAGTGAGGATAACTCTCTCTCTGTCTTTCCCTTTTCCCCTTTTTCCATCTCTGCCTCACTCTGTCGACAGGCAGGGTTGGGACTCTGACGTGTGACAGGCTGGATGTAGTCTTTTTCCAACATTCGTCATTCTGTCTGCCCATGATTGGCTGGAGTATTGTTATTCACACAGAAAAATGGGTCAGGTGGCCTGTGGAGAATGGAGTGTTTGCATGGACGGATGGACAGACAGCACAAATACACACATGCATACCTACACATGCAACCCACACAGAGCAGGATTATACTCAGCCCCTGCGCAGCGCTGCCAGATAAATAACAGATAAATGAAAATAAATCCAGGTTATGTGGTAAGCGTCTCTCATGCTGAATTCACTGTGTCCTCTCACAAGCTGCGAGCTGGTTCTCTCCTCACACCCAGTGGCAGGGGCTTAGCGAGATAAATAAAGGGTTGCACCGAAGGAAAAAAAAAAAGCTGGGAAGAAAATCAATACCTGTGTGCATGAATCTGGCTGCAGCTGCCACAAAGCATTATGGGAACATGACGGGTAGATACACTTAGGCTGGGCAGTGCGCAGGCAGCATGATAAGCTTACAAAAATGCACACAAACCTACTGGGCATGAAAACAAGATGTACATAGACAGCTTCATAGATGGATTGTTTAAAATTACATTATGCTGTCAAGAATGCTAAATAAACACTAAGAATAATGATTAAAGTTTATGAATTTGAATGTGACAGAATGACAGTTTAATAGTAAATATTTGGAAAAATATATTGTTGCCTGCATGAGCTTTGCAAAAAAAAGTGCTTTATAAAAAATTAAATAAGAAAATGTGTGAATCAAAACAAATACAAGTGTTTTGCATCACTGCCTCCTGTACTGCACTGTCTAATAAACCATGTTTGGCAGCTGAACACACATTGCAGTGTTATAAATGTCTTATTACAACATTGTAGGTAGAAAACATAAGTGTATCTATAATAGCATGCTAACGCTCTGCATGCTTACTCCAAATCTTTCCACACACAGCCTGCTGCTCCAGCCTTAGCCTGAGACTGACAGAGATATTAATTAAATTGGCTGATGCCCTTTCTCTCTCTTCGCTGCACTGGTGCTGCAATGATCACACTCCCACCTCCGTACTGTGCTGTTTGCTCACCAATAACCGCAATTTGTTCTTTATTAAACTCTCGGGGCAGGGAACAATTAGGGTGTGAGCTGGAGGTGGTGGCATATTTGTGATATCTGTGTGCATGTGTGTGTGTGTGTGTGTGTGTGTGTGTGTGTGTGTGTGTGTGGATTTGAGCCCAGGCTGGCTAGAGGAGGAGGGTCGAGATACTAAACACTGCTTAATCTTTGATAAACAGTGAGGTCTCCTTTGTGCTGCTGCAGTTTGGCACATCTTCTCCAGACTGCTCCGCGCTGTGCTGGGCTAGCTCAAGGCTGTTGCCTCAACAGCTCCTGGACCTGGATGGGAGCCAGGTCATGCATGGCTCCCTGCCAGGATACAGATTAGCTATAAGTGCAGCATGAGCTGATGGTGGAAGGAGTCACCAATTAATTGGCACTTAGACATTCTTTGGACTGTGTGGACTTGTGGTTGGATCTTATCAGTGGATCAAAGGGTTTGGTGTGGCAGTTTGATAAATTCCCATGTCACATATTGGGGAAAAAGGGTTTACTGTATGGGTACATGTATGTTAAATGCTCTTAATCTCAAGCTGTAGTTTGTGTGTCTTTAGTTGGAGAGAGATCTTCCAGCCTTTGGAATACAGTGTGACAGAATGTATTGGTGCAGATGCGAAAGAAATCCTCCCCAGTTCTATACAAAAACATAAGATGTTATTAAAGGACAATAATGTCCAGACCTTTAACTACAGACAGATCTGAGATCAGACTGAGGCATTGCACAAGGCGAACAGCAAGATCTCAGAAACATTTACTGAATGCTGTGTCTGTTATAACAAAAAGAAGGGAAAAAGACAGGTGATCCCCACCCCAACCTCACCATGTGAACCATGTTTAACTCAGCTGTGCTTTTACGTCAGAGAAAATTCAGAGAAAAACAAAAATGATTTTCAGGGAAGACCTTTGACTGGTGACAGAAGCTGCTTCAAACTGCAGCTTCTGTGGAGGAACCTGCAGAGAGGCTGTTAGTGTACATATGCACATCATTGTGTGTGTCTATCTGTGTGTGTGTGTGTGTGTGTGTGTGTGTGTGTGTGTGTGAGAGAGAGAGAGAGAGAGAGAGAGGTGCATTTGTGTGTGTTAGTGTGTAGGAGGAGGAAAAGGGGGAGTTGGCTGTGAATGGTTGCTCTTATCGCATGCATACAGCTGCTGCAGTGTCTTTGAGAGACAGAGGGGCTGTCCATGCATGCCACTCACTCTGCCTATTCACAGCCTCCCTCCCTCTCTACATCCCTCTCCCCCTTTCTGTCCCTGTCTGTGATGCATTTTATGGCAAGGAAGTAAACGAAAGAAAGAAGGGAGGAAAAAAATCATGACTTGGGCTTTCATGCAGATTCATGACGTGCGAGCCCTCCGTTTCACATCCTCGCGGTGATTCTTACACCAAGGGACAGGCAAGAAATTAAATGTCATCGGACATCACCACATCACCCTGACTGACGTGTGATTGTTTGCACAAGTGCACAGCAGTCTTCCTTTGTTGACAGATCTTATGATGTTTTATTGTTTCCATGTAAAACTCAGCTGCCCTTAAATGTACTTTGCACTGTTATTTTTATTATTCACAGAGTTCCTGGAAATAAGTAAACATTTAAATTGTATGTGGGATAGGAAGAATGCGTCATTAAAGCCTTTAGATCCAAGTAAGAAAAGAAAATGGTACCAACCTTAGCTGTTATACAAGTCAATCAGACAACCCCACACCCTATCTCACCTCACGATGCTGATCAGAGCTGTGAATAATGAAGTGAATTTATTCGGTCAGGAACTGGTGCCAGTACAAAGGTGACCTGTAGAAAGGTATTTCCACGATGAGCTGCCACAGGAAATCACCTTCATAGAAGAACATTTCAGACAGCGAGGGAGAGATATCCCCAAGCAACGCATGTAGCATGCAGAGTGTATTCTGGGATTTGTAGCTCCCACTACACACTCTGCACATCTCACCCATCTTTGCCCAAGTGTCCTGTCACATATGGCTACTCTGCTGCAGCAGTATTTTTCTACTCTGTGAAACGTAAACCTTGACTCTGGTAGAAGCTTTACTTTAAACTCTAAGCTGATTTTCTATAGGCATAGTATACAGGAAAATATGTGACAAGTATGACCTGGAGGTCCCGAGGTCAAAATGGATACACCCCCCAAAAGTGGCTGAGAATGACCGAGCTAAGATACTGTGAGATTTCCAGATACGGAGAGACAAACTGGTGATAGGCGTTTCTATACCAAGTGATGGCAGGAAGAAGAAGAAAACAAGAGAAGCTTGATAAATAGGAAGGGCTCAGAGAAGATGTGGAAGGTGAAGGTCCCCATGGTGATCGGAACACTTGGGGCAGTGACCCCCAAACTGGGAGAATGGCTCCAGCAGATTCCAGGAATGACATCCGAGATCTCTGTCCAGAAGAGCGCAGTCCTGGGAACAGCTAAGATACTGAACAGGACCCTCAAGCTCCCAGGCCTCTGGTAGAGGACCCGAGCTTGGAGGACAAAGGTTGCTTATTTTTAAAAAAATATATATTTCATGTTTTTGGATTTTGTTACCTATGAATTAAACATTATGCACCATCATAACAGAAAATTAGCAATAAAGATATTTATATAGTGTATATTTTACGCTCAGTAAAGAAAAGAGCTTTAAGGCCAAAATGAAATACCACAGCTGTTTATTGTCTATTTTCTGTTCATTTTTGTAGATTGTTATTCATTTACATTCAAAGTAAAAACAAAAGAAAAAATATTGATTCTCATTAAACAAAATTAAACCTAAAAGATTTGATATCTTCTTGATATTCTCATCATGATAATAATCACAGCTGATGCTTTTTAAAATGAAAAGGTAAAATGACAACAAAAAAAAAATAATTAATTTAAAATAATTATGCAGTATTTCATTTAAGGTATATCTACACATTAGAACTTAATATCTGAATATTTTCTTTCTGCATGCAAATGCCCCGTAGAGAACGAATTTTCATCTTGCAGTGGCAACAAATGCTTTACATTAGTTTGTCAGAGGTGAAGAAACCTAATTTTTTGGAAATGCTTGCATAATCCTTTAGTTCCACTCTGCAACTATAGCGAGAGATACAATACCAAGGGGGTCGGTGTTAAAATTAATTCAGAGGACAAAGAAGTTAAACTGATAAGTTAACACATGAAGGGTCCTTTGCATAATCTGAGTTAATCCATAATGCAGAATACAGAGTGAGCTGTCTAAAAATATCTCTGCCCGCCTTCATGAGGTAAAATAAAAATTCACATTCTGCTGCCATCGATAATAATAACAACACAGTTTCAGGTTTGTGCTGGTACTTGCATTACCCCCGAGGTAATGATCATAAGTGTCCAGAAAAATAGGAAAAGCAGTAAAATTAGTCTCTTTTCTTCTGTTCAGGTGTGGGGACGGTTGAATTGAATGTTTTTTGTGTCTGGATGAGCAGGGATGAACCCCAAATAGATTTTTCTCTTGCATACAGTAAATAGTCATGTTGTTGCTGAGGGCCTGAGTTGATGCGGTGAGCGCCGCCTGATTGGCTGGAGTTTGCTATGACTCGCCATGCACTTAGCCAATGACGGTTTGCTCTGGCTTTTTTTTCCCCACCCTAAATAAATTGCCTGGAGAAATTGAACAAAAAATTAGAGAAAGAGAGAGAGCCTTTCATCTAATTGAGAAGCTCATATTAGCTGTGGTGGGAAGATAAGCTCTCTCTCCGAGCAGCTATTAAGCTCGCTGTAGCAGTTTCCTTTTTTTTTTTTTTTGTTTACATTGTAGTTAGATTTTTTTTAAACTGTCACCTCTGTGCTCAGGCTGAAAGTTGCATGTGCAGTTTGCTGGTATTTATCTTTGAGTCTGACACACTGCTCTACATGCACACATGCACAACTCAACCAAAATGGAAACCATGTCATGTGACCTTGGGCAGCATCCATTTAAGCACACAGAGAAATCAGCTGTTTAAATTTTTCTTTTTTTTTTGATCTCATTCACTTGTGAGCAAATACATTCAAGCACAGAGCACCAATATCACATGTGAGCTGAAATTCTGATGCACGGTGTGCAGAGTGTTTAAATGCATGTTTAAAAATGTGTTCTCCGTAGTGTGCTAACAACAAATGTGTCGTGCATCAATTTATGCTTCCAAACACATGTCCTAAGATTTAGTTTGTGGTCTGATTCTTGGGGTGCAGACGTTCTTCCTGATTACATTGTGTCTTCCAGCGCCTTGATCCCTTCAATTCACCCGTCCACCCTCCCTCCCAACCAGGATTACATTTCAGCTGCTGCTGCTGCTGCTGCTGCTCTGGCTTACTGCCTCTTTCAGTCCAAGGCAGCCATTTTGTGTTAGCCAGGCTGTGTTGCTACAGTAAGAACATCGGTGGTTCTCAGTTCACATAAGAAATCAAAGGTGCTCTGAAAAACAGAGAAGAGGTTCTTTTTTATTCCTAACCGAGGCTTTTATTCCAGCACAGAATGAGAACCTCTGCTAAAGAGATGTGTTATAAAGAACCAACTAATGCTGTAAAGTTATGCAGAATGTTTGAGCTGTGTCAGACTCAGCATTACATATATTTAGTAATGACAAAGTAATATTAAAAACTGGATTATGTTTAACCTTTCAGGGTTTAAGCTGCAGTTCTTTTTCTCTTGCTTAACATGACAGGGTCTGTATGTAAGAAAGCCCTCCCTGAGTGCTCACACACATCTGTCCTCTCCAGAAACAGGTGCACTTCTCATCAGCTACAATGATTCTCCCGGAGCTCAAATAGTATCTTATGTGTGTGTGAAAATAGCAGCGCTGTAGCAGCAATATTGTTTGCCTGTGTGGGGCCTGAGCAAACACACCTATGTAAGTGATCAGTCGGCCTATTCAAAGAGGCCCCATAATGGCCTGCTTCTTCCAGCCTTGTTTGCTCTGTGTTTTGTGGCTTTGGCGTCTGGCAGATGGGCCATCAGGGATTATACATGCTAACGAAGAGAGGTGGAAGAGGGTGGAGGACCGGGTATGGGGCAGAGGGTTACAGGGTATTTATAACAAGTTATAACACGAGCATGCAGAGAGCAGACCACTGACAAACTTACAGGCCACTATTTATGTTTGGATGACATTGGGGACAGTTTATGAAATCTGATTTTGTGAGATTGTATAGATATTTTTTTTAATTAATTTTTTTTTATCTGTTTGGGCTTTTTCAGACAGTAATTCATTTTCTAGAGCATACTCATCTTTGGTTAACCTGCTGGTGCTCAGAGCAGCTGGAGTCAGACTCAGGGTGAAGGCTTAGGAGAGCTTTTTTTTTCTTTTCTTTTTTTTAAGTTTGATGGCTGCCCTGAGGCCAAGACACCCATGCTGGACAGAGATGCAAAAGGACCGGCCCTTCTAGTGTAATTATATGAGGCGTACGTCCAGACAGGATGGCCTAATCCCTGACCACCCCTTCGCCCCACCCATGCTTGTATACCACACACACTACCGCTTCCCTCTCCACCACTTAACATATGGAGATGGAAGGGATTAGTGCACTAGAAGAAAATAAATGAGTTAAAGCGGCCACCCGTTCAGCTCCTACAATATTCTTTCTTGGGTGACCCTTGTGTGAGTGTTGCACTCGTGGAAATAGATCTGTTCTCCTATTTATTCGTTCTCTCCAGCGATGCCATGGCCATTTTGCATGTGAATGTTGCTATTATTAATTCATTCACACGCACCTAATAGGCAACTCTTTCCTTATTAAGGATCGGCTTGAGCCAAGAAAAGGATTGTATCTTGTGTATAAAATGCTCAGTGTTTAGGACCACACCTTCCACTAAGCCACAGCCTGACCCCAACAGGCTCCTTGCGTGACCCCACCAATATGCCCCACCCCAGATTCAGCCCAGATCTTGTTAAATAGGATTAAGCTGGCTACCTGCCATTCAACGGCTTGGACAGGACCTCTTATCATCTGTCTTCAGATGGCTGCCAAGAACAACATAATGCAGAACGACCTACATTAAACAATGCCACATGCAGGTTTTGGACTAGCCCTGTGTCTCATGGCCAGTGTAGGCATTGTCTTCCCAGTGCTGATTTCCATTGCTAAGTGTAGGTTACCAGGCCACTTACATGCCTAATCAGGACCTAATGACTGGCTTCATCCTAAAAGGTATTGAGGCTCAAGCCAATTAAATATTTTGAAGCAGTCTTGTGCATGCGTGCGTGCGTGCGTGCGTGCGTGCGTGTGTACATTGACCTGGCTTTTTTAATGTCTTGTCCATGCAATCAGGCATATATATTCTTTGTAAAATAGAACTTAGATCCCAGCGCCTACACTCCAGCCTTTACAATTATAGATAAGGGTTGATTGTGTTCAGCAGGACAGGACCCTGAGATAAACTAGACAGCACAGTCAAGTTCATGTCCTCCAAAGCACATGTGACAAGTCTCGAGCTCCCTCCCGTACTCTCCCTCGAAGCAGAGACACCAATTCAGTGGTGTAAGGAGCTTTGTGGCCAAATCCCCAGTTGATCTTCATAAAGTTTGTGTCTTACAATTAAGTACAGATGGTTTGCAGCTGGTTGTAAGGCTAGTAAATAACTTGGGCCTCTATTTTCGCCAGGGATTTGGTAGGGTAATCCCTCTCTCTGACAGTTTACCAGATTCAGATCAGTCTGGGCTTTGCTTTCTTTCCTCCACTTCTTCACTCATTATTGTGTTATTCCCCCTCATTCCACCAAAAGCCCTTTATCCTCATTTGAATATGCTATCATTTAGTAGAAGCACACGCATGACCTGACTGTCTAAGAACAGGGGTGTGGGTGATGCAACAGTCAACCCCTTAAAGCCTCTTTTATTTTGACAAAGTGTAGAATGGAATCAGTGTCTATGGACATGCTGCGAAATCCTTCAAGGACATTGTGGACCCCAGGAAGATTAGCAGCTGCTATGGCAGATGCTAATGGAGATCCAATAATGTAAACAAACTGCAAGCTGCCACACTGCATGTCCATGCAGATAGTTATATGCACATTTGAGGCATGCTAGCCTCTTTTCCGCTAGCTTGAATAACTAACTTCAATCTTTCATTCAGTATGAGAAACTTGGATTTTGGGTCAGTGGGACTTTTTTTCTCTTCTTTTTTGGATTTATAGAACAGAACAGAACAGCAGCTCGGTGGTTAGTGGTTCTGGGCATAGCTCTTCTGTTTTGCAGGTTTTCTCTGGCAGTTCTAGTTTGTCCTGCCATCTGAAAAGCATGCTAGGTTAAGATGCCTGTACTAGCCCTATTAATTACCTTTAGTCTTTTTCATCATATTTGATTTCTGAGGGAGCCAGAAAAGACCTCCCATTAACCAGATGTTTGGAATACTGAATAGGGCTGAAGGGTTAATTAGATAGAGACTCACTCTCTTTAGTTCAGCTCGAGTGAAAGGTGATGGAAACACGATCTATCTAGAATAATTAAAAACTGTAAAACATTTTACTTGAGGTGAACATGTGGAATCGTCATTAATGTCTGTTGGCCGTTAGGTGGTTGTTCGCTTTGTGGCTGTCGAGGAGGACTGCAAGTAAACTGCCGTCTGGGCCTCTTTTTGTCCCTGCCTGCATCCACAAAATCCCACGGCCTCCACTGTGGGATGGCAGGGACCAGCAGGTCAAAAACACCCACCAGTCTGGGCCTGAATTGCTGTGACCCCAGCCACGTCCACCAGTTTTTTTGATTTATTTGTTTTTTATTTGAATCATAGTTCAAGGAAATCCAATGTCAAAGAACGGTTTTTCCATAAATAAATTATGCTTGTTAATGCAGTGCTTCTCAAACTGTGGGGCGGGCCCCATGGGACACGAGCCCCTGGAGGGAAGGCAGAGACAACTAGGTCAAGATATGAAGTAAAACTAAGCTGAATTAATATCATTTTGTTCATACCTGATAAAAAATTGTTGGTATGAGGCGATCAGAGAAAGCTATGTTATAATAAAGATTACAGTTATTGTAATCAAGCAACCTTAAATACAAATGTATGTGATTTTCACTTGTAATAGCCTTAGCATTAAGAGACTGAGACATATGTAATTTGAACACTGATATCAGCTGGAGTACAAATGTAAAACTTAGCATTCTAGTATATCTTCATAGCTTATATAATGTATGTCAGTATGCATAGAGGACCCTTGTTAAGCAGATCTCTCTCCTGGGATAGTGCCAGGGCCCAGAGGAAGGCAAACTCTAATGAGCACGTAGTTACAGCTCTCACACATCCTGGAGGAGCAGTGATCATCAGTTGGTAAAAAGCAAATGCTCCCTAGGAAACAGCTTGACCCTGCTGCTCCTTGTTTCCTCATCCTGCCATTCCTATTATTCAAATATATTTATATATTTATATCATTATTTATCTGCTGTAAGTGGAAGGAGCCAACACAGCAACACCTCATCTGCATAAGACAGTAGCTAACTGCCCTAGAAGCGCCTCAGGATACGAACAGATGGGAGTGTTTAGCAGCCTTCCCCACCTACTCCTCCCACCCAAAACACACACGCATGCACACACACGCACGCACACACACATTTACTAGAATCCACACGCATCCACCTCTCCTTTACCCTTTTTTCTCCCTCTGCACCCACACCATGAGCCTACCCCCGCCAAATGTTCAGTTAACCTGTCAGCTCTCTTTGCCCAAAATTCAAGATGCCATATGCCTCAGTCTGACTTCTAACCCTCTGCTGCTGCTCTTCCCCGTCTCCTTCATAGTGACATGAAAGTCCCCCTTGAAAATAAGGATGTCTCTCCTCTGCTGTTTGATTCAGAACGGCTGGCTGAGATCACAGCGATTGCAGGCATAGCTTGTCTTGTATAATAAAAGCAGTCACTTAGCATTACATGACACAGTAGGAACGCATTCACCATAGCTGCATCGAAGAGACTTTTGATGCTCTATCTGGGTAAATATAACAGATAACTTGTGAAATAAATGCTGTGCTATGCTGTTTGTAAAATGCTATGTTGGAAGAAAGATTTGACTGAAGTGTGCAATCTTAACACAGAGATCAGCTGGCTGCTCAATGAATGGAAATGTCATTTCTCACTGAGAGTGACTGATTGTTAAAACAAACACTTAAAATGAACCTTGGGAGCCCGAATGTTTGTCCTGTGGTATAACATCTCATAACTGTTTCTTCTGCGAGCTTTAGCTGTCCTGTCCAGTGAATTCCAGGCCGTTTGCCCTTGCATGGAGGGCAGCTCCCAGCAGGCCTGGCCATAGTGACAGTTTGTTGTTGTTTATAAGGTCATCACCACTATAGGGGGCAGCATATTTATTACACTCACCCCATAGCTCTGTTTGTCTCTGGCAGTCTGTTTCTCTGTGGGCTCCTGTCATAAGGTCAGAGGGTACTTAGTATTATCCTCCTCTTGTCTTCACAACAGGCCAGGGAAGTCACTGTGCCTCTGAAAGAGTAAAAAGGTTAATTGGCCTTATCAAAACAAAAATGCAAAGTTTACATTGAAAGTGGGGCAAAATCTGCAATAACTGAAATTTCTGCCATGCAGATGTACACCAAGTATCCAGAGCATTAGAGCCTGCCTAATATTGTGTAATTCCTCAATGTCCTGCCAAAACAGTTTGACACTCCCGGTGCACCTGGTCTGACCATTAGCTTATGGTGGATGTTTGGTGCGGACTGCAGTCCATTTTCATTTGAGTTTGGATCAACCAGAAAAGTCCCAACCAAACTGATTCGGTGTTAAAGGTGCCCTACGTGTTTCCACCAGATGAGCCGAGGTCTAAATAATCCTGGAAGATAATTTTATCCACCCATAAAGTTTCTGCTCAGAACGTATTTCTGAACGTTCAGATTCAGCTTCAGGGCTGAATTTTACTGAAACATGTCAAACATAAACAAGTTCATGTTGTCAATTGTCAATTGACAGCAAACATGTACTTCACAGTGTTTCTTCAGTTTGTCACCAGGTTTTCTCCGTAGCACAATCGAAGAGAGCAGCAAACATTTTTCAGCAGAAGGAAGATATGCCAGGGATGATGCCTCAAAAACAGCAGCAATATTTTTTTCAGGCGATGCATGTAAAACCACACACGACACGAGTTGTGATGCTGTTTAGCATTTATGTTTATTGTTGTAGCTCCCACTGAGTCTACTTTGAATGGTTACAGTGTTATGGCTCATAATCAAAACCCTTATAGAGAATATGAAAGGCATTTTTACTTCTGGAACCTCACCGATGAGTTCTGTTGGTCAGATACATGAGAAATCGCAGATGTTTAACTAGCACAGCAGTCACAGTCAAACATTGCAAATGTCATTTCCAAAAACTCACCATATTTGGTTTGAGACAATGCTACCTTGTCAAAATCTATATGCTACAGAAAAAGGTACATAGTGTACTAAATTAAAGTACTAATGAAAGAATTAACACACACTGTAAGGCAACAAAACCTTGAATGTGTTGAACTGAGCACACTGTGTTAAGAATTTATGGTTTCCTCTTTGAGATTTACATATTCTCACTTTAAGTCCTTTATCAAGTCCAAATACTAAACCTGTGATTGGTCCTGCTTCTCAGATGCAAGAACTCACTGCTTTTGTTCCTCTTTACATCATAGTAAACTGAGATTCTTTGGGTTTTGGCTTGTTGGACACACAAAACAAGACACCTGTGTTAATGGGTTTGGATGTTTTATAAAACAAGCAATGCGGAAAAGCAAGAAAATAATAGGTAGATTAATCAATTAAAAAAATAAACAGGTCAAGGTGCAGGCACAGATGCAAAATATATTGTATTACTGTACGTGCTATAATCTACCAGTTTAAATGCAATAAGCAATATCAGTGTTAAAATTCTAGCTGAGAATCACTCGCAATAGACTCAAGCGTGTGGTGTATTCTGAAAGAGAGACATAGAGTAAGGAAGTGTCTGGGAGTGGGAGCAGCAAGCTAAGTAAGGTTGTTAGGAGGAAGCGCTGACAGTCCAATCCAGCACAGCGACCATTCAAAAGACAGCTCCTTTTGTTTCTGCCTCCCTTTCTTCTGCCATGCTAGAAAAAAGAGGGTGAATCTCTGTGCGCAGTAACCCTCTGACACCTCCCTCTGATCTGCCTCCTGCACTCTACCTCCTCCACCCCACCCCACCCTTCCCTCACCACCACACCACCTTTTCCTTCCCCTACTACATCCCTTCACCAGCACTCTCCTCTCTCTGCCACCTCTCCCTCCATGCCTCTATCTGTCTCTCCCCCTCCCTATGCATATACCAATGTCTAGGAGTCACTCTCCTGGTTGCCACAGTAACCACCCCCCCCCCCCCCCCCCCCCCCCCCACACACACACACACACACACACACACGCACGCACACACTCACACACCCTACCCACCCCCAGTACACACACACACACACACACACACACACACACACACACACACACACACACACACACTCTGCACCTAAACAGGAGAATGTGTCTCAGTCTGACAGAGACAAGGGAAATTTGGGGGAGGCATATTTCAGAAAGACTGCTGTTGCACATTTGTCTTCTCCTCTACAGTTTTTATCCACATATGCACCACACAGCAGACAAAGCAGGAGAAAAAGACTGAAGAAAAAACTGTCGAGAGTAAAGACATGAAAACAAACAAACCAAAAAAAAAAAAAAAATACGTGCAGAAAGCAGTCCTAGAATGTCAGCCTTTTTTAAAACACATTTACAGCACCAGTAGTCCTGCTGCTAACCAGCTCCATCCACCTGCTCCAGCCATATTGCCCCATCCCCCTCCTTCATATCAGTCCTCCTACCTCCTTCACCCCCCCCACACACACACACAGACACACACACACACTCTGCCTTTTGCCTTGTCGTCTGTGAGTAGCAGTCAGGTGTTGGTGGTGATGTTGGAGTATCTGCCCATGCAGCACTGTGCTTTAGACAAGTCATTGAACACCTGAGCTCACTGTCCCTGTCTGTCTGCCTGTCTGTCTGTCACCGTCTCGCTGTCTTTAAATGTGCCCAGTGCCCAATTGCACTCTCATTACCTCCTAATTAGTCTGAACACAACAGCAACTGGTAGCGCAGTCACAAAGAGAGCAGAATGTAAATCAGTTACATCCATTCTGACATTATTTGTAAGACTTCTTTTTCCTCCACTGGGTGGTGGCATGTTAAATGCTCCCCCGGTGATTGTGGTAATTTAGAGCAATATGGTAATAAGGGTTGCTGATGGCTATTTCTCCTCTCACCAGCCGCTGTTTTTGTGCTTTCATGAGCTGTTGTTGGCCAAATTACATTGAGGGTTTAATTGGGTATTTTAGATCATGGGCATCACAGTTGATGGATGATATAAATCAGCTCAGTGATCATTGATTATCACTTTCCAGAGCATGCATCATAAATTAGGCCAACATTGGCTCATGCTGTTTTATTTGTATAAGCTAAATAAGTATAGCAGAGCAGAGGAATGAGCTATCTCTGTAAACCTGGCGGAGCTTTTATTCTGAATTTGCTTGTGATTTGTTTACATCAGTAACGGTGCTACATGCAGATGTGAAACATGGCTGTGATTACAGTACAATTATTACTTTTATTTACTGTAGTATAAATATGCTGATTACAGTCAAAAATTGATTATTTTATGGAGTCATATCTATGTGACCACAGATCTATGTGTTTTAAATTCTAGATATATATATCTATACACATACATGTATACTGACAATGCAATATGTATATATATATATATATATATATATATATATATATATATATATATATATATATATATATATATATATTTATGACTACATATTTAACAGTGAAAGGATAAACACCTACTTCTTATTTATTAGTCTAACATTAAAACTTTAATGAGAAATAACCAGTGCTGTTGTGACTTTACATTGTAGACGATAAGTAGCATAAATTGTAGTCTGTAACTATCAAATGTTTTAATGTTTTTATCATGCTAAAAAATATCAACAAACATTACTCCTGTGTGGTTTCTTAATTTTGAATCAGTTCTGGCTGGATCCTGAGGATATTTACTGATAAATATTATAAATTGCATCTCAGAGCAGTCATGATAAACAGGATAGTCTCTGGCTTTGGCCACCTCGCTGCATCTTCCTGCTGCCTCCAAAGACCTTGATGACATGTCCAAGCTTTTCTTTCCGCAGCAGGCTTATTGAAAGGTTTTTACCAAACATATTACAGCCACTCTGCCCACACATCAGTGCTTTAATTGCACATTTGATCATTTGCCAGGAACTACTCTCCTCCTCGATGCTGGCTGCACACCTTTATGGGTCCAATAAATAAATAAATAAATAAAATAATCATGGAAAATTACACTGAAGAATTGCCTGCTGCTGGATTCACTTATTCACTTAGTTTCATTGGGGTTGGCTGGGTTTGTACAAGCTGTCAAAATGAGGTGGAGTTAAATGACTTTTCATCCTGTTGGATGGATCTTTTTTGTTTTTTTAATTTAGTGATTCAACTGAAAGACATGAAAGACTGCACGTTTGTCCCTGATCAATTATAGCTGACCAACAGACAACCCAAGAGAAGTCTTTAGGGCTAGTGCTTCATGAGGCAACTGAGGCATCCAAGATGCAACATCAGCTGTCATTAACAGGAACAGGACACAATATCTGTATGGTAACACATATTGTATTGATTGCTCTTGGAATCAGTTATGAATAGACTTACACTAAATACCAATATTTATTTTAAAAGATCCCGAGCTCTAAACAGCCAGTCACAGCTTGGTTGTGGGAGGGTGCTTGCTGTTGTTAGGGGAAATTGATCACCTCCTTACGATTGCTTTGGTCTCGTAGTTTGTATGGAAGGTACCAACTTGTCTGCAAACACTCTCCAGCTACTTGCTAAATGTTTGTGAAGCTGTGAAGACTCCAACACGGGACAGGAAGTGGAGACTGTTCACCCGGTGATAAGTGCTGTCGGCCCTGCTAAAAACAGTAAATGTGGAGCACATTTGAAACACTGGAGCTGTGTGGGCGTATGTGCATCTCTGCACACACTGTGGGTGACAAGATGACAAGACAGAGAGAAAGAGAGACCAGGGAGTTTATCTCCCTCTTTACGGCTTATATCAGTGGAAGAGCATGGAATTATGGTTAACTTTGTTCACATAAGAATGAGTTAGCCTACAGTACACATTCAGATATCAGCTGAACATGTAAAACACTATTAAGTTCTAACATTTGTCTAATTTTTACTCCTTTTTTAAAACTTTGTTAGAGGTTTTTAACAAAGTTGAGCATTAACGCTTAGCTAATTTAAGAGTTATATATTTTATATGAAAAAACAATAGGCCAAGCATGTTGCCAGTCTTAATAAAATGATCGGCAGATGGCCTCATGTCTTTTGGGTTTAAGTCTTTTGGTTTAAATCAATATGCGACCTCCAGAGGTGGTTTGGCTGCTCTGCTCATATTTCCGTCACAATGTACAGTCACCGTTTTATTAGTTTGATTTTAAATTCAAACTTAAAGGGAAAACATCTTTAAAAAGTGATCCTCCTTGATTGCACATCCATCTATCTATCCATCCATCCATCCATCCATCCATCCATCCATCCATCCATCCATCCATCCATCCATCCATCCATCCATCCATCCGCTCAACCCTCCCTCCTCCACCTCTACTCAGGCTGGTGTCTGGTGTTTACGGGCTTCCTCAGCAGGCGGGGTTGTTTAACGAGGGCAGGGGGACAGTGTGGCACTAATTGCTGTGTGTGATTTATACCAGGCTGGGACCAGGCAGGAACACAGGCAGACGATGGTACTCTGAGAGCAGCTGCTTTGCCCAATATTTACTTAACCCTCTGCTGGCGGGCCTGGCACCAGCGCCACTGACGATGGGTCTGTAGGGAGTCGTTTCATTGCTTAGCACTATGTACTGCAGCAGGATTGTGGCCATGTTTGGGGATTGGCTCAGAGTGGGGTTGTGTGAGAGTGTATGGTAGGTAGATTGGAGCAATTACAGAGAGAAATGCGATTGGTCTCCTGACAGTTTGGCGGTCCAGGAAAAATTGTAGGTTTTATTTTTTAAAAACACCTGAACCTGTTTTTTTTTTTTGTTTGTTTGTTTGTTTTGTTTTGTTTTTTGGTAAATGGCCATCTACAAGGTTACAAATAAACATAAAAAATTTTCTGCATGGATGAACAGAGGACTCCTAAATGGTAATTAGTAACACTTTGAGTTTGATCCTATATTGAGCATTGTGATTTGTACAGTGCTCACTCTGCTGTCATGTGTTAGTAGTGATAGACACTTAAATCCCACGCCTGTCTGCCCAGCTCATCTGGAGTGATAGTCTGAGACATCTCAGGGTTTGCATCTGCAACTCAATTATTCACACCTCAAGGAAATTAGCAGCAGAAGGTGGCGAGGTGTGTTCCTGTGATATATCAGTTCAAGAAGTCAATACTATGTAAATATTCACACCTTTTATGAGCCTAATGACTCATTTACACTTTAGAGCAGCAAACAAGCTCTGGATCAGACCATGAACAGCAACATGCAAGACCAAGATGATGGAGGGAAAAGAGGGGTAGAAAATAAAGGAGGGGAGCCTGATTCGGTCTCCACAGCAACATTGATTGATATTCTTCAGGTGGAGCAGCTGTCAAGCGGCCTGGCCACTGCAAGCTAATACTCTGAATGGGGGAGGGAGGAGCATGAGGGAAGGGAAACACCAAGGAAAAGGCAAGAACTGAAAAACAAGTAGGGGACAGTGAACAAGATGGGCAAGAGGAGCAGGTTAAATTGAAATTTAGCATAAGGGGAAGGAGTGTTTGTTGTTGTTGTTGTTGTTTTGTTTTGTTAGTTTTTTGTTGCTATGATTATTGCCATTGGTTGCTGTGGGAATTTGGTAACAGTGGAGTAGTCGAGTCGTCATGTCTTCATCCTCTGCACTGGAAATCTTGAGAAAGAAGAAAAAGTTTTTCAGTTTTAGCATTTGGGAATTCAGTTTCTGTGCATATCATTCTCCTTGAATGTGACCATTTTTTATGTGCTTTTGCAGCATCACCGTTGTTCTGTGAGGCCTAATTTTTCACTTCCTTCGAAATTCTGTATTTTATTCTTATGTTGTCATTTATGTCATTGCAGAATTTTAGTGAGAGTAATCTGAATGAATCCTTTCCCTCTTTGCTGATGCCTTACAATGATTTAAAACAACCATAATAATAATAAAGGAATTTTTAAAAATTTTTAGAAAATAAAAATAAAATAAATCTAATAAAATTTGATTAAAAAAATAAAAGGAAAAATTAAAGAACAAATGAAAGAAAATTAGATTAAATAAGAAAATACATTAAATAAACTAAAAAAAATACAAAATATTTTTCTTATTTCTTGTATTTTGGTTTTTATTTATATGTAATTTTATATTTCTTATATTTTTTACATTTCATTACTATTATAAAAACCATCTAATGTGAGATATTTGTTGGTTTTTATAATAATAAACCCATTTACAAATTCTGTGAATTGTTTTTGTCAGATTTTTAAAGCCATGCATACACACAGTCCTGTGTCTTTATACACAAGACACATTTCATCATTAACCACAAATGCACGCAAAGCCTGTCTTATTTCATACTCTGCATATGGAAAAAACTGTTTGCATCTCAAATTATTAGACAATGCAATAAAAGAGGTGCAAAGAAGCAGCTGAATTTGCCAGACTGGATAAATTAAGTCAAGAACAGGAAACGGGATTGAGATGGCGCAAAATTATATCAGTGAAGTTTGTGAATGGTGAGTTTTAAATATCAGTGCAGATAGACGAGTTTCTAAACTGAAAATAATAATAATGCTGGCTCTGTGAAATAAGCTGTTTTTGTTGTACGTGAAGTTTTTTCTTTCTTCTCTCTCAGTTATTGACTTGCTCTAGAAAACAAGCACACAGAGTCTTAAGTATATGTGAGGCCAGCACCTTTTTACTGCACACTTACAAATACACATTTTTTGTGTGGGAAAAGGCGCACACATGCTTTTTGTCCATATACATCATTTATACAATTGGGCCCCAGGACTGTTTGCATTTCTTTTTACTTAAACTCTTAAAAATAAATTGGGATAATTAATTATCCATTTAATTATCACATAAAATAGGTAATGAAAAATAAAGCTCATGTACAGTATAGCTGGAATGGCAGGACAGATGTTAAACGGTCTTCATCTGTAACTACAGTGTCAAATCACTAAGAAAAGAAAGAGCGAGCGAAATAAACAAGACTAATTCAAACAGCTGCCTGGTTTTCTGTTTTTCATTAATGAGCATTAAACTGAGCAGTTGCAAAAACATTCAGCATCACATAAGGATGGGTTAAAATATTCGACACAAACAGTTAAACAAATCTTGAAACTCTTAGGAGATACAGGCCTGCGGGAAGATCCTCCAGTCTCTCGCTTTTCACCAACTCCTTTGCGAAGTTTCAGAAACAATTAGATTACAAGGTTGTTTCACTGAGACCTGCATTCATTTATATTCATTTATATCACATTTAAAGGAAACTATGTACACTTGCACATGCACATTTGTGTATTTGCGCACAAAGATATGACATGCTCTCTACTACTAAAGGATAATTCAGATACCAGTGGGTGTTGGATTAAAGCTGTGATTTGTCAGCAGGATTATGCAAAAAGTGAAACTAGAATAATACACGCAAATCACAGCTCACACGTCGTGGGGCTCCAGTTTCACCTTTTTATTGCACTGTGAAAAATGTGTTTTAATCATGCTTTTCATCGCACAGTACTACACAGAGCAGCACCTTCTTAAATTTCATGCTATTAGTCGTTTCCATTCCCATAGCTGTGATGGCCAACAGGATCATACAAATCTGCCTTTCAATGATCAAACATTCATATCGCAAAAAAAACTACAATTTTTTATGATGTATTCAGTTGAAATCCGTTTGTGTCAGATTATGTGAAGCAAAGCAAATCCAAATTTGTGTACTCGGCTGAAGTACATTTACATATTTAAATACTGGCTAGAATTCAGTGCTAAATTTAGTTTCACTTCATGACAAAAAAAGTGAAATGTTAACTGGCCTGAAAATAATGAAGCAAAGTTTTCTGACTGCAACAATACTAAGAGGAAAAAGAGAAATGTTACTAAAATCCACTGTGTCAAAACATGTATATGCAGGGTCTTTGAGCTACACATTTGAGCAGAGTGGGCAAGATTTTAGATAAAGTGAGTGAAGGTGAGTGAACATTAGAGCGTTGGACTGAAAGATGATTAAATGTAGAAAATGAAGAAAATGTTTCTAAAAAAAAAAAAAGTAGCCAAATCAACATTTTGACAGCTGTCTGATATGCACCTCACTGATGACCTCTCACTGCTGTCAGGTGAAGTAACAGTGCAGACTTATTGCAGTCACTCATCTCTACTGTACATGTTGTTGCCTCTCATTGATTTTTGAGATGTTGTGAACCAGACTGAGACGGTCTGCAGAGCCGTTCTGGCCCTCAGGCCTTACTTTCATGTGTGGAGAATAATACATTATAATGTTGCCTGCATTTTAGCAAAATATAATTATAATTCATTAATATCATAAATGGAAGACTTTGAACTGGACCATTCTACTAAATGGATATTACTTGAGGTTTACCTATGAACTTCTTCTGTTCTGTGTTATTTGAGTAATTGTGGGTTTGCTATTATTTACTTCAGTAAAGGAATGTCTCATTATTTCAGCAACCATATATAAACTGATTGTTTTCAGTGTATTTTCATTTTTATTTTTTTTGTGAGTTTAATAAATGAGGTAAAAAAATCACTGATCAGGATAATGAGATCTGATTCAGGACAACACGCCGATTTGCCTGAGAGATTTGTAAAATTATCTTGCTCCACTGGCTGACTCAGGCCCTAATTTTAATGGAAATGTGCTTTTTTTTTCAGGCTAAAAACCGAAGTAAACGTCATGTCAAGACGTAGTTTGTGCAAAGTTATGGATGGAGGCTGTAGCTCTGGGCTATGATCAGACAGGGTGACTCATTAGGGAGCAGCAGTCTTTTCATTTCCTTCTGTATAATCACTGTAATGTGGATTCCAGCCTTTTCATTTATAGACTTTTATACACTCAGCTCGCCAGAGTGGTTTTAACTTGTCAGGATTTCATTTTTTTAGATTTTAGACTTGCTCCATTAGTAATTAAAATCATAGTTTGATCCATTATTCGATCCATTCTGCCATCTCATGCGAAGCAGAGGAAAAAGTTTTTAGTGTTAGTGATTAAATGACTTGAGGTGTTTCACTTTAAGAGTCTGTATTTCTTCTTAATGTCCACCTTCACTGAGGTTGTGCACAGCCATGATTGCCATTCATGGATTACTGTGTCTGTTCAGCACCACGGAGAGCTCCACTCAGCACAGTTATAAGGAGGATTGGTTCATCCAAAATCAGGAGACCTGAAACACAAAAGTTTGTTTAAGGACTGTTAGCCACTTTTTTATTCTTCTTTCCCTTTCTCTCTTGCTCCAATATGCTTCTCATTTATTAAAGTTTTGAATTTGTCTTTTGAGCTCAGTGATCCAAAAGGTGGTTTTTATCACTTGAAAGCAAGAAAAAGGCAGACTTTAATTGATTTTAAATGTGAAATGTGCTCCAGTGATTTTCAGTGAATGAAAGCTTGCAGTATGAACACATCTACAAGCACTGGGGTCAAGGCATTTTATTTAGCTTTAATATCTGCCCAAAACAGGACTCACAGTAAAGAGGATTATTTTATATTTCAAGATTTATCATATTTTTCAGTAAAAGTAAATCTAAGACTATGAATGATTTCATTTTTAATAGTTTGGTCACCAGCGTTTTCTGTTTGCACTTTACCTGATAGAATCAGCAACATTTGGATAAAGGTTTTCTACAACTTATTCCTATTTTTCCAAAATAAATTTTATAGCCTGAAGAATTTTTTTCTTCATCATTTCCTTACCTTTTATTAAGTTGTGTTGCTATTGTTTGACATTGATAAATATTTTTACAATGAATTAGACAAATAGTTAAGAGCTGCACAAAATGTCCTGCACATACTTTGATAACTCTAAAAGAGTTGAGAACGAATGGAAATCTCTGTGTCAGTGTTTCTCTCAAAGCACATGTATTTTGTCTTGCCACAACATCCTCGCACTCTCCCACTGTTCTCCTCCACCTTTATCTTTGTCCCATCGCTCCCTCCTTCCCTCCCCTCCTCAGTGTGGTTCCTGAATATTTAATAAGCCTGAATTACGGAGGCTCTCAACTGTAATGACGGGAAAATCAGACAATTAAAGCAGAAGGGCTCCGGCTTTAAGTCTCACCTCCCCCAGAGGAGCCAGAGATTATTTAAAGTGGCACACTGTTTGATTATCTAATCCTCCTCTTGCCCCTTCTGCTTTACTCACAGAGCAGCATCGCCTGCTCCACTTGCTACCGCAAATTACCATGAAACACCAAGCAGTGCTGTATTGAAGTTCTTTTCCATGAACTGGAATATTGTGCCATGAGGTCTCAAGGGAATGGCACTTTGGGAATAACTCTTTTAGTAACTGAGGTTATCACAGTTTAGCAAGGGCTTCGAGGATTGTCTTGTTCACACTTAGGAAATGTAATTAATAACCATGCTACGAACGCACATTTGCATGACAACCACATTACTTACATTACGTCATATTGTAAACAAATAAGTGTGTGTCAGTGGAAGAGAGTATTTCTGTTCCCCAGGTGGCACAAAGGCTGTTCAAGATCTTCCTCTTTTTTTTTTTTTTTTTTTTTTTAAATTCAGTCTTTCTGTGCTTTCATCGGGCAAAAGCAAAATAAAGGTGAGACATTGTGTGGGACCCACCAAGAAAACCCTGATCTGCTGCACTAGCTGGGCTGTTCTATCCTTTTTTTTTTCTTTTTTAACTTTGCTCCAAAAACAAAGCCTGTTTTGGTGTTGGTTTGGCAATAAGCAGAATTGTTGTCAACTTGACTTATTATCCGGACAAAGTGATGGCTTGTGATGAGTAGATAGTAATAGCTTCCTTAATGTCTGCCAATGCTGCACACACACACAGAGGTTCTCACAGTCAGAGAGATGAATATTCATGATTATACAGCTGAGGCTCAACACTGGCTCATTTAGTGCTGGCCAGAGAGAGGCCAATGATAGCATTGTAAACACACAACCATCAGAGATTTAATAGCTCAGCTCCAGTACCGGCTAATTGCACTGCACACACAGAAAACACACACAGAGACAGGCACAGATTTGAAAGCTATTGTGATGAGATTTCCCTCTTCAGTTTTGATTCAGCAGACAAACATTTGTCTGATAGGGGAAAAAAAAACATACTCACGCAGCTGCCTCAAAACAGTCTGATGGAGAATAGAGACATCCAGTCATAGTACGTCAGTGTCTGCCAAATAGGTCCTGTACAAACACACTCCATTCTTCCACTGTGCTTTGTTTGATTCTGTTTAGATTTGGTTAGATAGAGTTTCATTGGACTGTCTATACAACCATACAACCATCCTGAATATAGGATCAGTGGAGGATAATGGACAACACAATAGCTGCCACTGCTGCTCTCATATTAGGTTGACATGATAGGTGTTCCACATGTGTCTGCTGTGTTATATTCCAGGAACATTTAATAAATTCACCTTAACTTAGATGTCAAATAGTTTCCCAGCAGACAGCTTGTACTGTAAACCCACTGACATATAAGAGAACAAACACTTTTGCGGCATTTTGTTCCGCAGGGAGTTCGGATGTCTTGTCTGAAGACAGACAGAATCCTAAAGCTCTGCATTTGAACAGAGAAATGTGGAGCAACAACGAGGCTGAGCACCTCAGGGTTTAAGCTTCCCTGTTACCTCCTGATTTGAATGTCGTTCAACGCCTATTTGCATCTAGTTTTAATAGCAGTTTATTCAGTCAAGCAGAAGATGACATCTTTTTCTTTGGCTGACATATGAGGCTGTTAGCCTGAGGCCAGTGCGTGTCTAGTTAATGAGCAGAGGGATGCTGCTGCTGATTAGGAACAGCAATAAATAAGCTCAGCCTCCTACTCTGATCCAACTTTGTAGTGGGAAGATCAGAGCTAGACCCAGATAGGCTGCTTTAACTTTTTAATCAAGGTGGGCTGAGAAATGAGGAAAGGTGCTTATTTTGTGTATATGAACTTACAACAGTCAAAAGTACTTAAACCCCTTTGCGGAAGCTAGAAAGAGATTTATTCCTTTTAGTAGCCAAGCCCAAAAAGAAAGAAAGAAAAAACTGCAAGCACAAAAACTAAAGCAAAGCACATTTTCCCCTTTTATCCCTTTTACATACATTTTAATCTAGTGTATGTCAGTACTAAAAGATTTGCCTGGACAGTACATGTGTGTGATTGTACGTCTCTCCACCATTTACAGTATTGGGAATATTGCTTGCTAAGCGAATGGTGGTCAGTGTGTTGCCATGGTAACTGTGGCAGCTGTCAGTGTGTGCCTCCTGTAAGAATGACAGATGACTTTTATTAGAGGGGCTGTAAATTGGTGGGGTCCCCTCTCTCCATAGAGATGCTCATCCCAGTCTGATCATTTTGGAGTCACTCTGCCAATAACAGTGACCAGGCCTAATTACAACACAGGCCCTCCTGGGCTCATCATACACCCATTAATACAGACTACACTGGCAATCCTGGCACCAGTCACTGTGTGACATTCTCATAGTGGGAGACAATAAGGCATCACATATGGTGTGATTATGACCGCGGTTACATGTTATTAAAAAACAAGTGTTTGTCAGTTATTATTTCACTAAAAGTAATTATAATTTAAATGGGCCGCTGTGATGGTCCCTGTACATTTACACAAATTAACACAAAATTGTTTTGTGCACATTGTAGCTTTGCTGAACAGAGGGTGCGTACACACCATAGTTTAGAAAAAACATCAAGGCATTCGTTTTTATATGGATAATACTGCACTCACCTACTCACTTCATTACTGAGGTTACTCAGTCTTGTGCCTTCTTTTGTTTCATTTTCGGTTCTCCAGACCTGCATCTCAAAATGTTGAATCCAACCTAAAGGACTTTGCTCACCTTTGGTCTGTAAGCCTTCAACTGTGTAAGCAGCCTGGATTATCTTTTTTTATTTATTTATTTATTTTTAATCAGGCTGCGTGACTTTGAGTGGCCAAGGTTACAGCGACACTGTAGGCCTCAGCTGTCTCCAGGGACCACATTCCACTCACTAATACACTCCAAGACAGTTGCCCATTGGGGACACTGCCAGCAGAATGATGAGGAAGCAATTTTTATCTGCATTGTTTAGCTGACGCCGTTGCTTTCCCATCAGTGGCATCCAGACTGTGGGTGTTGATCAGGACAGATGACTCAGAGTTCTTCAGAGCAGTCAGAGGAGCACAGGTTGACATTTTCAAGGTCATGGAGAAAGAACCATTTTTTTCTGTTAAATGAAAGAAGTTGCAGTGTTGCTTCATTTAAGTAAAATATCTTTTTATACCATTTTTTAGCAACATTTATTTTGTTAAAATGTGAGCCACAAATATATAAACAGATTTAATAAAGTCACTACTTGCTTTATGTGTGCACTCATTTTTAGTGTCAAAATATCTTTACATTAGGTTATATCCAGTAGTTGCGTTTGAAACAGTATATTTGCTCTGAGAAATGCTGGGCAAGAAACAGAGAGAAGAGACCTAGCTTCCTGTTGAGATCTGTCAAACAGAGCTGCCACTTTTCTTTTGATAATTGCTCTGCCTAGCCATGATCTGAATTAGCATATGAAAGTTTTCTTCTTCACTGGGAGTGCATAGCTGTAAGCTAATTTGTAAGTCATTTTAGATGACAAAGAGTGGCTGTTTCCCATAAGTGCTCTTTCCCTCTTGATCTTTTATTTTATCTCTTTTTCTTTCTATCGCTCTTTTTTTTCATAAATTTCATCCTTCCCCTACTCATGTCTTAATTAAAATATTGAACCACGGGCCATGGAAGCCCTGGTGGTCTGATCCCTGGCTGTTTAAACTAACCCTTAGGACATGAAATCTCACCTCTCTGATGGGGAAGGAGCCTGAGCTAGTGCATAAGGTTGAGTCAGGCTCACCTCAATGCACAGCTTGTCCTCTGGAACCAGTCTCCTGGAGGGTGACTAGATTCTGTTACGATCAGGAGTTGCCCTCAGTGAGAGGTGGCAGGCAGGTGCAGGTATACTTGTATGAACAGGACCTGTTTCTTGGGTGCACTGGGAGCATCTGACAGAGGCCCTGGTCCACTAGAGCTTCAATTCACTCCTCCAGCAGAACTTTGACAACATTCCAAGGGAGGCTGGGAACAATGAGTCTGACTGGACCATGTTCCACACATCCATTTCGGAGGTGTGGAACATGGGGTGAGGTCACTGAGGTAGTGAAACAACTCCTTGGTGGCAGAAAATCTGGGATGGATAAGATTAGCCTTGAGTTCCTTCAGGTTCTGGATAGTATGGGGTTGTCTTGCTTGGCATGCCTCTGCAACCTCATATGGAGATCTGGGGAGGTGCTTTTGAATTGGCAGACTGGGGAGGTGCTTCCCATTTTTAAGAAGGAGGACCGGAGGGTATGCACTAATTATAGGGGGATCATGCTACTCAGGAGAATACTTCCGTTAGTTGAACTTAGATTCTGGAGGAACAATGCAGTTTTCATCCTGGTCATGGAACACATGGCAGTTTGCCTAACCAGTCTACATGTGCTTTGTCTACATGTGCTTTATGGACTTCTTGAAGGCATTCGACCATGTCCCTCAGGGGATCCTGTGGGAAGTGCTTTAGGAGTATGGGGTATCTAGCCCATTGTCCCAGTGAGAACTTGGTCTACATTGGTGGCAATAAGCCGAACTCATTGGGTGGGTGGTGGGTGGGCAGAAACTGAAGGGTGACTCTCCCTTAGTGATAGGGTGAGGAGTTCAATCATTTGGGAGTGGCTCAGAGTACACATTGACCTGTCTGTCCAGTGATGACATATCTTGGTGAAAAGTGTGACACTTGTACAATGGAAATATTCTCACTGTTTCTATTATATCTCACAAGCCATTTAGTTTTCAGTGATATACTGCAAAAACTACCAGTCTAAGTGAACAAATAGTCTCCTTACAGGCTCAGTGTGGCTTATAATGGGATTAATTGAGGCTATTGAGTGAGCAGCCACAGAAAAGCACTTGTGTTTGTGCCATTGATGATGCCAAACCAGCTCAACGGGCCAAGGAAGGGAAGAGGAGATGGCTGATTTTCATGCTGGCCACCTGGGGTGAAGTGAAGCCATAGTTTGAGGAATATATACTAATAAATGCAAATGTGAACAAAAACACATGTTCATATACACAGCATGTTCAGACAGACTCTGTTAGAACAGTAAAGGCTGTCTGTTAGTTGGTGTTAGTATGCAGTAGATTGAACTCAAAGGAGCATGGAAAAGTGTAGGGATGCACCTTCGATCATTATTACTGACCATTCCTCCATACAGCTGTACACAGCTTAAACACATTTGAATTCACTTTCATGCAGACATAAGAACACGGAATCTAACCAAGAATCAGGAATGCAGTCAATTTCACTGACCCTGAACAGTTCTTGTATTTTAAGGATTTATTTTTTGGGGACATTTTTGACTATTTGATAACGCAGCAGTGAAGAGTGGACAAGAAAGAGGGGCAAGACACACAGCAAAGGGCCACGGGTCGGACTCAAACCTGGGCTGCTGTGATTCAGCCATATGGCACATGGTCACCTTCTCAACTGGAGAGCTCAACTGGTGCCCGAGTTCTTCTGTTCCATTCCAGAGGTCTAAATATTTACCTAATATGCATGAATTTACTTTCTGCTGAAAAGATACTAAAAGATAAGAATTGCTGGAAGGTTCAGAACAGAATCCTTAGTGACTCATATCACAGTCACTATAGTCAAACCACAATAGTCAGATTATTTCCATCTACAGTTCTTTATATTTGGTGGCATAGCTTTGATCTGAGACCTTTTTACCTTTGTGCTAACATTTGGACTGGTGTGCATTTACCACTTTTCTAATCTTACTGACCATTCGAAGCATTTTAGACTGCAAGCTTCATTTAACCATAGATTCCTACAATTTATTTAGCCTTTACTAAAATAAGACAGAGTACAGGACTCCATGTAGAAATTTGGGCTGTTAGTCAGAGACACATCTAATGACATTTGTGAGGTTCTGAGATTAGTGTACAACAGGTCAAAACAAGCATCTTGTTTTGACAATGGAAGGAGTATATCATGATTGGAGGATTTCCCAGTAGTCGATATGACTTGGTACCAGTCATCAGCCTGTTGAGTGTACAGGACTTTCAGTGAAAACCCTGGCCAGAGAGAAATGGTGTCTGAGGACAGCCACAGAGAAGCTACACTGTACGTCCTGGTGTCAGATCGATTGGGTGCTGCGTCATCTGACACCTTTGACATGGATCGATGTTCCAGAGACAAAGCAGACAAACAAACTCTGTTCCTTCAAAATAGAAATGAGCACGTAAAGCTTTTCATATCTTTAACAATAAATAAATAAATAAGCTCCCTCTTCAGTTACTGTACCAAATCTTAAATGTGGAAAACATAAGGTGAGGACAGCACACCTTCCTGTTCCTCTGTATGAATAAACAGAAATCAAGATTTGGGGAGAACAACAGCAGGATCAGAGCACAAAACAGAGAAGGTGTTACTGACAGCAAATACAAGTTAGGTTAAGTTAAGATTAAGTTAGATATACCATGAAAGGAGAAGCTGGGTAGGAAGTGAGTTGCAAAGTGGCTTTCGGATTTGCAGCAACTTTGGGCAGGCTAGAGCATAGTGGCCCCTATTTGATAGTTGGATATGTTTGTGTGTGTGTGTGTGTGTGTGGGGGGGGGGGGGGGGGGGGTATCAGCTGAGCAATCGGCTTATTTGTGCTAGCATTGAGATCAACTGATCTGCCACAATCAGCATAACAGCATAACTCCACGGCCTGCACGAACTAATGCTATGCTCGATATCTCTTTTTCTAAACAGTATGAACATTTTATGTTTCAAATGTAACGGTGTAAAAAAAATTACATTCAAAAGCTTGATAATGAAGTGAAGTGAAGGCAGAACTAAAAACTGTATGGACAGGCTATTTTATTTTTGGCCAGTTCTTGCATTTGGTCAGTGTTAGGTGTCAGCCTCAATTCTCAGGAGCTGAGAATGGAATCTAAAAACACAGAGGGTTGATGTTAGACACTGCTACCTGTTAAAAATAAGGATGCCACATTAACTTAGTATTACTAGCTGTTTTCCTCTGCTAATTAAAAAAAAATAATAATGAAATCAAATGTCATCTTTTCAAAACCCTTCACACACAACAGTAGTCAAAGTGGACAAGTAAAAGATGCTTTGGCATAAAATGAATACCGAAGCATCCATGAAAAAAAACATGCATTTCAAAACACAACTCAAAATTACTATAAATGAGACTACACTTAGCTTCATTCAGAGAAATAAAACACAATAACATGTAAGCTCCTATTGAGGAAAAGGAATATATAAGATTTTCTGGGCCAGTGTAGCATTAAACCACATCTCTTCCAGTCACAGATTGCTTCACAGCTCATCCTAAGATGATGTCTTTTTCATTCCTTGTTAGTCTCTATTTATCTGTCCTACAGATGAATCATTTTCTTTATAGAGGTGTGAGGTGTATGACCACCAGACACATGATCAGATGTCTCTCCTGGTTGCACTGAATGCTGGATGTCAGGGACTGTATCAGGCTGCAAAAGATCATTTACCAGATGTATTGAAGGCAGCACACGTGGTGTGGAAGTGAAACTGTGGCCAAATATGACATGGTTGATTTTCACAATAGTAGCTCTCCATTAATCTAGTAAGTGTTTTGTATTTCTGATTGAATATTATAAGGTTTCGCAATCTAGGCAATAATTGTAATGAGAATGTTTCCTGATTCTTGGTAGCAGGCAGCTCTGTAGGTAGCAGACAGGTGAGTGTATTTTCTCACCTAAACAAGCATATTTTGTAACTATTCCTTTAATCCATATTACGTCACTATAATGGTGACATTTGCAATATTTCTAATATTAAACATATATACATACAAGCATACACAGGTATGTGATCTGTTAAATGAGCCTGATTGTACTCACAAATAACTCAAAGACAGTTTAAAGTGTATGTGTGTCTTTCCATGTGCATTTAAAACACGTACTCCCCTTTCCCAGTTTTTTGTCATAGTGACAGGCAGTCTGTTTTAATGAAAGCTCCTCTCATTCATAAGGTTTTCAGCTTTTGATGCCAGAAAAGTTGCAGAGGGAAAGAAGGAAACAGGAGAGAGGGAAGGCAGTGGAGACAGACTGCACCCCACGTTTCCTTTGATATCAGCTTTCTCTGAATGATTTCACTCCTAAAAAGCAAATGCATTTGCAACTAGCAACATTTTAATTTGATAATGTTTTGTGGCTTGTTTCTATGGTTAAGTAACTAAGGACTACACACGTGCACACACATACACACACATAGCCGTAAGAGTCCAGTGTCTCACAGTTGTATCCCTGGTTGTGCATCTCAGCCACAAGCAGGAAAAAACTTCTTCAGGATATCAAACCCATGGTCTCTTTTTTTCTATCTAGGTCAACATTTGCTCACAATAGCATCTTTGCCACCGCCCCCTGTGTATTCCCCACTTTCTTTCTCTGTTTTTTCCCCTCATTTCTCTCTGTCCTCTCATTCACACCTTTCTTATTGCGACATCTTTCTCTTCGGCTCCACTCATGTTTTGTATTGTTTGTCTAAATTATGATCAACGTTTCATTGTGCTGTGTGTTTTTTGCCTCTACAGTGGCAGACCTAATGTGATATTTAAAACATAAATGTAGACGCTAGTAGTGACATAGTGTCATTCTCCTGATGTTTATAAATGGAGTTTTATTGTTGAGCCATTTCAGAGATCATACTTAAGACTTTTACACCTTTTACCATCATTTTAGGCATGCACTATGCAAAGGCCTCTGCCAGCAGTCTAAATCTGTGTTAACGTGTCATGACAGGGCTAAATGAGGGAATTCAGCATCCCATAAAGCGTGCATTATTATATCTCTAGCAGTACTGCCGGAATCCCCCGCCGTACGGTAGACCCATTTGATGCCCATCCAAGATAGGCTTCTCCATCATCTGTGACATGAAATACCCCAATAGCCACCGGCTACAGAACACATCACTCCTCTGAAACACTGACTACCTCTCTCTACTTCCATGTCTTCACACAAATTAGCATTTTATTAGCATGATATTAGCACATCCGACCTGCACAGCCATGCCTTATCAAAGCACTCTGTGATCCCTGGCTCCCCATGCTTTAGTCTGGATCAGAAAAAAAAGGGAGAAAACCTGAGTGAGAAAGAGAGAAAGACAGAGCATTTCCCCTGAGAGAGAGGGAAGAGAGCGATGAGCTACATGATAACGAGCTGTGTTACACTGCTATACAACACACAGCCTTGTCACAGTGCCTCAGAGCTGATTTAGCTGAACTAAATGGGCTGCAGCAGATGTTTGGTGACTACAATCACACAGAGCTGCGTACCGCGCTTGACTTGCAAATATTTGCTAAGAGACTTCAATATTGGCTTTTCTTTATTTCATTCTTTTAGAATGTGTAAGGTTGTGATTTCAGTGCATAAAAATGAAGATACATGGCATTATTTCTACCTATGACTACTGTACTATGGAACTATGGAATGCTAACTGTCTCAAAATAAATTAAAGGAACACTTTTAAAATCAAGTTTCAATGGGGAAAAAAAAAAACATGATATTTAAACTTAGCACCAAAAGTAAGGAAATTTGTGTTTGGTCAATTATTCCTTTGTTGTAACAAACAACAACAAATCTTATACCATTGGAAAGCCTGTTTTTTCCCCCTTAAATGGTGCCACATGATGACCTTGCCAAATCTTCCCTGGTACAAGCCAGCCAATATGGTTGTGTTGGTCACTCTGGCACAAACAGCATACCCAAGCTGATCCTAGAAGTGTTCAGTAGTTGAGGTCAGGTCTGTAGGCAGTAGTCTTTTTGGCTGTGGCTCAGGAGGTAGAGCATGTCATCTACTAATCAGAAAGTTGGTGGGTTGATTCCTGGCTGCTCCAGTCTGCATGCCAAAATATCCGAAGATACTGAACCCCAAGTTGCTTTCCGATGCAGCCGTGAGAGTGTGAATGTGTGTGAATGTTAGCTAGAAAGCCCTTTGAAGTAGAAACAGTGCTTGTATGAATGTGTGTGTGAATGGGTAAATGCAAACATGTTGTATAAAGCGCTTTGAGTGCCCAGCTAGAGTAGAAAACTGCTATATAAGAACTAGTCCATCTACCATTTACCATCTGATAAACTCGCTCTGTGGGGATGAGAGTTGTCATCTTGGAGGATAGAGTTTGGTCCCAGACTGTGGAGCTATGGGATTGCCATGGTTTGCAAAATCTCATTTCAGTATCTCTCTGCACTGTGATTGTCTCAATGATGACAAGTCTGATTGTCAGCACCTGGGGTACCACAAGCTCGAAACAAGAGTCAATAGCAGAATAAGCTGTTTGGCATTGGCAGAGAAGATTTGGCAAGGTTTTTATGGACCCAACCCACAAATGCATTTTTTCATTGCCAAGTAGCATTGTTAGAACAAAGAAATAATTGACCAAACACAAATTTCCTTACTTTTTGTGCTTGAGTTTTATATTGATATGGACTGGGTAATGCGTTTGGAACAAAAAGATGCCACATTGTTTGTTGGAAGACACTCTGAAAATCAAAATGAAAAAATGGTGCAGCAACAGTGATGATGATGCCCAGTGTGGGTATTGCAGCAACTCAAACTTGTACTCAGTAGTTTGCGTGGCCCCCACACAGATGACGGATGGTGTCCTGGGGGATCTCCTCCCAGATCTGAACCAGGGCATCATTGAGCTCGTGGACAGTCTGAGGCACAACGTGGCAACATCAGATGGACTGAAACATAATGTTCCAGAGGTGTTCTATTGGATTTGGGTCAGATGAGTGTGGGCATCAGTCAGTGGTATCAATTCCTTCATCCTCCAGGAACTGCCTGCATACTCTCGCCACATGAGGCCGGGCGTTGTCGTGCACCAGGAGGAACCCAGGACCCACTGCACCAGCACCAGCGGTGAACCTGCTCTCATCTATGAAAAGCACAGGGCCTGCCAATTCTTGTATTCTATGGCAAATGCCAGTTGGGCTTGATGTGCCGCCAGTGAGCACAGAGCCCGCTAAAGCACAATGAGCCCTCAGGCCACCCTCATGAAGTCTGTTTTTTGATTGTTTGGTCAGAGACATTCACACCAGTGACCTGCTGGTGGTCATGTTGTAGCTCTGGCAGTGCACATCCTGTTCCTCCTTGCACAAAGAGCAGACACTGGTCCTGCTGATGGGTTAAGGATCTTCTAGTAACTGCCTGTCTTCTGGAATCTCCTCCATGCTCTTGAGACTGTGCTGGGAGACACAGCAAACCTTCTGGCAATAGCACATATTGATGAAAGATGAGGAGGGAAAAATGTCAGTGACCTCCGCCTGTAAAACCATTCCTGTTTTGGGGGTTGTCTCATTGTTGCCCTTCTAGTGCACCTGTTGTTAGTTTCATTAACACCAAAGCAGCTGAAACTGATTAAACCCCTCCCCCCCGCCCCGCTACTTAACTGACCAGATCAGTTTCCCAAAAGTTTAATTGATTTGATGCTGTACTTCAGTTCAATTTATATGGCACCAAATCACAAAACAAAGAGTCGCCTCAAGGCAACTCTAATTTAAAAAGTGTTCCTTTAATTTTTTGAGCAGTGTGTGTTCTTGAACTGTCTTGCGTGCTGTTTCTGAGACAGTTAAACATAATGAAAAAACATTAAAAAACAAACAAACAGTGGTTTATCATTTATGTACTGATTTATTTAATTTCTTTAATTAAATGCTTGTTGCACCAGACAGTAATGCTCAGTTGAGATTAATGAATTCTGAGGAGATCCTGCACTCTACTGTCTAGTGAAGATGCCAGCCACAGACCAGGGCATCACTGAGCTCAGATAGCTTTTCCAGAATGCTTAACATCATACTGATTGACCCCAGGCAATATATGGCACTTATAGGTCATATGAAAATAGCGTGCTTGGCACTGGCTGGCCCACATGCAGTTTATTGGTATTTACTAAGTTTCTTTGGTTTCTTTATACATAAATAACATAACTTTAATAAGCTTTATTTATCTTTTCATTTCCAGTGCAACGGTTTCTCATCACATCCACGGGAGCCCTGTATATCCTGGATGTGCAAATGGAAGACGGGCTGTACAACTACAGGTGTATGACACGGCATCAGTACACAGGAGAGACCCGACAGAGCAATAGCGCCCGCCTCATTGTGTCAGGTAACAGGAACACCAAAATCAGAATAAATATGCATCAGTAGCATTATAGATCACGATAAACTGTCCTATAGCCTGTTTATAAAGCTGTAGCCTCAGGGCTGTGTGGTCACTGGTTTGGTTCATATGCTTTCATCCAGCCTTTTTTTTTTTTTATTTCATTTTTCTGTTTTTTACAAAAAAAAAAAAATCCAATTGTATACCAGTTCTATTGAGTTCACTTACATCCTTCTTTTCTTTACAGTCTGTGGGATGAACAGGTCTCCCCCAAACCTAAGTTTGACTGTTAGCTTCATTCTTGTTTACCTTTATAAAGAGCTGGTCACAAGCTAATTGAAACCTTGTCAAAGCAGGCAGTGGTGTGGCTTGATTTTTTTTTTTTTTTACGACGATGGATAAAACATCAAATATACACTTTGCAGCTGTTTGCATAACAACAACCAACAAAGGATATCATCTAAAAACTGTAAACTAATTTGTCCCCTTTGGGATCTTTTTCCAGCTTTCATGTTTAAAGCTTTAGGCTTTCAGTTTAAGAATGTGCATCAAAATTGATATGATTAAATAAGTTTTCATAATGGCATATTCAGCCAGAGTTTTGCTGGCTCTATAGCATATGTCAGTAACAGCAGATAGACGCTCTAAAAATGGTGCAGTCTGTGGTTCGGTTTAGAATAATGAGGATAACATGCTGCTAATACTAGCTGTAGAGCCCACACACTGTGGCATAAAATGATACAAGACAAGTAAACAGACGGATGGACGGGAATCTGGGTTACAATCACCAATAATACAGTAAGATACATTTGGCTTCAAAAATACTGACTACATGTGAGAGGACCATATGGAAATAAATGTGTGCTTGTAAAAAAACATGTTGGTCAGTTGAATTAAACAGAGGGTGACAGGAAAAAACACTTGAATTAAAGAGGGGATGACATGTGATAAAGGTCACGAGAACTTTCGCAGTTTCGGGGAGGACTTTGGGATAGAAAATGCCCCTCCTTTTCTAAACTATTTAAAGAGACACTGTAGATTTCAGAGTTTATTAATGTACTATATGTAGGTTGCAAATATATTTATAAGATAGGCATGGTTTTACCATAAGACTAAAGAGTTATTGTACTGTAATTATTGGATTCTATGTTTTTGGAACTTCTGAAAGTAAAAGCTTTGATCCATTTTTTAAAATCTGCCTTTTTTTTCATTTATTCAGTGCATATTTGTTAGATGTTCCTCCATGTTGCCTGAAAGGTTTTGAGTTTTAAGCAGTTTTTGTTCACATAAAAAAAAAAATCTCTGCCCCAAGCAGATCCCACCAATTCAGCACCCCACATCCTGGACAGCTTTGAGCGACGCGAGGTGATGGCGTCTCATCGAGTGGAGCTACCCTGCAAGGCCTCTGGTCACCCTGTACCCAAATACCGCTGGCTAAAGGACAACCGGCCACTGGAGACAGACTCGCGCTTTAAACAGAGTGTGACAGGTCTGCTCATAGAGAGAGCCCAGCCCAGTGACACAGGGACGTATGTGTGTGAGGTGTGGAACGGCTATGGCAATGCTGAGGTGGTTGGCAGGCTGCTGGTAAAAGGTCAGTGCCCTCTTGATGGTTCTAAGTCAGTGAGGCTGATTTTTATTGTGGAATAAGGAGTCAATTAAGCTTTTTTTTTTTTTACATTTTACAGTCTACTTAATGATGATAACTTGGTATGCCACTGAACTATTACCTCCCTAACCTACAGAGCCCCTCAAGGTTGTGGTGAGTCCACGGAAGGTGAAGGGCAGTGTGGGAAGCCAGGTTTCACTGTCCTGCAGTGTAACTGGCTCTGAGGAGTACCAGCTGTCCTGGTATCGCAACGGAGAGCTCATCTACCCCAGTAACAGTGTCCGCATGACAGGTCAAAACAGAGAAAACCTGGTCATGGCTGGTATGGCCAAGAGTGATGGAGGAGCCTATCAGTGCTTTGCCAGACATGGCAAGATGTCTGCCCAGGACTTTGTTCAAGTCATACTGGAAGGTGAGAATGCATACTGAGATATGTGGGTGGGAGCAGTTATCACACAGTGCAGATTTGGCATGTGCACCTTTTTGGTTTTGTGTGCATGGGAATTTATGTATGCTAATGTGAGTCCAAACTGTGCTCACATTTGCTGGGTATGTGGAGCTCAGTGCTGTAGGGTCCAGCCCTTTTTCTTAGATTTTCTGAAAAAGCATGAGCTGCTGCTGCTGCAGTGTCTCCCATATCCACAGTAATATAAGGAGAATATTGATAATCAGTAATGTTGTGGAGCCAGAGAGGAGCTTGATTAATCTGCTGCTCATTCTGACTCTGCTTTTTATACTGGAGACATGCATGTGTTCACTGAAAAGCAGTTGGAAAAGATTCTCATTAGAAAGGCATCAGATATGGTTTTATATTCAGTGTCTTTGAGGGGGATTAGTCCAGAACAACACAATATACATCACCATGTAAATCTTCTTTCTCTGTGCAGATGGCACCCCCAAGATTCTGGCTTCATTCAGCGAGAAGGTCTACAACGTCAACGAGTTTGTGTCATTGTCATGCACAGTGAAGGGCACGCCGGAGCCGCGGGTAACGTGGACTCTGGATGATGAGCCCGTGGTACGGGACAGCCGCCATCGCATCTCCTACTACACCAATGCCGAGGGCCATGTGGTGAGTCACCTCAACATCAGCCAGACTCAGGTCCCCGATGGAGGAGTGTACCGCTGCATCTGCAACAACTCAGCTGGGACTGTTTCCTACCAGGCGCGAATAAACGTAAGAGGTGCTTGTCAGATCAACTCTTCCAACACACCATCACATATACACATCAACATGTCTTGAGTCACTCTGTTTTGATGAATTTCTGATTGGCTACTTTATAAGCGCCCGCATGTGCAGATGTTGAAAGAATGCCTAAGTTTGTTAAGAGGTTTTATTATGTTGCCGTGTTGCTAACTTTTGACATATTTATAAATCTAATGGCAAGGCTCTGTTTCTGCTCAGCAGATACCTTTCCTGTTATCGGTCTACTTTAAAGTTTATTGGGTGTTGTGTTTGGGTTTACCACCTGCTTATACCTTAATATTGAGACAGTATTAGGGTGATTTTCTGTTAGCAACAGTGTTGACTGCAGTACTACAGTATGTGCCCTCCACAGAGAGGTGGTTGGCTGAATTGCTGCTGTCATGTAGTAGTAACACTGGGGCATTCAAGCTTGCTGTGCTTTCCATTATTATTATTTCTCTGTTGCAGAGAGATAATGTTACTTTCTTTGCACTGATTGGCCTGATTTCATTGTGTTCGTTCTTCCATGTTGTAGGGCTAAACAGGCCGATCCTCCAGCCCTTAAGCGAGGGTTCATGGATGCGAAAAGCAGCCAAGCAATGAAGATAAATCTCCACAGGTGCCAATGCGGAGAAAGTGTAATGACTACTTCTCACGTCATTGGCTCCTTAATCGTGCTAAAGAGAGTAGCAACCCAGGATATGCTTGTGCTCAAAGTACACTACAGAGCCTAGTTAAACTGTCTTCTCCAGTGCTTTAAAGAGACACCTAATAGTCCATTTCCCTGATAGACACTGAACTATGGAAGCCTATTGGTTATTCTGTTGGTTTTTCACAAGTGTGCACAAAAGCTGGCAATGTGAGTAATGGCTTTGATAATAGCTTCATGAGTGGAGAAAGGGAACATTCTCCTCTAATGCTTGTCAGAGGCAATCACAGCCAGCATCAAAGAGGTGGGAGCAAAAGGTAATATTCACTACAGTCTCAAACAGAAAGATGCACCAATCTTTGCACCGACAAGGCAGGATTTGATATGAACGAAACAGCAGAGTGGGTCCACCGGTGATCGTTCTTAGTCTGATTTATGTTGCTTTTACATCTTTGTTAAAGTAACTCCAATGATAATTAATCAAGCAGTCTGTAACCCTCGAGCACATCTTGGTAATATTTTTATTTCACAGTATCAGAGTGAATCGATGCATGTAAACTTTGTGGTGTCTTAAAAACACACACAACACAGCACAGCTATCTTTCACACTGCAAACCACCTTAAAATCATTTTAAGAGAGTTGTCTCTCCAATGTGTCCTTCAAGGGCCTGCCAGCATCAGACCAATGAAAAACCTCACTGCCATCGCCGGGCGGGACATGTACATCCACTGCCGTGTCATTGGCTACCCCTACTACTCCATCAAGTGGTACAAGGACTCCAATTTGCTGCCGTACAACCACCGGCAGCGGGCCTTCGAGAATAACGGCACACTGAAACTGTTTGATGTGCAGAAGGAGGTGGATGAAGGAGAATACACGTGCAATGTGCTGGTACAGCCACAGCTGTCCACACATCAGAGCGTCTATGTTACCGTGAAAGGTATGAACCTCAGTCTGAATGACTTTCAGAGAAACATCACAGGACCCAACATTGTATAGTGATCCTGGGGCTTATAATTAGAAAATGTATCTGTGTATCATTATGATTAAACAGCTGAGGCCATTTGTTTGAGATGTGCATTCACATTTGTATTGTACTGTACTTTGTATTTGCTGAATGCATGCATGAGTTACTCCATCATTAATCTCTGAGTGATTCACACAGGAATCACTTCATCAGTGTGCACACTGACCCTGTAGTGCTTTTTCATCCAAGGTGTTTGTTTGCATTAAAGCATCACCAAAGGCTCTCCCTTTCCTTGCTGTAGAAAACACAGATATACAGAATGATATTTGTATATGATTACCTATAAAAAAAAGCACTCACATCACTGATAGCAAGGCACCATCTCCATCATCCCAGCCAGCTTATCTGGAGCTCATCTGAATGTGCAGTGGGACTGAGAAGCGCCAGATGATGATAACCTCGGAGGGCTCTCTATCCTCAGTGACGTAGCATATTTTGAACTGCCGGATGGGCCAATTCCCCCCACTCCCCACCCTCACCCCCTCTGGCCGGTCTTGACGTGCTAACGAGTGTTTGACGGGGAAATCGCACAGCATAGACAAAGCAACGCTGCTTTTCCACCTTGGCTAATTTGCTTCTCAGCTGCTTAGCATTCCACCACTGCCGAGAGGGAATCCCCAGGAGCCTATTATGCCTATTTTGTTGTGAATTAAATAAGCGCTGAAGTGCTGCTTATTCCAATGTTATTTTAAATCATTAATTTTTCAAAGCATCTGGTTCTCACGATGGCTACAGTGTCCCCAGAGAGCAAAAGAGAGTGAGAGTGATTGCTATACGCTTGCTTTTGGAGAGGATTCAGCTGCTCCACATGGGGAGAGCTAATAAAATATTTCTTGCTTTCCTGAAAAATCACAGCTTGATGTGGAAAACAAGGTGATAAAGGGAGTATTGTGACTAATGAGTTGCTATGGGAGTGCTTTGTAAAGTAGCTCAGCCATGACATATAGTATAGTGTTAATGTGCATGAGAAGTTTGTGTGTTTGAGCAGCACTGGCTGAAATTAAACAAAGATTATGGGCACATAAACCACAGGCCTGAAGCAATATTCCCATCTCTATTACAGTCCCGCCTACCATCCAACCATTTGAGTTTCCCCGGTTTTCTATCGGCCAGCGAGTCTTCGTCCCCTGTGTGGTCATGTCCGGGGACCAACCCGTCTTCATCACCTGGCAGAAGGACGGTCGGCCAATCCCAGCCAGCCTGGGCGTTACCATAGACAACATAGACTTCACCAGCTCCTTGCGTATCTCCAACCTCACACTGATGCACAACGGCAACTACACCTGCATTGCACGGAACCAGGCTGCTGCTGTAGAACACCGGAGCGAGCTCATTGTCCGCGGTGAGGAGGGGGGAGATTGACAAGAGATGAAGTGTGGAGGTGATAAGCAGAAGTACAGTACAGTGGAAAATCGTGAGCCACCCCTCATTTCTTTATATTTTGCTTGAGTAATAGTTCTCTGGGCTTTCTGAGGGTCTGTCAAAGATTTTCTTTTCAGTCCTGTTCTTGTACCTGACCATTTTAAGAGGAATGTTTTTGTTGTATGTCAACACAGACCTATCAATCATTCAACCATAAAAATGCACCTAACTCAATGGATGAACCAGTGTTGTGTCACACAGATTAGCACAACAGTTTTAAATTAGGATTTTTAGGCATTTTGTTCCTAGCAACATGATTTGTTCACATTTCTTTAGTTGAATGTACAGAAAATGCCAAAAATAACACAGTATGGCATAAAATAGTGTTGTTGCACCAGCAAGTTAGCCAGAAACTTGACATGTCCTGGCGTGGTGTGCAGTGTGCCCTTAAAATTCTTGAGGAAACTGGACAACTGGAGGACCAAAGAAGTGGCAGGCCTGAAAAACTATCTAAAGCAGATGAACAGTATCTGAAAATTGTGCCCTTATGAAATAGGAAAATATTCACCAAAGACTTGACACAGGACCTGAGAGATACAGCTGGCCCTTCACTTAAAACATCTACAGTTCACCAAGGCCTCATCTCAAATGGTTTCAGTGGAAGGGCAGCTGTTAAAAAGTCCGTCTTAAGGAAGGGAAACAGGGAGAAAGGCTGAGGTATGTCAAATTACACAAGAACTGGGCTGAAAATCAGTGGCAGCAGTGATGAATCCAATTTTGGAATTTTTGGTTCAAATTGTCATCAGTATGTATGGAGAAAGAGGTACAACAGTGAGTGTCTACAGCCATCTGTAAAACCCTGTGGAGGCTCTGTCATGATTCGGGGCTGCGTTTCAGTCAGTGGTGTCTGATCTTTTCAAAATTGATGGCATTCACAGCAGAGTACAGTCAGATTTTGATCCACCATGCAACACCACCTGAAAAGCATCAGACTGGCTTTATTTTTCAGCAGGACAGTGATCACAAACACACTGCAATGCAGAAAAAGCACACCTGGATAGAAAAACACACAATGAAACACTATCAGTCACAGACTGGCCTCCCCAGAGTCGAGAACTCAACATTATTGAAGCAGTGTGGGATCGTCCTGACAGAGAAGGGAACAAAAGGTGATCAACATCTATATAAGAGCTTCGAGTGTCCTTCAAGAAGCCTGGAGAACTATTCCTGAAGACTACTTAGCAAAATTACAAGTAAGCTTGTCTAAGAGAGTTCAGGCTGTGTTGAAAAAAAAGCTTTAGCAAGTCTCAAGCTCGTTAGACTGTTTATTGCCTTATATATGCACCTATTTCCCATTTTTCTAGGAAAATCTAAAGAAATGAGGGGTGGTTGTACTTCACAGTACTTGGAGGGAGTAGATAAGTCTGAAGACCAAACTGTATTTAGACTTGATCTTTTTCCCATTCTGAACTAAACTGCTACTGTGATGTTTTAGATGAAAAGGTCTCATTGTAAGGCTTCTTCACTTGCAGTTCCTCCCAAATTTGTGGTGCAACCTAAAGACCAGGATGGCATCTATGGAAAGGCAGTGATACTGAACTGCTCAGCTGAAGGCTATCCTGTTCCTACGATCCAGTGGGAGTACTCTAAAGGTAAACCCACAAATTTGACACATTGAATACACAACTGTCTCCCTGAGGTTTAGTGGAAGTCTTGGATATTTTACAGGTTTTTCAAACACTTTTAAATTCTAGTTGAGAAGAGCTGCTGTATAGAAATATACTTTTATTTATTCATTATTTATTTATTTTGCCAACGCCAAGCTTATCCTCTCATATATTGTAAATTATCTTTTTGCAAATGTCAGCACACCTAACATAATGTCCACAGCTTCGAGGTTAAACGCATAAAAGCACCTGCCTCAAGGCCAAACGAGCACTATGAGATGTAAACCAGGATGTTCAAGGAATAGTTTTCTGTTTCTCTGTAACAAGGAAGTTGGTGTAAAATTGTGTAACTGTGATACTTCACATGAAACATTATCTCAGCCCGGCTGGGATAATGTTTGAGATAAGTTTGAGATATGCCGATAACCACAATCCATGAAATGCTGACAGTGCTCGTGTGTTTCACTGAAACTTCAGCAGGCCCTTCCTGAAGAGAAAAAAGTGGAGCATGGACAACAAACAGAACTTCCTCATGCAGTACTTTGGTTCATCATTAATAAACAGTGTGTTTTCTGTGACAGGTGCTGGGGTCCCACAGTTTAAACCCATCCCCCTCAACTCAGGCTTTCGGATCGAAGTGCTGGTCAACGGCTCTCTGCTCATCAAGCACGTGCTGGAAGAAGACAGCGGCTTCTACCTGTGTAGAGTCAGCAATGACGTTGGGGCTGATGTCAGCAAGTCCATGTATCTCAATGTCAAAAGTAAGTCTGACAGGAAAACACAGACAGAACCTAAAAATGTAAATTTAACATGTTTGGCTTTGTCCTGTTGACTCTCCTGTTTTGTGCACTGGCTGCTGCTGACATTAAAACAAAAAGTTAAAGCTTAAGCACAAAGGTTAAGTGAGCTGAACTTCAGCCTGTGACACGCCAGCAGAAAGATGTCACCATGGTTCTTCCTCTGTGCTTTCTGCCTGAGTGAATGCCACAAAAGCAACACACACAGCCACTGCCAGTACATCTCTTGGAGAAAGTACAGCATTTGTCTGCTGTGTGGCCAAGGACTTAGCTCCCCTCCATTAATCCCTGAATTCTGCATGTGGGAAGAGCTGCCATGTGGAAAAGAGGGCTAAGGAATACAGGAAGGGAAGTTGGAAGAAGGAATAGGTTATCTATGTCTTTTCTCCTCTTCTCTGTGTCCTTCTATAGGACTTCTCTCTTGTCTTTAGGTCTCTTCTGTAACAATAGAGAAGTAAGCAGAAGAAAATGTAAACTATTTGCTGAGTTGTTTGTACTCTTGTAGAGATAATACACTTTTTTAATAGGAATACTGCCCTCTTGAGGTTGAAAGTTCATTTAATAAACCATGAGAATGCAAGATTTAATCCACCGCATTGTGTCAAAAAGAGACATTGAAAGCAGTCTGCAGAAATGGTAGAAATGTTTTTAAAAGCTTTCTTGAAAGTGCAAACAACAACCTCACAAATAATGGATATGTGCGTTTTACCAAAAAGTACAGTTCTTTGAACTTTAGCTGATGCATGTGATTGTGGATTTGTTTGTGTGTGTGTGTGTGTGTGTGTGTGTGTGTGTGTGTATGTGTGTGTGTGTGTGTGTGTGTGTGTGTGTGTGTGTGTGTGTGTGTGTGTGTGTGTGTGTGTGTGCGCGCACTGTGTGATCTCCAGCTGGTTTATTGTGGCTGGGTGCTTATTTTGATCGGTCGCTGCTAGATGAAGCTTATGCCCCCACGGCTCTTATCAAGCCAGAGCAGGGTATTCCCTGCTGAGTGTCTAACTGTCTGCCAGCCACAGCGAAATAGGCTTCAACTCCTTTATGACCCCTTCTGTCTGACTGAGGCCTCCCACGTTCCCTCATAGACAAATATGCACAAAGCCGCAGAAGCAGCAGCTCTCAGTACAGTTTCTTATGCCATTCAAGCGTGAGTTACAAATGAATCTTCTTACTGAATCTCGAATCTTCGCAATATATCTGTGAAGTGTTTCTCTTCCTCAGTCCTCAGATATGTCAAAGTTGGTAAAATCTGAACCTTTAACTAAAACACAAGCACTTTGTCCCCAGCTGAAAAACTAGCTTCTAAATCAGAATTTCTTCCGGATAAAGTTGTGAAAGTTCAGTTTTCTGCACTTAGCACACTCCCGTTTTGTTTTCTGACATTCTCAAAGCTCATGACATCACAAGAGAGCCGTAACTTTCTTATAACGTCAACATTTGGAAGGAGCATGCTGTAGTCTAGTCTGTGTCCTACAGGAGCATTGTGTTGTATGAGTAATATTACAGGCAGTTTAATATTTGGATTAGCATTCTGTTGATTTGACAAATGAAATGATCCCAGTGAGAGCTGCAGAGTGAAACAGCAGAGAAGTGTAAAGATTGTTTGTTGACTGCGGATTTCCTGTTTACAGATGCTTGCACTTCCAGTCAGCTCCATTTTTGGTTTATCACTGTTCAGCCAAAACCTTTTGTCAGACTGCGATCAGAAAAGTATTTTTGCAGATTTAATAATTTCCTATGTTGGAGTAGGTGGTGCACATGTTTGAGTTACACTGTGATTATGCTGTAAAATCATTATTACAGAATAAAACAGAAGTTTAATTCATCACACAGTGGCAGCAGCTGCATTTGGGTTACAATTTTGAGCACAACTTCTAATATGATTTAGAAACTAGTTTCAGTGGTTGGACAGACTTTATATAAACCACAGTCTTTATAGCATGTGTCAAACACACTGCAAGATTTGGATTTTTATACAACAGATTATTTGCCTTTTTTTAATGTCTTTGTGTGTGTGCATAGGTGTGTCTGCAGCCTCTCAGGTGCATGCTCTGCTCCTGAAGCATCTGCCTGTTGTTGTGGTAGTTGTCCTGATTTGTGTCTCCCCTGTGCAGTAACCCAAATCTCCCTGGGTACCAAGGGAGCCACACCTCATCGTGTATCCCCTTTGTGTGTGTGTGGACAATGAGCTCATTAACCCTTATAGTCTCTCCCTGAGCTTCACAGAGACAGTGCAGTCCACAGTAATGCCTGAATCGTTGATGTTCTGTACACTGTGTGCTGCTTTTATGTTGTTTATTCAGACCGGCCTACACTAATTGAACGGTGGCAAGCACTTAAGAGGCTTAGGAGCCAATTTGAGAGACACACAAGCTGACGCATGCTGAAGTACTCACGTGATGGATAGATAGTATGATCTTCACTGTGTATTATTGGCCATCCACATGCAGCTTGACATATCAGTAAGCAAACAGTGGAAAATCAATAGATTCAATGAGAAACTCTGACATATAAAAGCATAGAAACATCAGTGGTGAAGATGCTGTCAGTGTGTATGTGTGACACAGGTGAGCACACAAGCTCATAAGCCCACACAAAGACATAGATTTCACACAAAGGTGTGCGCACTTTAATGTAAAGGCGCTGATACAGTGCAGAGCAGCGCAGCCATTACTGAAGAATAATGGGCCAGGCAGCTAATGCAGTGCTTTGGATAGATCCCACTCCACCAGGCTATTGTGGTGGACTCCCTGGGAAATGAATTGCATCTATTGTGATGTCTTAGCTTGGCACTTTCATTGTTATGAGTGTGTGTGCATAGGCTCATGTCTCGTCATAATACACCATGCATCATCCAGGATGAACACCAACACTACACTAACAGCCAGTAGAAACCTCTTTCATCAGGATTAAGCTGTGCAAGTGTGTGCACATGCACTTTGTGTTTGTTTTTCTTTCACAGGCTTCCTTTTTAGAGTAGCAATCAGTTTTTGTTCCGTCTTGAAACCGGTTGCAGATGGTGGCTCGAATGAATGATTTTTATGTCATTTACAGTCAAGTATGTCTACCTACAAAACAGATGCTATTCAGTCAGTTCATTACCAATCCAAAACAGATGCTATCAGAGTCAGTCAACAGCCACTCAGTGTTTATCAGGGCCAATTAAGACCAATCAAGCCTGTTAGACATCATAATGTCTGCAGACAGAGATGAAGCTTCACTCAAGTGCAGTACTAAATGGTCTCGTGGTCACTGAGCAGTCTCAAACACAACATCCTCCAGGGAGCAGTTTTACAGAGACTGACTTTGACTACAGCTTAGATAAACCAAACAGTCAGACTTCATCTAAATTCATTGTTTGCACAAAACAGTTTAGTCTTCAACTATTGTTGAGCAGGAAAATAAATTGTAAACAAAGACAAAATACTTTTTTTCCAGTGAAGAGAAAATGTGTTTTTTTTTATTTTACTTTGAAAATTTAGTGAGGAGTGTGATGATAATGTTAATGCGGCACACTACAAAGTATGAGCCATGTTTTGCAGACTCCACTAGTCAGTACAGGTATCAGTCACTGCAGTTCAATAGCCTGGGGATAAGGTGGTTAAATTACTCATCACTTATTTTTTTTCTAAATTTATCTATTAGACATATTAAGACCAGTTTAACCTTCTAGACCAGTTGAAAGTGTCATCGTGAACCAAGGACATGCCATTTTTCTCATCACTGTTTTCTCTCTTTTTGTTTACTTAGCCTACTCACACTAAGCCCACCGTTCCAGTGTGCAGGCCTATATTTGCTATCATGCTTCATGTCCAAGCCAATTGTGCAGCTAAAGGAATTATTTCAGTACATTGCAGGCAGCCAGTGAACCAGCCATCACCATAGCGCAATACCCCCCCCCCATCCCCCACATCAAGGCTGCCTCTTCCCCAGCGCCCACTTACAGTGTGCCCTCAAGGCAAGAAGCTAGATGCATCTCAGCTTGTCTTTTCTTGTCAGTCCTTGTGGCCCCATTGAGCCAGAGTGCCCTTTGGCTCACAGTGGCCTGCCAGGCTGCCTGTGCAAAATGTAGACTAGCATCCCGGTGTTCTGGGGGCGGGGGGGTACCACAGCTTGTATTTGTGGAGAAGTTGGCACACTAGAAGTTTTCTTGCTAATTAAAGAGTTTCACTTTTTAAAAGCAACTATTAGATCAGTTTGATTAAGCAAATGTGCAATTATCATATTTTTAGCGCTGTTTTCAGTAGCAGTGGTTTATGCTGTGATAAAAGTGACAGCTGATAACTGATCAGGCTATAAATGACTGATCAGGCTATAAAGAAAACAGTGCCCCCTAGAGAAATTCACATGACATCATGAAAACATCCATCGGAAAGGACCTCACTTTAATTATTACAGCGTGAATCAAAAGTGGTCTCTGATACACTAAGAGCAGCACAAACAGCAGAATCTCTCAGCAGCAGAATGACAAATTCAGTAAATGGACAAGTCAGATATTTCCTAAAAGCACCAAATGATAACACGGTTTTCTTTTTGCACAACTTCCAAAGTGAGCCTTGGTCTTTGAGTCCATTTTGTTATTAATAACAAATAATCTGACTCAAATGACGTGTAAATAAATGAAATCCCTTTTCATCACCTCTCACATCTCATTGATGCTCCGAGATGGTCTGACTGCTTTCTTTCTTTGATCTCTGATGAATAGCCCCACATTGAAGTAGCCATTCACCTATAATTATGTGTTATTATTATTCTCCTGACTCCACCATTTGGCTAATTCTGTTTTCCACATCACTAACACCAGCAGTTACAGGCATTAGAAACATTTTCTTTTTGTATTGTCTTTTATTTCTGCATTGCGACATTCAGGGTGTGATTGTGTAATCATCATCATGCTCCCGTGGAAATCAATGTCTGTGTTCTATTCCTGGCTACTACAAATGGCCCTATTTCTAAGAGTAGAGAGGAGGGAGAAAGAGAGAGGAGGGAGGCAAGGAGAGGAGAGACTGTCCGATGCTGGTTGGCATGGTAACCTGGCCAGGTGAAAGGGAGCCTGGGAGAAGGGGGGGAGGCTTTTGTCTCAGGGGAGTAGCCTATCAGCAGCCAGCCTATCCCCCACAATCCCCTGCAGGCTTAAGCGTATCATCACTGCCCTCTGGGTTGCTGTGTAGGAACAGGGCTCTCCTCACCTCCACATAAAAGACACATTGTGCTGTGCAGTAAACATACGCTACGCAATCCACTGTTTCTTCTCTCGTATGCTTATGTCTTCCTCCAATCTTCCTCAGCAACATGTCACATCGTACTGGCTCCTAACGGAGACCAATACATGAGTGGTTTTCTTGTCTGTGTGCGTTTGTACATGACGCCAAGCTTTCAACATGTCATTGTGTCTTTTTAAAGATTTGATCAGTCCTTTCCAGACATCTGCATGTGCACCTCCAGTTACGTTTAAAGCTGAATTAGACATCAGGGCAGCCGAAACCTTCTGACGCAAGGGGACACCCGTTTAACTCCATCTCTCCTCTCAGTTTCTTTCTTTTTCCTTCCGCCCGCTCTCTTCACTCCTTCCTCTGGTTCCGTTTCCATAATTCTGCTGGATATTAAAGAAATATATCAACACAACAATTATAGGGCCATAAAATGGGCCTCAGGGCTGTCTCAGCTGGGCTGTTCACACATAGGCTTGTACACACATACATATACATAGACACAAGCTGCACATACCTTATCTCATATCAAGAATTCATATGCATCTCTATGGCTAAATAAATAAATGAAAAAAATATCATCCCAAAGGAGGGGAACCTTTGGGAATTTTTTCACCTTTTGTTACATTTTCAGATCTGATAATATCATCACTTGCTTGTGCATTTCAAACTACAAAAGAAAGAAAGAAAGAAACAAACAAACAAAATGAAAACCCCTCTGTGAACTCTCCCAGAAAAGGCACAGCACTAGTTTCTCTTAATCTATTTGAGCAAATATTTACAGTACTGCGCAAAAGTCTTGAGCCACCCCTCATTTCTTTATAATTTGCATCCAATGAGCCAGACCTTCTTGACATTTTTTAAAGGGTTGATGTGCAGTAGTTCTTCAGGTTTTCGGAAGATCTTTCAACTGGTGTTAAATAAATGTAATCATACTTTCAAGCCTTTCTATATATGTTGCACATGATTTCATTATTTCTGCATCTACTTCCCATTTTCCTAGAAAAACATTTAAAAAATGAGGCATGGTTCAAAACTGTTGCGGAGTTTAAAAAACATGGGCAACAGTGTGTTATTATTCTACATCTAAGTCATATCAAATTTTTTTTATCAGTAGATCAATAGAAACTGTATGTTACTTTGCTATAGACAGTTGTGGTGAGAAGGTTACATACACTCATCATGAGCATGAAGGTCATGGTAATTTGGGGTTTTTAATGACTTCTTTGAACTGTTCTTTTTCCAGGCTGGAATGATTGCACTGCATACAGCTTTAATGACTTCAGCAAACAACAGTTGGATGCACAAGTTTGAATTGAATTTGTTTTTTCTCTAATCCACACAGGGTCAAAGTTATACATACAGGCTACATATACTCACTTAAATGTTTTAATAAGTGGTGCTGAAGGTTCTACAGTGTCTTTAGCTTGACAAGTCTAAGCTCTATTAACTTCTTATTAACAGCCGTGATTGACTACAACTGCTAGTTTCTTTTTAAAAGGATTTGTTTGACAGCACTCTTTGGATTGACCAATACTCAGAAGAATGGGAAAGTCCAAGGAACTCAATGAAGATCTAAGAAGGAGAATAGTAGAGGTCTCCAAGGTCTCTTGGAGCCATTTCTAAAAATCTGCAGATTCCAAAATCATTAGTTCAAACAATTGTACACAGGTACAGGTTATTGGGATGTATTTACCAGACCCAAACTGTCACCCTCAGATGAAAGGAAATTGGTTTGGATGTTCAGGAAATACCCAGGAATGACCAAGGCTCAAGCCTGCCATAAACTGGAAGCTAAATAACTTCAAACTATCTTTCTGTTATGGACTGAAATTTGCAGCTGCCCACAAGCCAGATCCCTTATAGAGAAAAGTTTTATAGTCAGACAAAAATTGAGCTTTTTGGCCACAATGACAAGAGGTATGTACCTCTCATGCATGGTGGTGGTAGCATCATGCTCTGGGACTGGTTTGCTGCCAGTGACACGTTGCACAAAGTGGAAGGAATAATGAAGAAGGCGGACTACCTCCAAATTCTTCATTTTATCTAACCAAATATTAGTCTATATATTTGAGTCCCTACGTATACTTTTTGGCCCTGTGTGGATTAGAGAAAATGCAAAATGAATTCAAACTTTTATATGCAATTCTTCTTTTTTAAAGTTATTAAAGATTTTTGCTGTATAATCATTCTACCCTGGAATAATAAGAAATCATTAAAAGCTCCAGACTAACATGATAGTCATGCTCATGATGAGTGCGTGCGACTGATGACGACTGTAAAATGGTGGTCTTGTGATTACTGTAGTTTTAATATGTTTCCCTACAAAATCCTAGATGCTAAAATATCTTCAAAGTTTACAGTACACACACACCTCTCCATGCCTAACAGACAGAGCCGTCTCAATCTCTTCACTGCCCTTGCTTTTTGTCACCTAGCATAGTATCCCACTCTGCCAGGAGTGTCAACCACACGGCCCTGTGCCACCGCTGAACCACTTACCTGGCGAAATGAAAGTAGCTGTGCTCTCAAATGATAACGTTTACATAAAGCCGGAGCAGTTATTTATTTCCCCTCACTTTTCCAAATGTGTCTCACAAAAAATTCATACTTGTCATGCAAAATAAATCAGCGTTCTTTTCCATAGCCGAGCCCCAAATGGCTGCAGAGTGAATAAGAGATGAGGCTTAAATGTTTGCAACCACTTGCCTGACACATCCCAGCACATCAGCAGAGTCACGCTTTGTGCATGCGCGCGTGTGTGTGTGTGTGTGTGTGTGTGTGTGTGTGTGTGTGTGTGTGTGTGTGTGTGTGTGTGTGTGTGTGTGTGTGTGTGTGTGTGTGTGTGTAGGAAAGAAAATGAGAGTGAGTAAACGTGTTTGTGTGCATGCACAAGCCGAGGTGTGTTTATGTGTGTGAGCATCTGGGAGTAGAGGGTTGTTATACACTCTGCTGTGGGTGTAATGATCCATGTACAGTATGTCGTTAGTGTGCGTTTAGTATGGCATCTTCAGAGTGTTGTTAGAGCATAACTGTACCATTTAGGACCCTCTGATACAAGATGCACATCAGAGCTGTGTGCTGCCATCAACATAACATTACAGGAAGGTTTTATGTCTGGTAACAATGTTTTAACAATACACACTTCATGCTTAATGTTTTTTTGTTTTTTTTACTTTACAATACATTTTAATATTATTTAAAACATTTTAATACTATACATTTGAGGAAGTCAGAAATAATGCAGGAAACTTGGTGCCTGTCAGATGTTGTTTGATTGCTGATTGTGCAGCAGACAGTTATGATTGTGTGTATGAGTGTTTCATTCATTCATTCATTTTTTTAAGTTTATCTTTAGGACAGTAGAGTTGTCAGCACCTGCTTCTCACCTTTCATCTGATCACAGGTCATCAACCTGTTAACTCCTGATTGATTGATTGATTGATTGATTGATTGATTGATTGATTGATTGATTGATTGATTGATTGATTGATTGATTGATTGATTGATTGATTGATTGATTGATCATTTATGCTTTTTCACTGCCATCATTGAATAAATGTAGGTGATTAAGATATAAAAAAAAATAAATATATGCACACACACACACACACACACACACACATACACACTGTTTTAAAGCTCTCATCACACTACATTTAAACATTTAGCAGAAAATTGATAGATTTCTGGCGGCCATCAGTGAAGGTCAGTATCACACAAATATTTTTATCTCAATTGATACCACAACAATACCTTTTCAATATAAAATATCAATATCTTCAGTTGCTGTTCCTTTGAATAATGGATTTAATAGAACTCAATTCATATCAAGTACCAATATCATCTGTGAAATAAATAAAAAATATATTTTCTCTCCACTTTATTTTCACACCAGTTCCTGCGATGATCACATCCTACCCCAACACCACACTGGCCACGCAGGGTGAAGAGAAGAAGATGAGCTGCACGGCCCATGGTGAGAAACCCATCATGGTGCGCTGGGAAAAGGAGGAACGCATCATCAACCCTGAGACCAGCCGCTACGTGGTTTCTGTCAAGGAGGTGGGCGATGAAGTCATCTCCACTCTGCAGGTAGGAGGCTGAAGTGGTCAGTTTGAGAGTAGATTTTGTTGTTGAATGGCAGTTGTTTAATATTTGATGCATGTGCAAAGACTTTCCTTTGAGTTTAATTAGATTTAAATCTATGGTCCCAAACATAGACTGTATCCAAAGATGGATACTGGATGTTTACCATGGGGTCAGGATTTTGCATCAGTGGGTGCTGAGATGACTTTGAAGGGTCATCACGTCATTAAAGGAATAAGAAAAAAATATTGTATTTTTTTTTATCTTCATTTTCTCAGTCTGAAAAACTCTGTGAAGGGAAAAATCTGTCCTTGGTTATACTGCATAGATTGCTTATCTACAGTAAAGCTGCAAATTGCATTCAAGGCATCCCAAGCCAAAAAGGCTGGGAACCAATTTTCCAAATTATGTTTCACATCCTGCCAAGACCCTCATGGTGAGGCAACATCCCAGAAATATAAAGATAACAATTATTATCGCTTTGTAATGTCAGTATTACTAATGGCCCAAAAGGCATGTATTATTTTACACCCATTCATTATTAACTTCCTCTCGTTCCTCTGCATCCACTAGATCATGCCCACAGTGAGGGAGGACTCTGGCTTCTTCTCCTGCCACGCCATTAACTCTTTTGGTGAAGACAGAGGAATCATACAGCTCACAGTACAAGGTATATCTAACTGAAATGCTCAAACAAGGTCAGATAACACCTATCCTGAGCAGATCCTTTAAATCCTCACAACAACGAATGTACACCTGTAATTGCATGTGGAGTCCAGTAATGCTAAGTTAACTTTGGGCCTTGTAGAGCCCCCAGACCCCCCAGAAGTGGAGATCAGAGAAGTGAAGGACAGGACCATTGCCCTGCGTTGGACTATGGGATTTGATGGCAACAGCCCAATCACAGGCTTTGATATCGAGAGCAAGAATAAATCAGGTACAGTAAAGCTCATTTAGATCCATAATTAGAAGCTCGTGGTTGTAGCACCCAAATCAGCAAAAGCACTAACCCAGTAGAAAATCATGGGATGAGAATTAGTGGATTCACTTAGTCTCAAAGCTGTAATTTAATGCAGCATGCCCTGATGCACTTAGCCTGATTTGACCTCTCCCTTGAGTTCAGTCCCACCAATAAAACTTGGCCTCTCCCCTCTCAGCCTCCTGGGATACTGCACAAAAGACCAAAGACGTCTCACCTCAACTCAACCAGGCCACCATCATTGACCTTCACCCTTCATCCACCTACAACATCCGCATGTTCGCCAAGAACCTGATTGGGAAGAGTGAGGCCAGCAACGAGCTCACCATCACCACGGACGAAGCAGGTAAGAATAAAGAGACCTAATCCCACACAAAGCTAAATGCATTCTGTGCGGTTTTCTTTGCAGAACTAAATAATGCACACGTGTAATTATCTGATTTTCAGGTCCATGAATAATGTACAGTAGCACAAAAGTCAGTGTAGCAAAAACACACTGAGAAAGACAATAATCAGAGTGTGAGCAGCAAATTAGAGATGGGAAGCAAAAGGAGGTAAAGGGCCCACTGAGTCACTTCATTAACAGCCCAGTGGCATCAGCCTGTTGGCTCTGATGCATTATTGAACACACGCTGACCCTGCGCTAAAAGCAAAACTTTTCAATTAGCGACCACAGCAGTAAATGTCACACTATGGTCAATAGACTAAAGCAGGACCCCTTTGCAAATTACCCCCCAAGTGCTCCCTGCTCCGGCAACCCCCTCTCACCATCAGCAGCCACCTAGAAATACAGCCTCCATATTTTTCCACAGACTCACTCATTTCTAATCTTTGAGACAGGCGTTGTTGGATGTGTACACTTTAATCAGATGTGCATGTTGTTGATGGTCTCAGCTCCTGATGGTCCACCTCAGGATGTGCAGCTGGAAGCCCTCTCCTCTCAGAGCATCCGAGTCACGTGGAGGGTAAGTTAATCTGATCCTGTGTGTTTCCATGGACTGAATGTGTATAGTCCTTGTATCCATACAGATGCAGCTAAAGAAATCATGAAATGTATCCCAGAGCTGTTCTCTCCACTATGTCCATAAATCTTTGAACTAAACATTGAACCCGCTGCTGCTCCTGTGGATTGGCTCAGCAGCAGGCACCTTTTTTTTTTTACTTTGTAAATTTGAAGCAGTTAATTTTAGGATTTCATTTTATCACTTGGCTTTTTTCAGAATAAATAAAGGTGTTAAAACAACCCTGTAAGTAACTTGTAGCTACAGCATTTACATCTTTCATCTAGTGGGTTGAAAGTGAGGGATGCCAGTAATTTGCTATGATATGCAATAACATTTGGCCGTGTTTAAAGCTGGAATCTTTGTATTTCATAGTTATTCAAATTGTGCATCTATCCGTGTCACCATTTCACACATGGCTAATGAATCAGAGCACTATATGCCTTAAATAACAAAAAAGTGCACATTTTCTCTCGACTGGCAGTGAAGAGGATTGTGCTTTAGTGCTCTCAATAAATGATTAGGAAAGATAAAGAGTCAGATTGATTCTAATGCTAATCATGTCCAGCGTTACAACATTTTCTTTTCCTCCAGCAGAATCAGGAATGTGTTTAGTTGCGTGCTACACCACCTGCTTGGTGTCTTACACATTTTTGTTTCCTGCCCATATTGACCATTAAGCCCTGAATACATCCTTAATGCATGTTTGATTATATTTTGGTAGGTTGGGTGCTACAAACAAAATGAATTTCACCATCAAATGTGAACAGGAGCATGAGAGAAAAATAAGATTAACTGACAAATTATGGGTGTATGTTATAGCACTCCCTCTTTAGTACAGTGAATATTTAATACAGCCAATAAGTCTTCTCATTTTTCTGCCAGCCGCCCAAAAAGCACCTCCAAAATGGGGCCATCAGAGGCTACCAGGTAGGCTACAGGGAGTACAGCTCAGGAGGAAACTACCAGTTCAGTGTGATCAGTGTGGAGACCACAGGGGACAATGCAGAGAGCCTGGTGTTGGATAACCTGAAGAAGTTCACCCAGTATGGAGTCGTGGTGCAAGCCAGCAACAGCGCCGGGACAGGGCCGTCTTCCACAGAGGTGGCTGCTACCACGCTGGAGGATGGTAAGAGAGGAGGAAACATGATTCATCAACATTTTAATGAATGTGAAATATTGTACACATGGTTTTGAACATGAGACACAAACTCTTGATCTAATTACAGCACTAATGCATTTGAAGTGTCCCATTACAAAAACAGCTGTGAAGGAGCCAGGCAGCATGGTTTAATCATAGATATTTGTGTGGATGTATCACAACCTAGTGGAGATCACTGGGTATTACATGTGTTGTCAGTTTTTGTTTTCATACTTTGTTCTTTATTTTTCCCGTCAGTGCCCAGTCGTCCTCCAGAGAATGTCCAGGCCACCGCGACTTCCCCAGAGGTCATTTCTCTGTCCTGGCTGACGCCTCCTAAAGAAGCTCTGAATGGCAACTTGCTGGGATTCAGAGTTATCTACTGGGCCAACCTGCCGGATGGAGGTACACACACACGGCTGTTTCTGATAGCATTTTTTTTTTTTTATGGAAACATAGGTCACACAGATAGGTGTGATCTGCATTATTATGAGTCTGCTGCCAATCAGAGCAGAGGTGGATAACCTAGTCTGATGCACCTATTCAGGGGGCTCACCTAGTCTATTATCATCTATTATTATGATCTAGGAGCCAGAAAAACCGTGAGTGATAAAAATAAATGAAAGACAGGGGCAGGCTTAGGTTGCAATAGCGGAGTCAGAGAGTGCAGTGTTCCCTAAACACGCCAGAAAAATGTAGGAAGCAGCCCTGTGCAGACCACCTGATCTGTCAGCTCAAGACGACATACTGCAGTTACCGGACAAACATCTTTCAGTGGGATACTGCCAAGAAATGCAGGTCACAGTGACAAAATCCTACAGGGATGAAGGGGCATCAGTCTTAATATTATTTAATACACCTGGTCATTTAACTTTTTTTTGAATGTTGTTTTAAAAATAAAGAAGCACGATGGCACGATTAGCACTGCTGCCTCACGGCAAGAAGGTCCTGTGTTGGAATCCAGCATCTTGTTGGGACCTTTCTGTGTGGAGTCTGCATGTTCTCCCTATGTCTGCGTGGGTTCCAAAGACATGCAGTTAGTGGGGTTAGGTTAACTAGTGATAATAAATTACCCATAGTGTAAGTGCGAATGGCTGTGTGTCTCTCTGTGTTAGCCCTGCGACAGCCTGGCGACCTGTACAGGTGTACCCCAGCTGTCATCCCATGTTAGTATCCACAAACAAATTCATTTAAAAATATTGATGAAGCCAGGATTTGTGCAGAAAACATTTATAAAAACTGTTTCCACACAGATTTGTGCTCATGCATGTTGGTGGATGAGGCCCTCCGTTTTCTTACAGTTAGTAAACCACTGCACACACAGAGGCTAGACCAAATCATTTCACTTGATGAGTCCAGATCCAAGGAGAATCCATGACAGCTTTTCCTAAGGTTTTACAGCAAGTTGTCCACTAATGGCAGAGTTAGTGGTCCCAGCATGCTGAGGTGTCCTTGGCCAAGATACTGTTGATCCCAATGACAGGCCAGCACTTCTGAGCCTGTACGTGGGTATGCATAAAGGAGTAAAACACAAAGTAAAAATATTTATAGAATTGCTAAGGTTAAAACACTGCTGTAAGTTACCAGCCTTACATCCTGCCTAAAGTCCTTTCTGTATGTGACTTTTTATTTATCCAATATTTGTTTCTAATGACTAAATTGTAGCTTTTAGTGTAGTTACTCGGATGGATTTTCAGGCATGGCGTAACCTTCAGCAGTCTGTATGCTGATTTGGTTTGGAAGGCGGACAGCATGGCATGGCAGTGTCAGCCAGATTGGTTGTGACAGCGTGATTACCTTTGCCCTTTGTACTGTCACATCACATTGGCCTGCCCACACAACTTGAACGCTCAAGACTTGACAGCGAAGGCTAGTTTGCATGGTAACAGTGGATGAATGCTCAAAGCAACATGTAAATGTTATTATTTGTAAATGTGTTGGTTTATATTTTTAAATTAATATATACAATAGCCTAACACTTCATATAGTGATTGGACTGTTTATTGTACTCAATCCCAGAAAAGTGCAGTTCATCAGTATGACAGAATATAATCTCACTGACCAGCAGAGGGAGTTACAAACCCTAACTGCAGTGGTGCAGGCTATGCCAGGATTGCAGTTTGTGTGACAATAACAGGGTTTTTGTTCTTGACAGTAATAGTTCATGCATTATGCAGCCATAACATCAGCAAAACAGTTAAAAATTCCCAGGACAGTGAAGTATAACATATTCACATTCCTTGTTTTGTCTAAACTATTATCTTCACCCATTATGTAAAACAAAGAAAAGCAGCAAATCATCACACCATCTGTAAATGTCCCTTTTGCGTGGAAAAACAATTAATCCACTATTTAATTAAGGGTTGGGGGGGGGGGGGGGGGGGGGTTGCAGTTATCTTAAAGTTGCAGACAGCAGAAAAATATGGGCAAAAATTCACCACTGATTATTATTAGTTTTCTGTATCGGGATGTGGTTTCAGTTTGGTGGAAATATTATTTTTGATTTTTGATTTTTGTATGTGGACAGTATCTGAAGACTGCAGGCCAGGCACATACAAGCACAGTCCTGCTTAACCTGCACATTTGCTGCATGGCAGCACAGTTTTTAAGCATTTTAATAGCTCATTAATGAGAAGAAGAGAGCTGGTCGTGTGATGTAGAGCTCTGGAGTGAAATGAAAAGCAAGAAAGCAGGGAGGAGAAAACATTGTGATGACGGAATACAGACAGAGCAGGGACACACTGAGGTACCAATGATTCGGATGGTAACAGCTGAGGGACGCAGGGTGCCAGTCAAGGTCTTCCACCACAGGCCATGCTTGGATGTAGGCTGGTTTAAATTCTGTGATTCAATATGAAAGGCTAACATTTTCTTTTCTATATGTGGTCCTGTATATTATACTCGTCACAGGTTTGGACCAGTGGCAGCCTGTTATATCACTGGATTATTTACAGTAGCAGAAATTTAAAGCATGGGGATATATTTTTTATCTTATTTCACTAAAATAATTCAGTAACCAGAGTGGCCTTGTGTACTGTGATGTCTGATAGAGTATTTATTACTGCTGTCAGTGTGTTTATAGAATAATTCTGAATTTCTAAAGAAGAACTAAAGAAGTTCAGAATCTAAACATATAACCATGTCATTTATAATAATACTGTAACATTTTTTTTTTATTGAAACCAATATGTTCAATATTCTCAGTGTCATGTTTTCCTGGTGAGCCAATCAAACGTAACAGTTCAAACAGTTTAAAATGCCAGAATTAATCCCCTGATAGTGATAAAAATATATATTTTAGCAGTGGTAGGAATGTGTAGACGTCACCATGATTTATTCACCTATTTATACACCTATTGTCTTCTGTTTTCCATCCATCAGAGCTCGGAGAGATCAGGAATGTGACGACCTCTAAGCCCTCACTGGAGCTGGATGGACTGGAGAAATATACCAACTACAGCATCCAGGTGCTGGCCTTCACCAGAGCTGGTGATGGAGTTCGCAGCGAACAGATTTACACCCGCACCAAGGAGGATGGTAGGAAGATTAAGTCACCTCTCCAAATAAAAAAGCACGGGGTAGCTGTCAGGTTGTAGCAAGATTCTGTCATACAGGCTGTTTCATGGTCAGGTTATGCTAAGATTTGTCCTAAAGTGAATTTGACTCATTGCTTTAAGGCCTCAAGGAATTACAATATCTCCCCTCTTTACACTAAATGTCAGTTTTTCTTGAGCAACAGTATTTTACTGAGATAAAAATGAGGCAGGATCCTAAATATACTTATTAAGTAGAGAGCACTAAGTCATGAATGTAGCAGAAAGTGCTGCAGAATATGTTATGTGGCCATCTGTTATCTAGCTGTATAATCAGTGTAAAAAGAGCCATAAAAATCTTCTGAGTATTAATATTAGCTTAATGTGGGGCGTATATCAACTAAATTGTGCCGTGCTTTCAGTTCCTGGTCCTCCGGCGGGTGTAAAGGCAGCAGCTGCATCCAACTCAGTGGTGTTTGTGTCCTGGCTTCCTCCTCTCAAAGTGAATGGCATCATCAGGAAGTACACTGTCTTCTGCTCCAACCCACACCCCACGGTAAAAAAAAAAATCCTAAAAAAAGAACATTATACAGAAAATGTTGCTTGTTTGGTTTTTTCTTTATTCAAGTTCCTGTTTTAAATCTAAAGACAGTAACAAGAGCTGCTGTGAATACAATTTTACTGCATTTTGAATTTGAAGAATGAAATATTTCTGATAAGCAGGGAACTGTAGTTTCAAATCAAAGCATAAATAAATGTAAATGTGTGACCATGTATACCAAAGTAGTAAAAAAAAATGGATAAATCAGTTATTAATTGTCTAAGTTTCTTCAGTTTTACAGAGCTTTACACCAACTGAGCACCAGACTGATTTTAACATTTCTACAATTCTGTACCTTTTATATGCCCTGAATATCTCCATTTAAATATGGGCCATTTTCAGCCATTTATTGCTCATTACTTAAAGCATATATCACACAAATTACTATAAATATGTAACATATTCTAAAGATGTGCTAACACACAGACAATATATCATGGGTGACTGTGGCTCTATGGGGTCATCTACTAATCGGAGGGTTGTTGGTGGTTGGTGGTTTGATTCCTGGCTGCGCCAGTCAGTGTCCCAAAGTATCCTTGATCAAGATTCTGAACCCTGAGCTGCTCCCGATGCGTTCACTGGAGAGTGTGAATGAGACATGTCGCTTTGAGTGTTCAGGGAGAGTAGAAAAGCACTATATAAGAACAGGTCCATTTACAACATGAATATGTGAAACACAAATAAACAACTATAACATTTGCAGAGGTGTATATAGAAAATGCTAAATAATGAATAGTTTGGTCTAAAACTGATCTTTGGCCTCTGAAAAAAATGAAATATTTGAGAGCTAGTCATAGACAGAAGCTGTCCAGCTAACTATAGTCCATTTTAGACCAAACATTTATATATTTTTGATAAGAATAAACAGTGTGTCTTTCATTTTTCTATGTTTTTTAATTGATTTGATCAGATAGCCATTTATATATAGATACAATATAATGCTGTGATTTGTGTATTTCATACAAAAACAGGTTAGGTGCTGAGTTAGCAATGTCTTCTAGGCACCCAAATGGCAAATGTCAGATACTGTGTTGTGTTCAACCTTTTTGGTGTGCCTGTAGTTGATGTGCAACTGCAAGCTGCTTTGCAACCCACCTTCACCCCAGCACCTCCTTTCAGTCCTGTTTCTGAGTTGTCGTAATGTTGTCTCTGTGTGCTTTGTTCTGCGCTGGGCTCTTGCTGCTGCTCTCCCTGCTTCCAACTTTCTGTTTATACACATGGAAGAGCAAAGAGGTCCAAAAATTGCAGCTGTCAAACAGTTAACTGATCGTTTGCAGAAGAATGATTTATTTTAAAAGCTTCAGACAGGGTTTCATCAGACAAGCTCTGTGGCTCAGATGTACAGTATCAGGATTTGGATGCAAACACAATGTTTGTTCATTACTCGTTTGAGCTGCTTGTTATCATTAAGATGAATGTCACCAGATGCAGCTTTAACATTGAATCTAAGTTTTAAAATATAGTAGTTTGAACTGGAGTAATTTCCAAATGTCCTCCCTACTCTAGGTGAGCAGTGAATTTGAGGCAGCCCCAGATGTGTTCTTCTACCGCATTCCAAACCTGAGCAAGAACCGCCAGTACAGTATCTGGGTTGTTGCGGTGACCGCTGCGGGCCGTGGAAATGCCAGTGAGATCATCACTGTCAAACCCATGGCTGAGGGTAGGTGGAGTTGCTCTATTGTAAAATGTGCTATTCAGTGCTGAACAACACTGAGTTGCCTGGAACTACATTTTTAACCTTCTAGTTCTGTGTGGACGGGTAAAATGTGTAGTAGCTTCTTTCTAGTATCGCCTCGTAGGACGAAGAGCATCACCAAATCTGAATAATGCTACATCTGGCCCTGATAACACATTAGATGTTTGGTAAGAGCAGATAAGTTGATGCATATGCCCACAGACTCTGCATTCCTGGAGTCAGGACCCATAGCTCCTATCAGGATATTCACATCCTGCCTGGAGTGATGGATGTGCTCTCCCTGCTCCACTGTTCAGATGCAGAAACACCATCACACTGTGGGCTGCAGAGCCGACTCTGTGAGCTAACAGTGTAAAGAGTAGAAAATGCACAACAATTTTATGACTTCAAGAGTGAACATATTATGTATTCTTATTATTCAAAACAGGTTTGCTCAAAGTGATAGATATAATCTCTTCATGCTGCTAAACAAATCCAAAAATATAAAATAATGATTTAGTTATTAAAAAATAAGCAGTTTTTCAGATGCAACTGGTGAAAGTTGGGCTTTTCAGACATTGATTGTGCCATGATGTTGTGAATGGTTTTAATTATCGACTGCAGAGCTCTCTTCTTGGACTGTGCACATCCACTACCAGTTTGTGATGTTTGCAGCGATGATGCTTTCTGTTGCTCCTCTGTAGAAGTTTACAAAAACTCACAGAAATGTGTTCTTTAGGGTTTTTTTTTTAATTCTACCAGAGATGTGTGATGTGAGCACAGCCTAAATTAAATTCTCCATCTAAACAGCAATATCACTGCATCTCTTATGCAGGCTGATCGAATGTGTATTTTTGCAGCTCCAGCTCGGATCCTGACCTTCAACAGGACTGTGACGACCCCCTGGATGAGGGATATCATGCTGCCGTGCAAGGCAGTTGGTGAGCCTTCACCAACCATCAAGTGGCTGAAGGAGATGTAAGTAAAATACGAATCACTGAAACTCTTTTCTTTGAATATTTGTGTGTCTTTATAGTATCCAGTATCTGTGTGTCACGCTGAAAGCTAACCGTAAATGTATCTGTGTCTCAGCAATGGAACCCCAGCACCCGTTGTGATTGACAGCCGGCGCAGTGTCCACAGTAACGGCAGCCTTGTTATCCGCACAGTGAAAGCAGAGGATTCTGGGAACTACACATGTGTGGCCAGTAACAGCTTTGGGTTGGACAAGATCGTCCTCAACCTGCAGGTTCAAGGTAAGAATTACACCATGGGCAGAAGGATGAATGAATAACACATTATCATCTTTTCAGTGCTGGATTTTTTTATTTTAATCTTTCTTGTTTAAGTCTTTTTTTCTTGCCGTGTTTCCTTCAGTCCCTCCTGACCAGCCTCGCCTCACAGTGACCAAGACAACCACCACCTCAATCACCCTCTCCTGGATCCCAGGAGATAATGGTGGCAGCTCCATAAGAGGTCCAACAGACTCTGCCTGTGTTTTTATCTCTTGCGTTTGTTTTTTTCTTTGTTTTTACCATTTGATTTACATTCATGTCCCCATCTGTGCCATCTTCAGGATACATCTTGCAGTACTCAGAGGATAACAGTGAGCAGTGGGGTAATTTTGCCATCAGTCCAAGTGAGCGCTCTTATAGACTAGAAAATCTCAAGTGTGGCACCTGGTACAAGTTCACCCTAACCGCCCAGAATGCTGTGGGTCCCGGACGCATCAGTGAGATCATTGAAGCAAAAACCCATGGGAAAGGTATGAACCGTTTTCCTTTAAGAGGCATGTTACGGGCAAATCTTGATGTCTTATTATCTTTTTAAGTGGAGCACTCACATGTTTTTTACAATTGTTTTGTTTTTTTTGGATTATATGTGATGGATGCAAACTTAAATATTTAACAATGATAGGAGTGACAAACGCTTTGAGTGCATGTTTTCTTTAAATAAAGGTCAAAGGCGAGTTACTGGATTTAACTTATCATTCAAGATCATATTCTCATGCATGACCAGACCATACGGGTGCTATTTTTAGATCACTCCATGGAAATTCTCCTCAATCTTCTCTAGCACTTTTAATTTTTTGGAGCAAAAAACAAGCTGGCCAGGTAGTGAGGAAAGATTGTGCTGGTGAAGTTAAAACCTTTTTAAGTCTTTGTTTCTCCCTCAAACATCTCAGGAAATTACAGTAGAACCTTACATTGACAGCATCACCTTGGAGGATAAATTCTTCCTGTTCACTCTTCAGCTGCAGATGGCTTAGTCTAACCAGGAGAGCCAGGTGCTACCACCCACTCATTTAGACAGTTGATGTTCTGTGTCTGCAAGTTTGAGATCCTTGGTGAAAATCTGGGAGCGCACTTGACAGGGAACATCAAGCAAATTTAAACTGAGTATGACATAAAACATCCTGATTTACAAACTGAAGTGATAACACAGAATGTATTACATGTGATTATTGGTACACAAACTCACTGGCATGGACAGAAGGACACCTGGTAGAGCTCCAGATGAAAGTCTACAATAACACTAGCTATGCTTTGTTAGGTACACCTGTTCAGCTTGTGTCATTATTTCAGAAACTGTTCATCCCCTGGGATTTACCTGTACAACCAGTTCTAGGGTTTACAGAGAATGGTCCGAATAATAGAAAATATTCAATGAACAGCAGTGCAGGAAACTGAGGCTACAATTCACACGGGCTCACCAAACTTGGATGATAGAAGATTGGAAAAACATGGCCTGGTGTGATGAGTCTTGATTTCTGCTTCGGCATTCAGATGGTAGGCTCAGAATTTGGTATAAACAACATGAAAGCACTGGTCGAGCCTGCCTTGTATCAATGATTCAGACAGGTGGACATTTTCTTGGCACACTTTGGGGCCCTTAGTACCAACTGAGCATCATTTAAATACCACAGCCTGTCTGAGTATTGCTAACCATGTCTGTCCTTTTAATCTATCTTCCAGAGCTCAAATCATCTCACACTGGTTTCTTGAACATGGTCTCCACAGTCATCAGAGCCCAATCCAATAACTGGGATTGAGATCTGGTGGAACAGGAGATTTGCATCATGTCTGCATGAACTGTGTGATGCTGTCATGTTAATCTGGACTAAAATCTCTGAGGACTTTTTCTAGCACTTTATTCTTCGTAGCATACGTTCAACAACAAAGACAGTTCTGTAGGCAAAAGGGGGTCCAACTCAGTACTTTGTCTTAAGTTGTTGTTTTTGTGCTTTAATCCTTGACAGATGTAAATACTTTATCTGAATGCTGACTTTCTTTTCCTTCTTCCTACAGAACCTCAGTACTCTAAAGAACAGGAGCTCTTCACTAGCATCAACGCTACTCGAGTCAAGCTCAACCTGAATGGCTGGAATAATGGTGGATGCCCAATCACCTCGTTCACACTGGAATATCGGCCTGTAGACTCGCCCACTTGGACCACAGCACAGCGCACCTCCCTCACCAAGAGTTACATCCTCTACGACCTGCAGGAGGCCACCTGGTACGAGCTGCAGATGAAAGTCTACAACAGCGCCGGCTATGCTGAGAAGAGAGTCAAGTTTGCAACACTCAGCTATGATGGCAGTGAGTTCACACGGTGGCAGGAGACCATATGTTTCCCACTCTTTTCTTCACAGAGAGCAAAGTTACTGTAATATTTGTCATGGGCTACTAAAACTGGCAGGATGCTGTACCTGTGTGATTCACTGGCTGCTCCAGAGGTGCACCATATTGGCAAAAGTATTTGCTCGTCTGCCTTCACACATACATGAACTTGAGTGTCATCCCATTCTTACATGATAATGGTGTTAGCTGATTGGAAAATAAAAATTTATGGATCATTGGGTGGGTGACACCCACTTTTTGGGAGGCCTGAGCACTAAAGTACCTTTATCCCTGTTTATCTTAAATCTGATTGATGATCCCATTGTTCTGACAATCGCAAATGACAGGCCATATGGGTTATCTATGCAAATGGCAAAAAAAAAAAAATTGTGCGACCTGCAGCAGCACCACCTGGATTCATTCCATTCATTGACTTTGATCCTGTAAGAAGGTCAGTATCTCACGTCTTCTTAGGTCAGTAGGTCTGGTCACTGAACTTTAGGCCACACCAACCAAAATCTGCTCTCACACTCAAGTCTACTTAAACCATATAAAGATACATCAATATGTTTCTATCAATACATTTATGGGTATTCCATAGGAAATAGTGAAAATTAACCCTTTTCTACACCATATTTTCCTTGTAGATAGATGTTTCTATTTAGTGTGTAATGTACAAAGTGTACATTAGATTAGATTAAACTTTATTAATCTCTTTGGGAGGGTTCTTCTTCATGTATTTTAGGCACAAATATTTCTGTGTCTACAGTACATGATCTATGAAATAATGTTGGCCCACCCTTTGCAGCTATAGCAGCTTCAACTCTTCTGGGAAGGTTATCCACAAGGTTTCGGAGTGTTTATGGGAGTTTTTGACCATTCTTCTAGAAGCACATTTGTGAGGTCAGACACTGATGTTGGATGTGAAGGCCTGGCTCACACTCTCTGCTCTAATTCATCCCAAAGGTGTTCTATCAGGTTGAGATCAGGACTCTGCAGGCCAGTCAAGGTCTTCCACACCAAATTATCTCATCCATGTCTTTATGGAGCTGCTTTGTGCACTGGTGTGCAGTCATGTTGGAACAGGAAGGGGCCATCCCCAAACTGTTCCTACAGAGTTGGGAGCATGAAATTGTCCCAAATGTCTTGGTATGCTGAATCATTAAGAGTTCCTTTGACTGGAACTAAGGAGCCGAGCCCAACTCCTGAAAAACACCTCCACACCATAATCCCCCTCCACCAAACTTTACACTTGGCACAATGCAGTCAGACAAGTATTGTTCCCTCGGCAACCACCAAACCCAGACTCATCCATCAGCTATCCAGACGGAGAAGCGTGATTCATCAGTCCAGAGAACACGTCTCCACTGCTCTAGAGTCCAGTGGCGATGTGCTTTACACCACTGCATCCAACACTTTGTATTGTGCTTGGTGATTTAAGGCTTGGATGCAGCTGCTCGGCCATAGAAACCCATTCCATGAAGCTCTGTACACACTGTTCTTGAGTTACTCTGAAGGCCACATGAAGTTTGGAGGTCTGTAGTGATTGACTGCAGAAAGTTGCTGACCTCTGTGCACTATGACCCTCAGCATTCACTGACCCCACTCTGCGATTTTACGTGTCCTCCCACTTTATGGCTAAGCTGCTGTCATTCCCAGTCGACTCCACTTTGTAATCCCACTAACAGCTGACTGTGGAATATTTAGTAGGAAATTTCATGACTGAACTTGTTGTACAGGTGGCATCCTATCATAGTACCACGCTGGAATTCACTGAGCTCCTGAGAGCGACCCATTCTTTCGCTAATGTTTGTAGAAGCAGTCTGCATGACTAGGTGCTGGTTTATACACCTGTGGCCATGGAAGTGACTGGAACGCCTGAATTCAATGATTTGGGTGTGTGAGTGAATACTTTTGGCTATATAGCATAGCATCATGTGAACACTGACACTTAAGTAAGGAACCTGTGATAGAAGTCATAAGTTCTCAGTAACTATTGGCATTAAGAGTCTGGCTAAGTGTGGGAGTTTGAGGCAAAGAGGAATAAATCACCTTTTCTGTTAATGGCAGAGCTTCAGGCTCAAGGAGACTGAGCCTCCTCTGATGAATTGGGCAATAAAAAACACATTTCATACCAAATCTAGTGGCTTCAGCTGGTTTTCATGACACCCCCTGAATGTCAACACAAGATTCAAATAATCTCCTGATCTCCTTTGAGATAAAGGATGCCAGCATTACCAGCTCATATTGCACACTAAGGGGTTCAGTGGTATTCTACCACAATTACTAATGAAGACCAAATACTTCATTTCCTGCCTCACTTATATTCTGCAGCTGCTGAAGAGCGAGTGGGGACAAGCATTAAGCTATGAAGGATGAGTTCATTCGTACTGAGGTACAGCTTGGAAAAATGGGAACAGAGCGTTACTGCCAATTTGACAAAAGGTCAAGCACAGCTATTAAGAGAGGACAGCAGCTTATGGTGAAACACAAAATATTAAACTTTTAAGATTTGAGCTTCCAGTGGTTTTGACTTTTACACATTATGATTCATTGAGTAGCTGTCATTTAAGGACACACATCAGGGATTTTCATGTAGGTTGAGTGCCCGTATCTCTCCTGACACTCTCACATGATCTCTGCACAGGTACCATCGCACCTTTAGTGAAGGCACCCAATGTGAGTGAGGATAACCCTGGGAGCGGCGAAGGTTTGAAGATGATGGTGACCATTTCCTGTGTGTTGGTGGGTATCGTTGTGATCTTCATCGGTTTGCTGGTGCTAAGGAGGAGGAGGAGGGAGCAGAGGCTCAAGAGACTCCGAGGTGAGATGGTGGGCACATGTGACGGGCAGGTTTCTCAAGTGTGGCATGTGCTTGCCTCTAAATAGTGATTTTCTCTGTTTTCTAGATGCAAAAAGCTTGGCTGAGATGCTCATGAGGTAACAGCTTCATTAAGCATCATCATTTACCTCAGCATGCACATTCTGAGCAGAAATAATTACAAGGTCTTTTAAACTTCCATTAATTTTTCTTTTGCTTGGTGTTTCTCAGCAAAAACACGCGTCCAGCAGAGCCAATTAACAAACAGCAGCAGACACTCCGCATGCACATCGATATCCCCCGAGCCCAGCTTCTCATCGAGGAGCGAGACACCATGGAGACTGTCGGTAAGCACACAGCAAGCACTGTACTGGTGCTGCAATACATAATGTAACATCGCACATGAATTAAATTTGCTTTTGTTGCTATCCCAAAGATGACAGGTCCACTGTGTTACTGACTGACAACGACTTCGGGGAGACACAGAAACAGAAGTCATCCACAGTCACCCACACTGTCCACTACCAGTCAATCTCCCAGGCCACCGGTCCACTGGTAGATGTGTCTGATGCCAGACCAGGAACTAGTAAGTCCAGTACGGACTCTTTTTTTTTTTTTTAACTTCATAATACATTAAAATGTCTACATCTGCTTTTGTTTTCCCAGAACATCTCCTTCTCTTGTGTCATATTTTTCCTTTTGTTTTCCCCTGTGTTGTGCTGCATGCTTATAAAAAAAAATGCACACACATAAATCAGTTCCAGCTGTCAGCTTAACAGAATGCTGTTTCACTCATATGGCGCATTACTAAGGTTTATAGTTACACTATTGTTGCCATGCCAGCTGTTCTAAAGTCAGCAAGGTGTTTCCTTGTGGGCCAATTATCACCAGAGATTCTATATTTACATGAAGTCCATTCAACAAATAGACTGCACTGCTGACTTGAGCTGGTAAACTGGTTTATTATCAGGTATACATTACCAGCGTGACTGCACCAACTACAGACCATGGTTTTTTTATTTATTTATTTATTTAACAGGGACGACACATAAAAACATCACTTAATTTCAGTAAAATGCAAACAGTGCAATGCACACAGGACCACTGACCTTAACTGAGCTTGGTTAGGCTTTTACGATGCAACAATTTAATTGTTGCATCGTAAACAGTACAACAAATATACTGTACAACATAAACAGTACAACAAATATACTGTACAACATAAACAGTACAACAAATATACTGCTCAAAAGAATTAAAGGAAGATTTTGGAAGCACATCAGATCTCAATCAAAAAAATGTCAAGCTGAATATCTACTGATATGGCCTGGGTAATGTGTTAGGAAAGAAATTTCACTGCAGCAACTCAAAATGGTGCTCAGTAGTTTGTATGGTGCCCATGTTGCTTGTATGCATGCCTGACAACGTTGGGGCTCCAAATGAGATGACGAATGGTGTCCTGGGGGGTCTCCTCCCAGATCTGGAACAGGGCATCACTGAGTTCCTGGACAGTTCAATTCAATTCATTTCAGTTTTATTTATATAGCGCCAAATCACAACAAACAGTCACCTCAAGGTGTAACCTGGCAGCATCGAATGGACCAAAACATAATGTCCCAGAGGTGTTCTATGGAATTTAGGTCAGTCAAGCGTGCGGGCCGGTCAGTGGTATCAATTCCTTCATCCTCCATGAACTGCCTGCATACTTTTTGCCACATGAGGCACCAGAAGGAACCCATTGCACCAGTGTAGGGTCTGACAATGGGTCCAAGGATTTCATCCTGAAACCAAATGGCTCTCAGGGTGCTGTTGCCTAGCCTGTAGAGGTCTGTGTGTCCCTCCATGGATATGCCTTCCCAGACCACCACTGACCCACCACCAAACCAGTCATGCTGAACGATGTTACAGGCCGTTTAACATTCTCCACAGCTTCTCCAGACCCTTTAACATCTGTCACATGTGCTCAGGGTGAACCTGCTCTCAGCTATGAAAAGCACAGGGCACCAGCGATGGACCTGCCAATTCTGGTATTCTATGGCAAATGTCAATCAGGCTCCATGGTGCCAGGCAGTGAGCACAGGGCCAACAAAAGGATGTCGGGCCCTCAGGCCACCGTCATGAAGTCTGTTTCTTATTGTTTGGTCAGAGACATTCACACCAGTGGCTGCTGGAGGTCATTTTGTAGCTCTGCAGTGCTCATCCTGTTCCTTCTTGCACAAAGGAGCAGATACTGGTCCTGCTGATGGGTTAAGGACCTTCTATGGCCCTGCCCAGCTCTCCTAGAGTAACTGCCTGTCTCCTGAAATTTCCACCATGCTCTGAGACTGTGCTGGGAGACACAGCAAACCTTTAGGCAACGGCACATATTGATGTGCCATCCTGGAGGAGTTGGACTACCAGTGCAACCTTTGTATGGTCCAGGTATCACCTCATGCTACCAGCGATGACACTGACCCTAGCCTGCAACACTGATGAAAAAACAGTCAGAAAAGATGAGGAGGGAAAAATGTCAGTAGCCTCCACCTATAAAATCATTTCTGTTTTGGGGGGTTGTCTCACTGTTGCCCCTCTGCTGCAGCTGTTACTGTAATTTCATGAACACCAAAGCAGCTGAAACTTATTAACAACCCCCTCTGCTACTTACTGACCAGATCAATATTCCAGAAGTTTCACTGACTTGATGCTAAACTCTGATTAAAAATCCTTTATTTTTTTTTTTTGAGCACTGTATAAACAGTGCTACAAACAATAACAACGACTAAACAAAGCAGATAGAGACCATTTCTAAGAACAAAAGCCTTTGGTTTAGGTATTAATTTAGCATTAAAAGTTGCAAAAGAGCACTGAGCAAATATTATTTTTCCTGGTTCATGTTCCCCACAGGCTGCTGTGTTTTCAAATCATTCGACTGACTAGATCCAGGACGAGGCCTGGATATAAATTGAAACTCTGTGTGTGGTATCAGCTTAGTGCAACCTGCAGGATTTTTATAGTTAACTATAACTAAACGTTAAAGTAAAGTTTGAACAACATTTTAATTAACTAAATTTATAAATAACTACTTCAGAAAAAAGCTTTTATAAAAAATCACTCAGTGATATTGTGCAACAAAACTAAAGCAACATAAAAGTATGAACAGTAAATCTATTTGACCCGTTTGATCAAATTGGTCAACACAACAAGCACCTGTACTGCCTTTGTTACATACAGTATGTTTATTAAAATTGGAATGTTATGGCTATGAGCCACTAGGCTCCAATATTTTGACTAAAAATCAAAACTAGCATTGAAATTAAACAAGTAATCAAACCTAAAATAAAACTGAACACTTTTAAGTAACTTAGTTCAAAGTAAGATGAACAAACTCGCTCTGGAAAGTAACTACAGTGAAACTAACCGAATTGAAAACTTCAAAAATGTGAAACAAAATAGAAACTAATGAAAAATGCAAAACTATAACTGTCATGCAGTGAGCTCAGTGTTAGTTTGAATTAATTCAGTCTGACACAGAGTGCATAGAAAATACTGGAAACAGGTTTAATGTCATCTATTATAAACTTGCACCATCCTCAGCCTCCCTCCCTTCCAATATCCACTGTAATCCTCGGGTCTATATTCGGTTAGGTTGGGACCACTGTCACTCTTTTATGTTGTTGTCATGACCATTTCATTGAGCCGAGTCCTTCCTTTGACCTGCTTAAATGCCTTGCGTTCTCTGCCTCACTCTCAGACCCTACAGCCCGCCGCACAGCCAAAGCCGGCCCAGCTGCTCGCAACCGGTACGCCAGCCAGTGGACCCTAAACCGCCCCCACCCTCCAGTCTCCTCCCACACACTCAGCACTGACTGGAGGCTGCCCACACCCAGAGTAGCGGGCTCTGTTGACAAGGAGAGTGACAGCTACAGCGTCAGCCCATCTCAGGACACAGGTAAATAACATATAGCTACTTCATGTGACCCAACATGTCTAACAACATAGCATCTGTGTTAACTTTAACAAAGTAGCATTGCACTAATTCTAATACTAATCCCCTCCACTAACGCCGGGCCTGATCCAGACCGTGCACGGAGCAGCATGGTGTCAACAGAGAGTGCCTCCTCCACTTACGAGGAGCTCGCCAGAGCCTACGAGCACGCCAAGATGGAGGAGCAGCTGCGCCACGCCAAATTCACCATCACCGAATGCTTCATTTCTGACACTTCGTCAGAGCAGATGACGGCAGGCACCAACGACTACACCGACAGCCTGACCTCCAGCACGCCATCCGAATCAGGCATCTGCCGCTTCACTGCTTCCCCGCCTAAGCCTCAGGATGTCAGCCGGGTTATGAACATGGCCGTGCCCAAGGCCCACAGACCGGGTGAGGCCAAGCTGCCCAGAGACCACACTTCTGTCCGCTTGAAATGCTACCATTTAATTAAAACTGACCTCACTTTGATCTTCCTTCTGCTGATAGCCACTAAACTGTAACTATATTGACACCTAGTATTAACACCAGTAGTGAATTCATCAAGCTGACAGTTGTCTCATTTATGCCCGGCTTAAAGTGAAATCACAAATGCAATCTGCATGAAACCAATTTGGAGAAAGATACAGAACCACTATCTAAGAATTCATTACAAATGTGGCAAAAAAAAGGTATCTAAGAAAGGCAACTATGCTTGCTTTAATTAACGAGAACATTTTATTTGTCAATGTAAAAATGAGGATAAATTAAAAGGTTTTAGGTTCAGTCAAAAGGTAATAGAAATGTAATATTTTGACTTTAGATAGGGATGTGGAGGTCATTTAAAGATAACCTGGTGTTGCGGTTTGAGTTTTAAAATGAAAATTTGATAAAATATACAATAAGGATGGACACTCCAAAAAGACAAATATGTTTCTATGAGTAAAAGATTGTGATCCTTCTTTTGATGTTTTGAGTAAAACATTTTGGAGCGATTAAAGGGATTTCCTTTGCAGACTTATAATTGTTGTGTCTGTGTGAGCCTCTCACAGTCTGACCACATTCACTGGTAGCATCTGTCTGACAGTGGAAACATTGTGGAGCACAGTGTAGAACACATCCTGCCCATTATAATGCAAAACCACAAATTACGTTCATTACTCGATTGCCCCAGTGCATGCAGGGATGATTCCCATATGATCTGATCAGCACTCCTGGTTTTAAATCACTGGTGATTTGGTGTTTTGTTTATTTTAGTGCACAGTTATTCCAGGTCAAGATATCCACCATCAAACTGCATATGAGGGAAGTGAGAGAGTAACTTAGCTGAAATGAATAAACAGGAATATTTTAGCCTGATGACTGTTAGCTGAACTGTTTAAGCCACATTTGAAGAACAGGGCCCAGATGAGGTTGGTCAGGAACGTCTGCTTATCTTACTAACCCCGATCTGTGTTTGTCATCCTGCAGGGGGCGAGCTGGTTCATCTTCCTCCCTATCTGCGCATGGACTTCCTGTTAAACCGAGGCATGTCCTGCTCGGGGTCATCTAGGGGGACAGCTAGTGGGGAGAGAGCAGCCATGGGTCAGGCCTGTCTTGAGCCTCAGAAGAGCCGCTCGCTGAAGCGGCCCTCTCGCATGGCACCCCCGACACCCACAGAGGCCCCTCAGGCCAGCAGGGACCCAGTGGCCCAGTGGCAGCCTGGCTCTGCAGCCACACTCCCCCACAGAGAGGGCTCAGAGCTGGCCCAGGCAGCCAAGCTCAGCACCTCCCAGGAGTCCCTGCTGGACTCCAGAGGACATCTTAAACAGAGCAGCAACCCCTACGCAAAGTCCTACACGCTGGTATAACAGCAGGGGCACCTGGGGCGGGACTAGAACTCACTCTAACACTGGACTTAACACTCAAGTGCAGTAAACTGACTTTCACCACGCAGTTCTGTATATACGTCCCCTCCCTCCAAGGACGGGGTCACTTTTACTAATGTCCTTTTATTTATTTTAGAGTTTTCTTTTACCTCTTGTTTGTATTTCTTTTTGTTTATTTGTTTGTATCACTTGAAAAAAAATTCACTCATTGGAAATGAGTCAAGACGAAGCTTTGCCAAACTAATCGAGTAACGAGGGAGCATTATTTATTCTTGTTCATTCTTTATAATTAATTGGTGATTATTAATTGTTAGTTGTCAGCTATTATTGATCATTAATCACTGGTTACCAAATGATCTATTATCACCATTACTACTCCAGTGTTTTCATAAGAACCTGGACGTCTTTTTCTGTTGGTTTTCTTTTCCTGGTTTCTGGAAGATGACGATTTGGAGTCATGTTTTTCCTATGGAATATCCTTCTGAAACACTCAATGAAACTTGGAGAAATCTCGGAATGAAAGCAATTGACACTAGAGTCCAAACTTTTCAGCTGCTCTCAAATTGTTACTTTTTTTGAAGAAAAAAAAATCTATTTCCTATGGATGCATGGGGACTGACCAATTAAAAGACAGTGAAGATTACGATCATGGCTGGGCAGACCAGTCGAGCATTTTGTCACACTATGAAATGATCCAATGTGAAGATTTATTATTCTTATTACTATAAATATATATATAAAAAGAGAAATCACTTTTATTTGTGGATATTACAGGGAAGAATTGATTTGGTTAATAAAGTCCTTAGTCATGTTTGCACATATCTCATTTTAATTAGGAAATGGAGTCTCTGTTGATCTTTCTCTGTGTCCCATTCTCTGATGGTGCAATATGAAAAAAAGATATGAAAAGTCTATGAAAACTATTGCTCTATACTGTACTGTAATGATGATAAATAACTATGTTGTGAGTATACTTACAGGGCCGGACACACTCCAGCTTTTGTATTCAGGTGTAGTTTACCACTGCTTGTCTGCCAGGTTGGTAAATGACGTTAGCTAGAACAGGGAGGATTTTGAGAACTGATGGTTTGCACTTCACAACAGCCCGACTCAAGTGTGTCCAGATCCCTATTCTCAGTGCACTAGGTAGAGTCTTCAGGGCTCTCACTCTCTTCAGTAGATTTACTGTTGCTGCATTGCAGTGATGCTCCTCTACAGGGAAAAAAAAAAACGTGAGACAATCCAGCAGAATCCCCCCTTCAAACCAAACCTATAATGTCTATGGGAAATATCTGAGAAAAAAAAAGTTCATGTGGATATGCGTAAGAAGCTGTTTTTCTGTTCCTGTCTGCCCTGGCCCATTTCTGTTCTGTTTCTTTGAGTTAGCCTGAAGGGATCCAAAATGCTGTGAGGTCATAATGTCAGTTTCTATGATTAGTTTCTATGATTAACTGTCTTCATTATGATTATACATTTTAACAACAAAAAAAAAATGTCACTTTTTATTTTTAACATGAGTGTTCACCATGGTGGCACTGGAATAAAGAGAAACTAACACAAAGGTTCAAATTTGATTAATAAAATGGCTGTTCCCCAAAGTGTCCCTCGCAGCTTTGGCATGAGTGGTGGTGGGGTGGAGGTGAAGCAGAAGGGCGGAGAGCAGGCGGCGTCTGTGCTCTCTGGCTGCTTGGGTCGTGAATCAGCGGGAGAGACATCAAGTCTTCGCCTTGTTTTCATCATGACGGCAGTGAGACCTGCTCAGTGTCTCAGCAGTGATGGTTTCCTAATGTTGGCCAGAGCTTTGCACTCCCTACCTGCAGGTGGCAGTGTTGTCCTACTAACAACAGCCTATTCAAGAAAATGGGCCTACAGTGTGCAGAGATCCTCTTACACACCTGCAGGTCACAAACAGATGAGCCCTGAATTTTCCACAGATCTCAACAGCAAACATCCAGCATTGTTACGCACAGAGGACTGCATTAAACTGAAGAAAGCAAATCTGTTTCCCCACCAACAAAGCCTCAACATACCAGAATGCATAGCAACTAGAGTGTGTTCCTATAGCAGGGCTCTTCAACTCCAGGCCTTGAGAGCCCCTGTCCTGCAGGTTTTAGATGTGCCGCTGCTTCAACACACCTGAGTCAAATATAGAAGTCATTAGCAGGACTCTGGAGAACTTGACTGCATACTGAGGAGGTAATTCAGCCGTTTGATTCAGGTGTGTTGGCTCAGGGACACATCTAAAACCTGCCGGACAGGGGCTCTCGGGGCCTGGAGTTGAAGCGCCCTGTCCTATAGTATGACAGATTGAGATGCTGTGTATTCTGAAACAGTTTATGGAAACGAAAAACACACCAGGCAGCAGTCAAAAACTGTCTCAGTATCATTCCTGCTGAGTTAGCATATTTTCCCCTCTTCACTGTTTCCGTGGTTTTAGGTGTGAGTCAGACGTCTCAACTCTGATTTGTGTCACTTATAAATCAAGCTTTTATAACTTGTCATCCTCTGCATTTTAGCTCAGATGTGTTTCAGTGAAATTTCAGAAGCTTCTATACCTTCAGAATGAATCACACAGGGAGGATTTTTAATGGGAAATTGTGTCTGTTTCTGAGGCAGACTGAAAGCATGAGCAGAAAACATTATTTTAAGAACAGTTAACACACTAGCAACAACACTTTGGTTTGCAGACTTAAAAAAAAAAGTCCTGATATCAGAGTCTCCACCTTTTCCACGAGACTTTGCAGCTGCTGACTGAGATCAGAACACTGTGAGTGTCTGTGAGTGTTGTGTCTGGAGAAGATAATTATATTTACATCAAAAGTAGTTATGAAGCTTAATTTCTCATTTATTTTTATTTAACAGGCTTTAACATAGTTCTAATACGGAGCCTGAAACTGATGTGCTGCACAGACAGTTTGTGACTCTTGCTAATTTCCGGGGGAAAAAAAACAGTTGGGTTTTTACATCCACCATACGCAAATAATATTTCACAACATTAAATTACATAAAACCACAAGACATTAAAAATAGTGGGCCAAGGACTGATCCTTGAGGAATACCCATTGGAAAGATGGCTTCTCTTGATCAACCTCTCACACACTGCTCTCTTGTATGAATATATGGGTCAAACTAATCAACTGCTTGTTTAGATAGAAGTATGTCGTGGCTGACAGTGTCAAATGCCTTTTTCAGATCAAGGAACACTGCCATCCAAAAAGTACTATTTAAATATATTTTTTTAAATTTATACTTTTATTTCCAACAAAATAACAATTCGCAATTTCTGTGTAATAATTTTGTCTAAAGCCAAATTATTTCAGGTTAGTTATGATACCACAACCTTCTCAAGTAGCTTTGGCAGGGCAGAAAGTATGGAAGTTGGGTGTGAGTTACACATCAAATCATGCCCCCCCTCGTTTCAAAACTTCAGTTATTACTGCCTTTTCCCACTCATTTGAATATCTATTTCTGATTGATAAGTTTACAAGAGGTGTTACCAGTCTTATATTTTTACTTCAGTTAATATTGTAGTCACCACAAAATATAGTTTCTTTGCAAATATTTAACCCTTTCACTGCATCTTATGATCATAAAATGACATGTTGTGTGGTGGCAATATGACTCATCTAAGGGGAAATAATCACATTTAGAGCTAAACATTTAAGGGCAGTTTTCAGTTCTGCTGCACTACATTTGTACTTTTCTTTAACATATATTTAAAAATCAAGACCCTGCCCACACCCTATCCTTTCTGTCTAACTAGGAGTAAATGGACTAGTTCTTACATAGTGCTTTTCTTCATGTTTGCATTCACCCAAGCACTTCCATATGAAACTAAGCTAAGTGCATTTACTATATAATAATCACACTCCAATGCTTGCATCTGGGAGCAACTTGGGGTTCAGTATCTTGCCCAAGGATACTTTGGCACGCAACCCGGAGCATGCCAGGAATCGAAATACCAACCTTCCGATTGGTAGGTGACCTGCTCTACCTCCTGAGCCACAGCCACCCCACAAGTAGCGCTCATGTTTGTTGGAACATTTGTGTGACACCAAGTTTCAGTTAAGCAAAGAAAATCCAGGTTTGAGTCATACAGTAGAGTGTGAATCTGATTTCTTTTTTAAAATGATGCTTTAAGTATTTAAGTGACCACCAAGAATGCCTTTGGGTTTAGATTTTATTAACACTACGCTCTGCCAAATGCTCCCAGGCCTCCCTCACTATAAGTTTGTGTATGGCAGGCCTATCCAACATTCTTCCCTGCCACCTGTTCAAACCTCCCACTAATGGTGATCAGGTGACTGCTCTGCTCCTCTCTTCACCCAAGTATCCAGAATATAAGGCCACAGATCTGATGACCCAATAACAAAACTGATCATTAGCATGTGGCCTAGGGTGTCCTGGTGCCACGTGCACTTATGAACATTCTTATGCTCAAAGATGAAGTTTGTTGTGGAAAAACTGATTGGAACAGAAGTCCAATAACAGAACACCATTTAGGTTCAGACAGGCAGGCCACTCCTCCCAATCATGTCAGTCCAAGTCTCACTGTCATCGCCCAGTAGGACAATGGAGTTCCCAGATGGAGCACCCTCCAGCATCCCACCCAGTGATTCCAAGAATAGAATAGAATAGAACTTTATTGTCATTATACATACAACAAAATTAATCATTATACAACAAATTATATAACGACATTCCGTCATAATATAACGAAATTGCGTTCAGAACAACCATCCAGAGAAGAACAGACAAGACTAACATAAGGGAGATGGGTGTCCGCAGCCGCTGCCACTCTGGCACCGCCGCTACAATCAGTCCCCGGAAAAGGAAACAAACACACATCATGGGGTAGTTAGGTTTAAAAAAAGTCATCCAAAAAAAAACACCTTAGCAAAGCATATTTGCACATTTAAAGCCAGGATAGCAATATGGTGGGGAAAGGGGGGAGGCAGGAGGGGATGCAGACAGAGACGAGAGGGTGGGAGGGGGGCATTGTGGAGCCAGATGCCAGCTCCTAGTCAAAACAGTTCGCTGATAGTGATGGAAGTTCGTCAGGGGCTGTGGTACACCAGATCCAGCTTCACAAATCACAGAGAGGACTGAGGGGAAGAGCGGCCATCACACATTGTCCTGGAGAGATATAATTACCAGCCCAAGGCCGGCTAGGGAGCCAAATTCCTAATTATGCAGATGTTGTTTTGGAACAGGCTGCTTGTTTTTTTTCCAACAGCCTTCAGTTTCACTGGGGAACCCATTCAGTAAATCCAATATTCCAAATTCATTAGTTACCGTCCTCACAGTGCAGAACCTAACCTTATCTCCAGATCTAATCCCTCTCGCCTGCGAGCACGTTCTCAGCTGGACTACCTGTCCGCTTTACGGCTCAGGTCCAACAGGCTTTGAGTCTGAGTTTGTACGGCTCTACACAGCCCATCCACCTGGGTCTGCAGCCTCGGCAGATGTTGAACTGCTGCCCAGATTTTCTTAATTTCCCCGTAAATCAGGTATTCTCCAAGCCCAAACAGAAGAGATACCGCTACCAAATAGCCGAATATGTACACAATCTTTTTTTTATTCTGACAGTGTGTAAGAGACGCTCTTACAGCAAGCAGCAAGCAGGAGAGATGGGGAGGGCAGGGAGCAAGATAGAATGCGACCGTCTCCGTCAGAGAGCAGGAGGGAGAGGAAACAACAGTCAGGAGCCTTTCCCTAACCCAAAGGTGCAGGGAAGCAACCTTCTTGTCCACCAGACGTACAGGCAGTGAACTGGGGCATACAAGTATACCCACCCCCTGCCTGCCACCTCTTACTGAGGGCAACTCCACATTGGAACAGAATCTAGTCTCCCTCCAGCAGACTGGTTCCAGAGCACAAGCTGTGCACTGAGGTGAGTCCGACTATATCTAGCCAGTATCTCTCAGCCTGAAGAACTAGCTCAGGCTCCTTCCCCACCAGAGAAGTGATGTTCTGTGTACCCAAAGCCAACTTCAGTAAGTGGGAGTTGGACTGCCAAGGCCTCCACCTTCGCCCGCTGCCTGATCCACATTGCACTGGACCCCTACAGCCCCTCTTTTGGGGGGTGGGTTCACAGGAGGGCTTGCCCATGTGGCTCATTCAGGCTGAGCCCAGCCAGATGTCATGGACTAAGGCCTGACTACCAGACGCTTGCAGATGAACCCCTCCCCTGAGCCTTGCTGCAGGGTGGGGTCCCGCTAACTCCAACCTGTGCAAGATATCTGCATCATAGTCCATTGCTGTCTCTTCCATGAAGGTCTTCTGAATTGCGTTTGGTCTGTCCCTTCATTTTGAACCCATTTGCCACGGGAGACCCTACTAGGGGCATATTGCCCCCCAACAACATACTATAGCTCCTAGGATCACTAGAGCACACAAACCCCTCCACCGCGATAAGTTGGCAATTCATGAGTTTTTATATTGTCTCACATATTTCTGTGGGGTTATCCAGAGAGAGAAAGAGAATTATCAAGCAATAAAGTGTCATTTACCACTCAGCAGGCAGAAGGCATTCTGGGAAATACAGGCAATCACAGGGCAGGATGACGTTAAGTACCATGGAAGTGGCAAAATAAGTCGAAAAGAGGGTCATTACATCTACAATTAGACTTCTTCTGGTGTTACTGCAGAGGATAATCATCAAGAATCTTTCTAAACTGGTTTATTGATTCTGAACTTTCCAACCTGCCATCCCAAAGATTCTGCCTGAGCCTCATACATCTTGCCTGCTAAATTGCTTCCATGGTCTTCTATCACAAGACAGGGGTTAGCAGGAAGGTGTATTACTCAGTATGACATCTGTATCTACCATCCACCTCTGAAGTCCACAACAAATTAAGCATGGTGGCAGAGATTTACTCACCAACACTTGGTGGTTAATAACAGCTATCATAAATAAGGTTCCGGCTGCACTGAATTCTTTGCCTCTGATCAGCCTGAGAAATATGAAACCATCCTCTGCAGTGCTGGGGAAATGATTCTGAAAATGTAAAGTAATGAACACGGATGCATGTCCCGGTGCAGAACTGAAGCAATGAGCTCTGAGCACGCCTCAGGCAGCTGGCATTGTTTATGTTGTCATTTATTCGATTCAAGATATTTTTACTCCTCACAAACTCATTTAGTGAGTTACAACAAAAGGATTTCTCACAGAGTTTCTGTGGTGATCACAGAGAAATCCCTACAGTACAGGACAGTGTGATCTGTTCATCCTCAGTAGCCACAATCAAAGTCAACACATCTAACTGAAAAAGCATTTGTTGTTGTAATTTTTGTAGCTTTAATTGAAAATCTAAACTGAAATTGTTACTTCCAGATGTATCCAAAGCTTTGCTATATTTTAATCAGTTCATTTCTGTTCAACAGTCTTTAAGATATGTCAAGAACCTGAGTGGAAGCTACATGTGCCCAATTTAACTGACCAGACAGAATTAAGAAAAGCACACATACTGGTGTATATAAAATCCTACTTTTAACAGTCCATGTCCCAAGCTGAAGTCCGAGGACCTAAAAAAATCAGACTCTGGTGAAGCAAACAGGAGTAAACCTGAGCTTGTGTAAAGCTTAGAGTGTTGCTATGAGCACAGTGACTTCAATAAATGTAAAATTGAAGGTTTGGAACTATTAGGACTCTTTGTAAAGCTGGCTGTCAGGTTCTTGGTCAGGGAGGTGGCCAAAAACATAGCAGTCACTTCAGAAAGCCAGACCTAAACCCCACAGAACATCAGGGGGGGACACCTGATCAAGTCTGCAGTTACTTTGCAGGATCTGCTCGGAAGAACGGGAGAATCTGCCCACATCCAGGTTTACAAATCTTATCAGACTTACCAGAGAAGACAGAAAGCTTTGATTGCTTCCCTGCACTGAATCCTTTTGGAAATGAGAGATTTTAGTTTTGGTTTGCCATTATGGCTTGAGTTTACATATGCCAGCTATACTCATTTCAAATGAAATGTACAAATTATGAAGTGTGCCAGAAAGATGTCTAAATACTTTCTGAAGAGATGTAATACACAGCACGATGAAACAACATGCCATCACCTCCTGGTGAAATAACTGGTTAAATATGCTCAGCTTCCATTACAATTGAGCTTAATGTGAAATAATACCTAATATGCTTATTAGGAAATATTGTTAATTTAAGATTTTACATCTCCCACTCCTGTTTTACTGAACACTGGGCAACAGTCTGACTGACTGAGGTCTGCAGGACTACTTAAAAGAGGAACACTTAAAACAGTGGTTGAGGCTTGTGTGTTTATGTTGCTCTGAAACTGGTTTTATGCATGTTCACAAAAACCTACTTAGTTTATGCTTAAAAGGTCAGCCTGTAATATAACTAAGTGCTTTGTCCACTGTAACAAATTCATGATGAGCAGCACCAGAGGACAAAAAAAGGGAAATCATGGGTCATCATCTGTCATGCTGTGGAGAAATGGCAACAGGCCCCACTTTGCATTTGCCTGCCTACATTTGCCTGAGTTAGCACACATACTGAATCCTGCCATGTCAACATGCTACAGCAGCTCAGTTCTGATTCAGGTCTGTGTGGCTTCAATTTTATGCCCCCAGACACTATTTGTAACAAAAGAAAAAAAAAACTCTCCTGGTAGAGTGATGGGAGCTGAGTGGTTCTTTTCTTTTGTTTCAAATATGTAATTTACCCAGAAAATGCAAATTAGTCCTCATTAGTCTGACTAAAACACAGTCAAAGCCTACACTTGAGGAACCGGTAAAGCTTTCTTTTAAGGCCCGCCCTTAGGCCGTAACTATCCTGTAAGTAAATTTTAGTTATGTGGAATTACGCAGTAATTATTTTTAATTACACCGTAATTATTTTTAATGATGCCATAATTATTTTGACTAAGGCTGTACTATTTTGAATAGGGCCCTAATTATGTGACTAAGGCAGTCAATATTTTACAGGGATATACCCTGTAGTACATTTAAGTTATATATAATTTAACAGTTATTAAACTGAAAAGCATCTAATTTTAATATAGTCGAAAAACCATGTTACCATGTTATATTGTAAGCATGTATTTATCATGTCGTGGTTCATGGCAGATGTTTTACTATTCAATGTGTTTAAGGGCGGGCCTTAAAAGAAAGCGTTACCGAGAAACCTTAAAGTAGTACTCTCAAGCTGCTTTTTAAAAATTTAAATTAAATTCAAACAGTTCGCTGGTAACAATTTAGTTAGTGAATGGATGACATTTAAATGTTTGTCCAGAAATTTTTTGTTGGTTGTTCAAACTGTTAGACAAGAATAACAAGTATTAACAAGAAGTGATCAGATCAAATGCCTTATCTAAGTTTGGCCAATGTCCAGCTCAAAGTTATCTTCTTGAGCGTGTCCAGACTGACTCCAGGCTGATCTGTTTGGATTGCTGCCTGAGGCGTGTGAGGGAGAACCTTCAACAGAACACCTCAACTGTGTTATAGTTATAGTTTTGTAATATTGTGTTATAGTTTTTATACTTATCTCTCTAATCTCTGTACTGTATATTTTGTAAGATTGTGTTATAGTCTTTATACTTATTTGTTTTTTTGTAAGCACAAAGTACCGCAGCAATTTCCTAATGTTGTGAACCTGTTCACCCATATGGCAATAAAACCTTCTGATTCTGATTCTGAACTGTGGGGCATGCCTGCATGTGTCAGCACAGTGTGCTCTGAAAAAGCAGGAGCTTTGTGGTCATATCAACATAATTTTTGTTCACCACCAGATATGTCTCCCTCCATGTTTGTTCACATCCCAAAAATGCAAATGAAGGTGAAAGATCACTGTTTTGACACAATGGGGGAAGTCCCATTCCGTCCCAGGATCACATGGACAGAATGGGATTTCCACTGTCAGATGTGGAAATAGCAGCCATGCTGAAAATCATCCAAAGGTACACAAAGACATGGTTTTAATGAGAGATCAGCAGATTTTATAAATCAGTTAAAATCTCTGATTTTTAAGCAGATTCCTGGAACCTTTTGATCCCATCTTTTATATAGTAGCAAAACATGAACTATTGCGACATTTGTATAGCACTCTCATCAGTGTAAATATCAGCTTTACACATAAATGCTTCATATCAGCTTTTTTTAAACCTTCTTTTTAAGTCACTGAGATGGATGTTGAAGCACATGATCTGCTGCATGTGAAGCACAAACTGCATACAGTTTGGAATGAAACAATAAAAAAAATAAATCACTCTTTTCCATCGTCTTTTATTAATTTCTCTGTAGATGTGGATATGCATGTGTGTGCATGTTTGCAAGCTTGCATGCATACGTGTGATTGTACAGTACACGTGTGAGCCAACAAAAGATCACTTTGGAACCACAACAAGGAAAGAAACACAATCACAACATCTACAGTCTCTGCAAAGATACAACTGAGAGAGTCATCAGGGTGATGGAGAGGAGACGTGTGAACACATTCAGAGACGCTAAATTTGATTTGATTTTAAAGACACTGGTAACAGTGTGGGATCAGTTTACCCGGTAACAGGAAGAAGCCATTAACAGACCTGCAGTGGAGCCCAAATCTTTAGCTGACACTGTGAGATTAGAGCGACAATCAAAGGGCGCTGTGTGACAGTACGTGAGAAGACCTGTCATATTTAAGTCTACTGTTTGTGTGTGTGTGATGAGTGTGAAGCCACACTGTAAAGTGTCACCGAAGTAAAAAACAGAAATAGCAAAATTATATTATTTAAATACATACACCAAGAATAGAACAATGCATCATTTTGTATATAGTAAAGTTATTCATTCTGCACAGACTTCCACAGAGGCACAGTTTAACCCCACCCTCCCACCTCTGCCTCACCCATCCTTTTCAGTTCATAATGATGCAGCTTAATTGACATGCAAGACCAGGCCCACATCAGGTGAAGACGTGGCTAAGAGGCCACTCTACGACTTCACATCCTGCTTCTTTTTCTGGAATTTCCTGAACTGTGACTGGATGGTCATGGCAGCCTTCTCCGTCTCCGGGTCATCCATATCAATGTCAAAATCCTGGGGGAGGTTGTTCTTCTTTTCATCTGGGGAGAGAGGAGACAAGAGAGGGTGAGAGGACGGCAGGAGTTTCCAGGACGAAGTTCTTATACATATCATAATTTCTTGAAAGATGTCTCTCAGGTTGCAGAGTAGGCACCTCTTGCCTACTAGGAGGGGACGGCCTGATGCTTTCTCTGTGTTTCTCTCATCTAAGACTGACTTCTCAAAGTAATATGTTCAGATTATATCTGTCAACATTGCTTTTATCTTTTATCTACAGATAAATGCAAATTCATCTGAATGTGGGCCATCAAACAATAAAGGGCTCATTACTGCCCCCCTGAGGCTTGCAACATATAGTCATTTCAGACAACCAAAAAATCTTTTGTCTTCTCAGGGGGTCAAATACTGTAATTCTGACAGCTGCAGCTTAACAATACCTATTCATTTTGGGGTGTAAAGTTTGTGTCTCGTTTGGACCTCTGAGTTTTGCACTAACCTGTCTCACTTTCACCCACTGGATAGGATTAGGCTTCAGAACTGCTTGGTAACTTTAAACCTGCACGTTGAAAATTACTGGATACCAGGTGCCTTTAAACCTTTACAAGCATCCATATGTTACAAACATAGGAAGAAGATTCAGCAACCATGGCTGCATTTTTGTTGTTCCCAGCCGCCGCAAGTACTGTATTCTTTTGTTTTTACAAAAATATATAAATGCATATATGTTTTTTGAGATGAAGACTAACTGGTTAGTTTGACAAACTTACAGCTAACCTCACCTCCTGACACAGAGAGCAATGCAAAGCTACTGACCGGATGCGTGAATGCTGCTTCTTTTCTTGGACATTTTAAATTTATGAACTGCAACTCATGTAGCAACCTGCTTAAACACAATCAGGCCCATCAATGACAAGAATGACCAAGATGAAACTGCTGCATGATCTTTATGCATGATTGTGGCTGTTGATAACTCCTGTGTCAAATATGTATGTCTAGACCACCATAGTCATGGTATCCTTCTCAATGCTATTCAGTGTCACAAGGATGGCATATAAAAACAAAGTGCAATTGCACAGTTGAGGATAAAGACAAAAGAATTTTCAAACCAATATGTTTACACTTATCCTCCAGTTTCATGAGTCAAATTTTTATCCATGTCAGGCTGGAAGATCCTCTACATCTGAGTGAAGCTGGATATTTCAGAGTCAAAGAAATGCTGTAAACTCTGGGGAGGGGAACTCATTAAATGAGCCATTATTTCACACAAACACAACAGAATAAATGGAGTTATAAAACATGCAAAAAAAAAAACATTTACTGCAGGTTTTGCAGGCAGTTTTTTTGCTACTCTGTTGCTGTTCAGAAGGGGTGACCTCATTCTTATTAGATATAAATGTCATTACAGATGCCTGACATTCCATAAAAGGACAGAGCAGTACTGATGAACGAAGCAAACGGGGAAAGTGCTCTTCTCAGTCCTGCAGAGAAGATGTTAGTTATTTTAGCCAGAAGCCACAAACTCCGTGAAACCTTCATGTATCGTGTGTGAAGACAATGAGAGGCAGTGGACTTAAGAAAAAGCTCAAAGCAACAAGGTGAAGTGCCCAAACAGGGATAAACAGAGAAGACTGAGGTGAAGCTGGCTGCTTATGTGATCATAAAAAGTGAAAAGATTCAGTTTTATAGGATACAGTTCTCACTGCAATTAAAAAAAACCCATCATGCTCATTCATTCACTTAACAGAAGGTCAGCAGTTTATTCAAGCTTTATAGTTTTGATGCAGTACGGTGCTCTGTGCATGGTTGTGCACACTTGCATGAATAGTGATTTTTTTTCCAAATGGCCTACTTACGTTTAGCTGGAACCTTTTGTTGACCTTGAAGCCCTTGGATGACAGTGAACAACAACTTTATATTTCACAGAAACCTCTCTATGACACACACACACGCACACACACACACACACACACACACACACACACACACACACACACACACACACACACACACACACACACACACACACACACACAATCGCACCTGCTCCACATGGCTGTTGCTCTTTACACCACAAAGAAACTTTAGAAGCAAAGCACAGCAGTTCACGTGTCATATATGAATGAATTGATTAAATTGCTACAGATTCTTTATATATGGGATCATTTATATAAGAAGTATGCAAAACGTCATCTCTGTGAGATTTAGGGTGACCTTACAGTATACAGACAATGATTAGTGAAGGAGTCAAACAAACACTGATACAAATAGTTGAGCTGTGACATCAAGGACGATCAGGCAATATGGTCTTTGGTAATAATATCCTTACTGGGTATCTCCAGAGTCATTAAAGAAGAAAAGAAATCTGAATTATGAAATAAGGGGTAACAATTTCCCTGTGTGTAAGTGTTAGTTATAATTTACTCCCTGAGTATGTTAAGTGGTGCGGTACAGAAAAGTTGTTGATGGGCAGCAAAGCACAAAAAATGCTGGATAAACAGTGAAATTTGTTATGATATCATATTTTCTGTATTTTTAAGTGACACAGCCTCATCCCACAAGCAGCATCTGTAATTAAAACACAACATGCAGTCATTTTGTAAAGTGAAGGGAGTGCGTGGTACTGTGATTAACGCTGCTTTGTATCATTTCTCCAGAGATGCTGTTCACTGTTTTTTAGTTCAGGTTCAATAACTGCACCATTTTCTGGCTCACTGTACATTTTTTATCATCAGTGAGTAAACACAGCAGCATTTGCAGTTTTCCCACTCTGCAGACGAGGCCACAGTTCTCTGATCCACTGAACTGTTACTGCTCCAATGTGGAGAAATGCTTCAGGTAATAAGGGCTTAAGTGGTTAAAATTTAATGAAAAGAATATTGTACTGTTCACATTTATACTTTTTAAATATTACATTTAGTACCTATGAAGAAGAGGAATTAAAAAATTGCTTAGAGTGTTGTTTATTTCTATATTCCTCCTGAACAATTCATTGCTTTTCTTTCTTTCATACTATTCTTCCCTTTTATTCACATATTTATACCAATATTCTAGCATAGCATTACTCTAGGCTGGTTTAGCCTGCAAACAGCTGTCTACCACTGCTACAGCTCTTGCTATATCTGACTCAAGCAGTGTTGTATCTGTTGTCACTGATGCCCACCGTGTGTGATGCCAGGTCTTGCTGCTGTTCTCTGGGCCTGTTTCCCACCAGTTTCTACGAGAGAAAGGAAGAGCGGGGAGGTCCCAGAACAGAGGAATGCCGACAAATATAAATTATTACAGTAAAAAATTACTATTCTATTTTGACTTCAGTGGTCCTGAATGAAGCAGAATTTGATTTTAAAATTAGAAAATCGCAGGTTCATTTTAAAAATGAAGCTGCGATTTATGTGGATCTATGAAAAAAATGGAAGAATAGAGAAAATGGAACGGTTATGCCAAAATGAGGAAACAAGGACATGACAACAGTTTTATGGCTCTTGCTCACGTAGTGGACTTGTGTGAAGGAGGTTTCTCCACAATATGTGTCACCTGTGGATTATAATATCTGAGGTCATGATTCCCAATATTGTGATTTGTTGTTACTGCATGATGCAATTCCAATATTTCATTCATTTCATAAGCACCTTTCCTTTAATATATACTAAATTGCATACAGGATATACAGCTTTAATACCTCTTCTTGTTTCAAAAGAAAGGAAAGAGAAAAATGGGCAAATGTCACCAGAATGTGATTTACACCTGTGTCAAATTTGATTAAGCATCCTAAAATTCCTCCTGATCACTTCCTCTCTCGACTGAGCCAGAGCTCCAAAACACTTCATCATCCCAGAGTTTGAGACAAAAATCCATTTCAACACGGGGTCTTTACAGGGTTATCAGAAGCCCCAGAGACAGAGGGGAAAATGACACGCAGTCTCCAGCATTATCTGCTGAATGGGCCCATGGAGCTGTGAATGGGCTGCTACTAACCTGCTACATTCAGTGTGTGAGAAGATTGTTACCTTCAAAAAGTACAGGAGATTACATTCAGTGACTCCTCTGTCATCATGTGCTGCCATGAAATCCAATTTAGTGAACGTGCAGACTACAAAAAGCATTTGATAGATTTATATCATCTGCTTGCATGGTTGAAATAAACAAATTAATAAAAAGAATCAGAACACAACTGCTGAATGTTTATTCATGACAGAATATCAGCTTCTTTTTTCCAAGCTTAATTAGCAACTGTAATCCTCTGAGCTAGACTGATTTTCTCACCTGAGCTCCAGATTTGAAAAAAAGCCATTCATTAGTATGAGGTTCATGAGAAGCAGGCTTTTGTTCTTCCATACTCTCATTTTGCCAGAATGATAATTCTGCACTTAACGCCAATTATGAATTTCAAAGGATCCTGCCAAATACTCAGAGTCCAATTTTACTGTTTATAACTCAAGGGATTTGAATGACATTATTATGCCAACAATAACATGGCCCAGTTTACAAAGTAGGTCTTCCTGAGAATTGCTGCCATGCAGAGAGAACTGGTGTGTTGTTTCAGATGACTGAGGAGAGACAAACTGAACTCAACTATTGAAGTGAATAAATAAGAAAACTGACAGGTATACTGGAGCATGTTTTTGCAATGATTTCATTTTATCAGTGTTACTGTAACTATAATAATGCTTAATTTCCACAGAAAACATTCCAATCTGAGGATTTTTTTAAATAACAGACTGTAACACTTTTCCAAAAAACCAAAAAGTTTCGGTCTCTATATCTAATTTCCCCCATGATAACAACTGTGCAGAAGTTTTGTTTTGTTTTTTAACTCACTCATTTGATTTTATTTATTTATTTGTACTTCTGAAATTCTAAAAGTTGCGTAGTTTGTCGTAAAAGAGAAACATCTTCTACCCAGTACTTTCCGTATTGATGGAAACTGAAATTAAAGCTTAGATTTAATGCTTCATTGCAGAATATTTAATCTTAAAATTAATTGTGAAGAAGCACAGATGTTAAAGAGCAAAAATGTCTGAACACTACCACTTGGGTTTATATTTCTCATTTGTACTTCATGTAACAGGGTATATTTACTCACTGTTACTTTATATATAGTTTTTTCCACCATGTTGACAGCTGTGACTACTATAAAACCTATAAAAGTGCTTTAAAAAAGCAGAGAACTCTTACAGCACTTTAAATAAAACCATCCAACAGTAGAGAATGTATGAGCTCCAATACTGAAATGTTATTCAAGCAATAATACTAAGAAAAATTATCCAACTTACTTTTATTGAGTGGGATTTTGAAGAGACTTAAATCTGTAAGGATTTATGAATATTATCTTCAAAACAATCTAATCCGCAAGCTGTTATCACATTCAGTCCAGATACCATCTAAAGGTTTGGTGAAAACTACCCATTGTTAATATTCTGTTTGAAAATACCTTGGCCAGATTGTTTGCTGTTTCCGGTCATCGGTCCAGATGCTTGTCTCTGCAAAATTTGAGAAGAGAAAAATATATTTTAAAAAAATTAATTCAGTTAAATAAAATTTCATTTATATAGTTCGAAATCACAACAACAATCTCCTCAAGGCTCTTTATATTGTAAGGTAAAGACCCTACAATAATACAAAGAAAACCCCAACAATCAGACAATCATCACTGAGCAAGCACTTGGCAACAGTAGGAAGGAAAAACTTCCTTTAAACAGGAAAAAACCTCCATCAGAGCCAGGGGCTGCAACCAGTTAGGGGTGAAGGCAGGGAGACAGAACAAAAGACATGCTGTGGAAAAGAGCCAGAGATTAATAATAACTAATGATTAAATGCAGAGTGGGGTATAAACAGAGGGAGAGTGAAAAGAGGTGTGAAGAAGAAACAATTATGTGCATCATGGGAAACCACCCCCACCTCCACAGTAGCCTAGGCCTATTCCAGTGTAAGTAAGCTATGGTTCAGGGTCACCTGATCCAGCCCTAACTATAAGCTTTATCAAAACAGAAAATTTTAACCCTATTCTTAAAAAAAGAGAGTCCAAATCCAAACTGGGAGCTGGTTCCACAGAAGAGGGGCCTGAAAGCTGAAGGCTCTGCCTCACATTGTACTCTTAATTATCCTAGGAGCCACAAGTAATTGGGGTGATACTGTACTATGAGGTCTTTAAGATAAGATGGGGCCTGATTATTCAAGACCTTGTATGTGAGGAGAAGAATTTTAAATTCAATTCTAGATTTAACAGGGAGCCAATGAAAAGAAGCCAATATGGGAGAAATCTGCTCTTTTTTAGTCCCTGTCTAGCTGCAGCATTTTGAATCAGCTGAAGACTTTTCATAGAGCTTTTAGGGCAGCCTGATAATAATGAATTACAATAGTCCACCCTAGAAGTAATACATGCATGAATTAGCTTTTCGGCATCACTCTGAGACAATTTAATTTTAGAAATATTGTGCAAATGCAAAAAAGCAGTCCGACATATTTGTTTAGTATGTGCATTGAAGGACGTATCCTGGTCAAAAATGACTCCAAGATTTCTTACAGAATTACTGGAGGCCAAAGTAATAATAACTAATAACTAATTTCATTTTTATCTGAATTTAGAAGTAGGAAATTTGAGGTCATCCAGGCCTTTATGTCTTTAAGACATTCCTGCAGTTTAACTAATTGATGTGCGTTATCTGGCTTCATGGATAGATAAAGCTGGGTATCATCTGCATAACAATAAAAATACACTGCTCAAAAAAATAAAGGGAACACTCGAATAACACATCCTAGATCTGAATGAATGAAATATTCTCATTGAATACTTTGTTCTGTACAACGTTGAATGTGCTGACAACAAAATCACACAAAAATCATCAATGGAAATCACATTTATTAACCAATGGAGGCCTGGATTTGGACGCACAAACAAAATTAAAGTGGAAAAACACACTACAGGCTGATCCAACTTTGATGTAATGTCCTTAAAACAAGTCAAAATGAGGCTCAGTATTGTGTGTGGCCTCCACATGCCTGTATGACCTCCCTACAACGCCTGGGCATGCTCCTGATGAGGTGGCAGACCTGGCAGACGTGGACTAAAGTATCCGCCACCTCCTGGACAGTCTGTGGTGCAACGTGACGTTGGTGGATGGAGCGAGACATGATGTCCCAGATGCGCCCAATCGGATTCAGGTCTGGGGAATGGGCGGGCCAGTCCATAGCTTCAATGCCTTCATCTTGCAGGAACTGCTGACACACTCACAGCCACATGAGGTCTACCATTGTCCTGCATTAGGAGGAACCCAGGGCCAACTGCACCAGCATATGGTCTCACAAGGGGTCTGAGGATCTCATCTCGGTATCTAATGGCAGTCAGGCTACCTCTAGTGAGCACATGGAGGGCTGTGCGGCCCTCCAAAGAAATGCCACCCCACACCATTACTGACCCACTGCCAAACTGGTCATGCTGAAGGATGTTGCAGGCAGCAAATCGCTCTCCACGGCATCTCCAGACTCTGTCATGTCTGTCACATGTGCTCAGTGTGAACCTGCTTTCATCCTTGAAGAGCACAGGGTGCCAGTGGCAAATTTGCCAATCCTGGTGTTCTCTGGCAAATTCCAAGCATCCTGCACGGTGTTGGGCTGTGAGCACAACCCCCATCTGTGGACATAGGGCCCTCATACCATCCTCATGGAGTTGGTTTCTAACCGTTTGTGCAGACACATGCACATTTGTGGCCTGCTGGAGGTCATTTTGCAGGGCTCTGGCAGTGCTTCTCCTGATCCTCCTTGCACAAAGGCGGAGGTAACGGTCCTGCTGCTGGGTTCTTGCCCTCCTACGGCCTCCTCCACGTCTCCTGGTGTACTGGCCTGTCTCCTGGTAGCGCCTCCAGCCTCTGGACACTACGCTGACAGACACAGCAAACCTTGCCACAGCTTGCAATGATGTGCCATCCTGGATGAGCTGCACTACCTGAGCCACTTGTGTGGGTTGTAGAGTCTGTCTCATGCTACCACGAGTGTGAAAGCACCACCAACATTTAAAAGTGATCAAAACATCAGCCAGAAAGCATAGGTACTGAGAAGTGGTCTGTGGTCCCCACCTGCAGAACCACTCTTTTATTGAGTGTGTCTTGTTAATTGCCAATAATTTCCACCTGTTGTCTATTCCATTTGCACAGCAGCATGTGAAACTGATTGTCAATCACTGTTGCTTCCTAAGTGGACAGTTTGATTTCACAGAAGTTTGATTTACTTGGAGTTATATTGTGTTGTTTAAGTCTTCCCTTTATTTTTTTGAGCAGTGTATATGCTATGCCTTCTACTAATACTGCCTAAGGCAAGCATGTATAATGTTAATAGAATCTGTCTTAGCACAGAACCCTGTGAAACTCCATAATTGACCTTAGTGTATGAAGAAGACTCCCCATGTGAATGAAAAATTGGATAGATATTCAAACCACTGCAGTGCAATACCTTTAATACCTACAGGAGATATGAGATCTATAATCCATGTTTCTGTAGCAGAGACAAGCTTGCTCTGCCTGCTCCAATGGCTTCAGACAGTTCTCCCCTGATAGGATGGTAACATTCTCCCAAAGTAAGACTGCTTCCAGGCTCACAGTGTGTGAGAGAGAGAGCTTCAGCGACATTCACATCTTAGATCAGTCTGCTTTCCTAAAATAGTTTGGAGTTTTAGTTTCTTATTGTTCACCTGAAATACTGTGTCTATCACTGTCAATGGGTTATCAAAACAAATTTGTACAGGATAATGCTGGATTTCTACCCAGCAGGCTCTCTCTCTCTCTATCTTAACTACTTCAATCTAAATTATTCATCCTGTGCTTTTAATGAATTTCAAATCCCACACTTTTTATATGTGTGGATGAAGGAACAACACAGCAGTAATAAGGCTGAAAGCAGTGTGAGTGAGCATTTGTGTATTCAGTGAAAACAGACCCCATGCATGAACTGATCATTTTTGGCAAGTGAGTCTTGGCTTTTGCATTCACAAAGAGAAGCTGAAGTACTAACTATGCCCACTGGGACACATGGTTTTCTACACACCTACTCATAATTTGGAAAAACTGCATAGAGTATTTGGCAAAACAGAATATTTCTTTTCATTGAGAATCACATTGTATTTTAACCTAGTAAACAGTGAAAACCTCCAAAACGTATTGAAGCATTCAATCAGATAACTCACATGTGATGTGTTATAGTATAATTATAGTTTGGCATCTATGTATTCAAAGTTAATCATTTCCCACAAATATGACACATAGAGAAACTGGGCAGTGACAACTAAACATCCTCCCAGCGCCTAAAGGTGATTCTGAGGTAGAGGATGGGAAGAATAAGCAGTGAATGCAGAGCAACAGAAGCACTGACACATCAGAGGGAGAGATGTGAATTTAAGGAAAGTTGGGGAGAGGATTTAAGACCATCTAGTAGTTTCATGTCTCTTGGTATTCTGCTTTGAGCTGCTCAAACACTTAGCAGAGAAAAAGAATAATACTAAGAGTTACAATCTGATCAAAATCAATCAGGTATAGAAAATTCAACAGGGATAAGGGTTTTCCCTGACTCTGCTGCCTGGACCCCTAAATGAAGCCAAATATCTCCCCCAGTGTCCCCTTATGCCATGAGGAGAGCCAGTGGAAAAGAAAATATTTTGGCAACTTGGCCGTGTGTTTTTCTGTTTACATGCAGAAATCAAAGTGAATCCTTTGGGATTCCTGGTATCATGCTGTCTCTCAGCTGCTTGATTGTGCTCTGTTACTCAGCAAGACAGGAGCGGTGCCATAGATCACACCTCCACCCACTACAAGCGAGCGCTCAGCCAGACAGCCAGAACCGAGAGAAGAGCGACCATAATGTTTGAGCAATTGTTTTGGTGCAGTGTGAAGTTGCAGCACAATATTGATAAATCAAGACAAATGAACAGAGGCTAATAAAAAGCTGCAGGTCAAAGCTGGACGCGTACTTCAATCATTTGAATCTGTCTTCCTTAGTCTTTTCAGATATGAAGGCATCAGGTTATATTTCAACTTTTCATCAAAGGGCTGAAAGGAGGGATGTGTGTGTTTTGCTGTGTTGTGTGAGATTATTTGCTTTTTTTTAATCTCTGTCTCAAAAAAGTCACTTTGAGCCAAAGTTGGAGATGGAACAACATTATTCCTAAAAAAAAAGTTACTTAATGCATCATATCTTTTTCAAATGATATTAGGGGCTACAGGCTGTGATAACAATAAAAACTAGAAGCACTCAGAGAGTGCAAACCTCCGCCAAGGCCATAGGGTCACTGACGCTGTAATACGTGTATCTAAATACTGTGAAATAATTTTTTTGTCTTTCCCAGACAACAATAACCCCCTATCCCGCAATAGTGAGGAATCCTTAAAAAAATTCCTGGATCCAGATCGTGATCCGGATCACCACCAAAATGTAATCACTTATTCCTCTTGTCACTTCCAATCACTCCACAAAATTTCATCGAAATCCATTCATAACTTTTGGAGTAATCCTGCTGACAAACAGACAAACAAACAAACCAACGCGACCGACAACATAACCTCCTTGGCGGAGGTAAAAAAACTTGAACCTTAAATGCTGCAGAATACTTTTCTGTTTTACAACAGCAGTGTGACTACATATAATGTACTCATATAACCACTCTATTCTTCCCATAACAGTCCTCCATTTTTCACAGCTTACATAACAACTGCATTCTAAATCACATGATGGTTTTCAGGAGCAATGAGCAAATTTCAATTGAGTTGTTTTCACGGCCCATCCCAGTCTTTACTTAAGCTTGACTCTCACTATTTGTGCGCTCTAATTCAGTTGGGGAAGCAGCTTTGTCATTGTTTGCCAGGAACACATGTTTAACAAAGCACTTTAATTCTACAGAAAAATTTTAAGACAGTACAAAGGGAAAAGGGAGAAGCATCAGTGCAGATGTGACTTAAAATCACATCTGCACTTGTCAGTGCTGCTTGTCTCTCATCAACCAATCAACCAATCAAAATAAAAAAAAGGAAGGACTTGCACACTTGCAACAACCATGATACTTCAACCATGGCTGAAACTGATCTTGGACGGAGATCCACAAGAAGTCCACATTTTAAATTCTGATCAATAAAAAGTTGAATATGGAACAAGGCGCATCCCTGTTAAGTTCAAGGCACTCAGGGCATTTGCTGTTTCAGTGACTTCAAGGAGTTATGACCATGGTGGCTAATGTTCCCCACAGCTCTTTATCAGAACCACTTTTATACTCATTATATTGGGCAGCATCTGCAATAAATGACACTTTAATGCCCACTTATATGCAGATGACACTTTATTCTAATTCCAAGTGAAGAGGCTGATAATTATCCAAGGCTTGAACACCATTAAATAACTGCTACATTTCCTTTCTTGGTGGAGATTTTTTCACCAAAGCAGAGACCTACAAAGATGTCACTTTTAGATCATTCATTTTATTTTGAGAAATACACCAGTGCCTTTCAAGGGAACTGTATGGTACTTGAGTAAATTACTCTTTGTACTGATTTATAGTTTCTATTGTAGTCCTTAGTTGTTTCTTTGTCTGTATAATCCTGAGTGTTTTTTGTGTGTTTTCTGTATTTCACCTGTCTACATCTTCTAGTTTGTCAGTATGAGATCTTCTTGGTCCTTTTTGTTAATTCTTGTTTTTAAGTTCATTTTTATATGTGCCTTTATTCACTGCCTGGCCAGAAAAAAAGCTGTCACCTGGATTAAACTAGGCAAATAGGTACGAGCCTCCTGTTGGATAATTACTGCATTGGCGATTACCTTTCAGCTGGCAACAAGTTATTTAACTCCAACTGATGCAAAGAGTTGTTTCTCATTTCTTTAACAACCATGTCAAACGGCACAAGTTGCGTGGTTGTGGAAAAGATGAGGAAGGTCAAATCATTGGCATGCATCAAGCAGAGAAAACATCTAAGGAAATTGCAGAAACTACTAAAACTGGGTTAAGAACTGTGCAACGCATTATTAAAAACTGGAAGGATAGTGGGGACCCATCGTCTTCTAGGAAGAAATGTGGCCAGAAAAAAATCCTGAATGATTGTGATAGGCGATCACTTAAATGTTTGGTGAAATCAAATCAAATAAAAACAACAGTAGCAGTCAGGGCTATCTTTAATAGTGAAAGTAACAGCATTTCCAGACGCACAATGTGAAGGGAACTCAAGGGATTGGGACTGAACAGCTGTGTAGCCTTAAGAAAACCACTAATCAGTGAGGCTAACTGGAAAAAAGGCTTCAATTTGCTAGGGAGCATAAAGATTGGACTCTGGAGCAATGGAAGAAGGTCATGTGGTCTGATGAGTCCAGATTTACCCTGTTCCAGAGTGATAGGCGCATCAGAGTAAGAAGAGAGGCAGGTGAAGTGATGCACCCATCATGCCTAGTGCCTACTGTACAAGCCTTTGGGGGCAGGTTTAGGTCTAGGTCTAGGTTCAGCAACATTATGTGCTCAAAGAATGAGGTCAGCTGACTACTTGAATATAGTAAGTAGTCAGCATTATTCCATCAATGGATTTTTTCTTCCCTGATGGCACGGGAATATTCCAAGATGACAATGCTAGGATTCATCGGGCTCGAATTGTGAAAGAGTGGTTCTAGGAGCATGAGATCATTTTCAGACATGGATTGGCCACCACAGAGCCCAGACCTTTGCACAGTGGTCAGAATCTGCCATCATCACTGCAAGATCTTGGTGAAAAATTAATGCAACACTGGATGGAAATAAATCTTGTGACATCGCAAGGTTATCGAAACAATGCCACAGTGAATGCATGCCATAATCAAAGCTAAAGGCGGTCCAACAAAATATTAGTGTGTGACCTTTTTTTTGGTGGCAACTTTTTTTGGGCCATGCAGTGTATTTTCCTCCTTACAGCCTGCCCCAAGACAGTGTCAAGAACTCTCTCATCTGGAGGTTCTTCTGCCACAGACCATCAGAACAATCTCAAAGGGTTTTGAATTAGTTGTTTGCTTCCTTGTTGGCCTCCTGCTCAGACTCTTTGAGGGGTTTGACTCCCCATTTACATGAACAAATTGGAGTCTATGAGATAAATATGATTCAAACCACTGCAGTGCAGTACCTTTAGAGGATGCTTTCAGAGCCAGTGTACAAAAAAGAAACAAACAACAACAAAACATAGACTTTTATAAAGGATGCAGAGGTGCCTTAAAGCTGCTTAACATCTTGTTCTAATGGACATCAGTTTGACTGCTGTTTGCAACGAAACAACCCCCCATTTTTTCAGTTTAAGCAAGGCATGGTGGCCAAGCGGCAAGGCGTTGGTCTAGTAAACCAAAGATCGTGGGTTCAAGTCCCATCTGTGCCTTCAGCATGACCTTGGATGGTAGGTGCTTAAGTCACTGCTCAAAAGTGTTAAGGCTGCCTCCTTTCTAATCAGCTGTTAGCGTCACTCCACCTTCCATGTGTCTGTTGTAGGACTGTCTTGCTTGAGGCTCCTCTGCAACTCCACACGGTGATCTGAGGGTGGTGCTCCTCTTGTTTGCGACTCAAGACCGGAGGGTGTCCTCCAGCTATTGAGGGATCACACTCCTCAGCCTGTTGCAAGAGTATGGGGTGTCTGGTCCATTGTTGCGGTGACGGCTGAAGGCATTGGGAAATTGACAGACTGATTGGGGCTGGGTCTGCTCTGATGCATTAGGTGTGTATGTGACCATAGATGTCTAGCAACATTAAGAACAGAATTAGACTCATTTCAAAGGAGAGCAATGGTCTTGTAAGCCAAATGTCTTGGGCTCAGTGACCATCCATGACTTTAATGTCAACTGGAGACAATGTGTGGAAAGGCCATTTCAATGTGTAGTCATGGCCTGTCCAAACAGATGCAAGCAATTGTGGGGTCTAGAAGGGGAAACCAGCTAGCTTAAACATGCATTCTTTCTAATGACTAGCAGAGGTCACTCTTCATTCTTTCTTTCTATTCCCACTGATCAGTTTAAACACTGATTGTGACATGTGCCTTTGCTACTTTTAAGAGACGGAGATGGCTAGCAGCACTGACAGGATCAAAGATGATGATGTCATGGAATGTGAAAGATCTCAAAGACTGGAACTGTAAAGTGATTTGAGCCGAGTCGATGTGATTTCTGTATCTGCGTCACAGCCCCGGTTTTTCAGCTTAAGCAAGGCATGGTGGCCAAGCGGCAAGGCGTTGGTCTTGTAAACCAAAGATCATGGGTTCAAATCCCATCCGTGCCTGCAGCATGATCTTGGAATGCTTTGCGTTTGCGAAGGGCAAGCACTAAAACCTTAAGCCAGTACTCAAAAGTATTAAGCTTGGCATCTTTCTAATCATTTGTTAGCTGAGGCATGCATGCTTTTACTGAAATTGAGTTGCTTTTAAAGGATGCTTTCAGAGTCAGTGTGCTAAAAAAGAAACAAACTACAACAAAACATAGACGGTTATAAAAGATGCAGAGGTGCTATAAAACTGCTTAATACCTATAGCAAGCTCTAATCTCTGTAATAAAATGTTATGGTCAACAGTATCAAAAGCTGCACTGAGGTCCAACAGGACAAGAACAGAGATAAGTCCACTGTCAGAGGCTGTAAGAAGATCATTTGTAACCTTCACTAATGCTGTTTCTGTACTGTGATGAATTCTGAAACCTGACTGAAACTGTTCAAATAAACCGTTCCTCTGCAGATGATCAGTTAGCTGTTTTACAACTACTCTTTCAAGAGTCTTTGAGAGAAAAGGAAGGTTGGAGATTGGCCTATAATTAGCTAAGACAGCTGGGTCAAGTGATGGCTTTTTAAGCAGAGGTTTAATTACAGCCACCTTGAAGGTCTGTGGTACATAGCCAACTAATAAAGACTGATTGATCATTTTTAAGATTGAAGCATCAATAATTGGAAAGACTTCTTTGAACAGTCTAGTAGGAATGGGATCTAACAAACATGTTGCTGGTTTGGAGGAAGTAACTATTGAAGTTAACTCTGAAAGATCAACTGGAGCAAAAGAGTCTAAACAAATACCAGCAGTGCTGAAAGCAGCCGAACATGAAGAATAATCTTTGAGATGGTTATGAATAATTTTTTCTCGAATGTCTAAAATTTTATTTGTAAAGAAATCCATGAAGTCACTACTAGTTAACGTGAAAGGAATACTCGGCTCTACAGAGCTCTGACTCTTTGTCAGCCTGGCTACAGTGCTGAAAAGAAACCTGGGGTTGTTCTTATTTTCTTCAATTAATGATGAATAGTAAGATGTCCTAGCTTTACGGAGGGCTTTTTTATAGAGCAACAAACTCTTTTTCCAGGCTAAATGAGCATCTTCTAATTTAGTGAGACGCCATTCCCTCTCCAGCTTTCGGGTTATCTGCTTTAAGCTGTGTGTTTGTGAATTATACCACGGAGTCAGGCACTTCTGATTTGAAGCTTTCCTTTTCAGAGGAGCCACAGTATTCAAAGTTATACGCAGTGAGGATGTAAAACTATTGACGAGATAGCATGCTAAGTTGGAGTAATTTGTTGTGTAGCTGTCCCGGGGTGATTGTATTGAAAGCTGAACTAAAGTCTAAGAATAAAATTCTTGCATATGTTACTGAGTGTTCAAGCTGTTGAAGAATAAACTGGAGTGCCATGTTCACTGTGTCGTCCACTGATCTGTTTGCCCAGTATGCAAATTGCAGGGGGTCTAGCAGAGGTTCTGTGATGTTCTTCAGATGGGAGAGCACCAGTCTCTCAAAGGATTTCATGACTACAGAGGTCAATGCAACGGGCCTGCAGTCATTCAATCCTGTGATGGTTGCTTTCTTGGGAACTGGTACTATGGTGGTCAGGTATACGGACTAGCCTGAAAATTAGTGAAAAAGCAGCCAATGTCCAAAAAAAAACTTTGAAAGGCCTTTAGAAAGTCGGGAGTACCATTGCTCAAGATCATTTTAAAAATTAAAAGAAAGTCTGGCTCCTTGGAAGCAAAATAGTCAAACAAGTGGCGGCTTGAGACTTTTGCACAGTACTGGCCATTCTGTAATTCTTGAGTTCTGCTCCTAGTGTGTTCCTACTGAAATATGGTTTGTGGGTCTGTAGTATTCCTATATTTTAGGTATAGGTATGGGGTGGCTGTAGCTCAGTAGGTAGAGCAGGTCACCTACTGATCAGAAGGTCAGTGGTTCAATTCCTGGCTACTGCAGGCTGCATGCCAATGTATCCTTGGGCAAGATACTTAACCCCAAGTTGCTCTCTGACCGTTCCGTCGGAGTATGAATGTGAGTGAATGTTAGATAATTAAAGCACTTAGCTTAATTAATTAATCATGGAAGTGCTTGTATGAATGGATGTGCATGGGTAAATGTAAAATGTGTTGTATAAGCGCTTTGAGTGCTCATATCTGAGTAGAAAAGCGCTATATAAGAACTAGTCCATTTACCATATTTTGCCTACAATCTACTTACTGTAGCTCTGCAAGACTTGATCAAATTTCCCCTCCTCTCATGCAATATTACTCTGAATTGAAGCACATTGCAAAGACAGAAGGATATCTTGAGATGCAGTTTATTAGAGAATAATGCGCTGATAAAAAGTCCTGATAAAAATTTATATTTATGAGTGAAAAAAGTTTCAGACTGATTCATGCCAGCAGAAGCTGTCACTGTAGCACATCTGAACTCCTGTAGTTGTCCACTTTCCATAAACTCTCACACCTAACAGCTATGACCTTGACAATAAGGAACACATGTGACAGAAGCTGGGACAGCAAGGTGAGATGCCTGCTGTGATGATGATTAATACTGGTAAAGGAGCAAGTACCACAGACACTTTTGTTGTATATAATTAGAAAAACAAAAGAAAAGGGGAAACGTTCATAGTACTTTATATACTGCAATAGAAAACACAGCAAATTTATTTATAGAAGGTTTGAAATGGAAGTATGAAAAAAGTAGAAAAACTGACGTATGAAAAATCACAAAAGAAAGGGGATATATAAATGCAAGTGCTCCAATAGTTTCAGTGGGCGATGGCCATGCTAAGGCTCTGAGGCCCATCACTCTGAACTCTCAGGACTCTTTTTAATCTACATTTAGGAACAGCCAAGTGGGATCTAATTAGTTTTAATATAGGCTGTGGACACTAAGAACCTGCTGGGTTCATGAAGTAAAAGATTTGTGATAGATACAGTAGTCATCTCAGAAAAGCATTTCAGTATCTTCACTGTATAAGCCCCAGATTAAACACTTTAAATTTTAGAATGTGGCAGAACCTTTGTTTAAGGTAATACATGCAACGAAGAACAAAACAGAACTGTGTTCTAAGCAGAAGGAATTTGCTAATTTGGGACCAGTTTCAGTGTCCACACCGGGAAGCTTCCATGCATTATTCAACTGTGGTTCCCTGAGTTTGTGCTTAAATAATACATAGCTTGTGTTTGGTAGATTAATGACTGTTTTGAACTGTTCTGTTGAGTTCTTAGTCATGCAACAATTATTTGGTTCACTTAGCTTTATAGCTTTTTTCAGCAGCTGTATCAATTTGTTTCACAAGACAGAAAGAAATTATGTCTCATTTCCATTTTGCTAATGTAAAGTTTGGGGATGTCCAGCACCTCTAATAAACAACACATAGCTAGTACAGACTGCTTTTTTAAATAGGATCTACCACCAGGTTTCATCCATACAGCAAGGCTGAACTGCCAGGTCAATCACTAGCATTAGCTGTTAAAAGATCATTGATGTATTCAGTTCTATAATTTGCTATTTGCATTTACTTGGATATGTTGTCATTCCTTTGCATGCACTACAAACATCAAAACAAATCCAGAGTATCAGACCAGGAAGCTGGACGTGAGCAGATTGTGAGTCTCATACATCTCCCTGTGCCAATGCCATGTTTAGCTAAACTAAACCTAACTGAGTTACTGGCTGGTGTTTGAGCAGGGCTTATGCGCTGCTTATGCAGTTTTTCTTTTTTTTTTTTAGCCTTTATAGTCCCTGAGGAGGATCCCCGATGTTTGCTTGCTTCCAGTCCCATATGCCGGAGACAGAAGGAGCTTGACAAATGGATGGAAGTGATGATAATTATATTGCTAATGATGACGTCCTTCTGTACAATGTACAGTGTGTGCCACCCATTGTCATGGTTGATAAACACTAGAAATTATTATTTTTCTCATCTGTGTGGTGCTGTATCAGATGTAGGACTGTTTTATGTGTGTCCGTATGCAAAACGCAGACATATGATGTGTAGCCACTATCAGTAGCTCAAAGTAGCTCCCCACAAAGCTCATATGAGTTCCTACACAGAGTACAAGGAAACACATTTCCTTTAACTGACAGGTTTTATTGATCATTTTAGCAGCTTTTTAATGATCAAAGTCTTTCAAGGGACATAAAAGGCTTTTTTTTTCCTAAGAAGTGCTGAAATGTGTCCAAAGTGCAGTATCTGAAAACGTCCATCCACTAAAATTATCAGTAGGGGTGAAGTAAATTAAAACAGAGAAATTAAGTTTCCAAATATATATATATATATATATATATATATATATATAGATAAGATAAGATAAGATAAGATAAGATAAGATAAGATAAGATAAGATAAGATAAGATAGTGTTTATTTGTCACATGCACAGTTATACACAGTACAATGCACAGTGAAATGTATTTTGTACCTGCAACCTTATATACACACACAAATAAATAAGAAGAATAAAAATAAAAAAAAGTAATTCACACTATACACTATACTCTATATACTATACACTATACACACTTTTTAAATTATAATATTTACACTGTGCAATAATGGTCCAGTTAGGGCTCAGAGTTGAGCAGACGGATGGCTTGTGGGTAAAAACTCTTCTTCAACCTTTCAGTCTTAGCCCTCAGGCAGCGGTAACGCCGGCCTGATGGGAGCAGGGAGAAGAGAGAGTGTCCGGGGTGGCTGGACTGTTTTAGGATCTTCATGGCCCTCAGCCTGCACTGCTTGGTGTAAATGTCCTGCAGGTTGGGGAGGGTGGTTCTGATGGTCCGTTCAGCTGAACGAACCACCCTTTTTAGGGCCATGAAGTCCTGCTTGGTGCAGTTTCCCATCCAGGTGGTGATGCTCCCACGCATGATGCTCTCAATGGTGCAGGTGTAAAAGTTCCTGAGCACCTTGAGTGGGAGCTTGAAGTCTCTCAGCCGCCTGAGGAGGTAGAGACGCTGTCTGGCCTTCTTCACAGTGATGTTTATGTGATGAGTCCAGGACAGGTCCTGTGAGATGGTCACTCCCAGGTATTTGAAGGTGTCCACTCTTTCCACCTCAGCACCACTGATGACAAGTGGATGGTAGTCCCTCTGCTGCTTCCTGCTGAAGTCCACGATCAGTTCCTTTGTTTTGCTGACGTTGAGCAGGAGGTGGTTCTCCTGGCAGCAGTTCTCCAGGCGGGAGACCTCTCTCCTGTAGGCTGTCTCCTCATTGTGAGAGATTAGTCCCACAACAGCAGTGTCGTCAGCAAACTTGATGATGACGTTGGACTCTGACGTGGCCTCGCAGTCATGGGTGTACAGTGAGTACAGCAGAGGGCTGAGCACACAGCCTTGGGGGGATCCAGTGTTGAGGGTGAGGGAGGATGAGGTGAGGTGACCCACTCGTACCACCTGTGGTCTGCTGGTCAGGAAGCTGTGAACCCACCTGCACAGGGATGGGCCCAGGCCCAGGTCCAGCAGCTTAGAGACCAGCCTGGAGGGAACTATGGTGTTGAATGCTGAGCTGTAATCTACAAACAGCACTCTCACATAGTTCCCCTTACCGGTGTCTATGTGTGAAAGGGTCTTGTGGAGGAGGAAGGATATGGCGTCATCTGTGGATCTGTCTGGCCGGTATGCAAACTGTAGTGGGTCGAGGGTGGTGGGCAGTGAGGAGGTGATGAATGTCTTGATGAGTCTCTCAAAACACTTCATCACCACAGAGGTGAGCGCTATGGGCCTGAAGTCATTGGGGCTGCTGGGGTGTGGTTTCTTTGGGACAGGGACTATGATGGACTTTTTAAAGCAGGTGGGAATCACACACAGTTTCAGTGAGAGGTTGAATATCACTGTAAACACAGGTGCCAGCTGGTCAGCGCAGGTCTTAAGGACACGTCCACTAATACCGTCTGGTCCAGCCGCTTTCCTGGTGTTTACACGTCTAAACGCCCTCCTCACGTCGCGCTCCGTCACAGTGAGTGTCTCCGCCCCTCCGGCCGGGAGCGCAGCGGGCTGTCGGCTTCCCGACTCAAAGCGCGCAAAGAAGATGTTGAGTTCATCAGCCAGAGAAGCGTCGGCACTCACCGGGTGTGTGTGTGGTGCTTTGTAGTCCGTGATGGTGCGTAGTCCCTGCCACAGTCCCCTGGGGTCAGACTGTTGTAGTTGCTGTTCCAGTCTGCGGCCGTAGCGATGTTTTGCCTCTTTCACCGCTCTGCGGACGTTGTATGATGCAACCTTGTAGTCCTCCATGTTCCCAGAGGCGAGGCCAGAGTTGTAGGCAACGGTGCGGGACCTCAGGGCGTCGCGGACAGATTTATCCACCCACGGCTTCTGGTTGGGAAAAGTCCTGATGGTCCTCCTAAGTGAAGTGTCTTCAACAACTTTCCCAATAAATCCCACAACAGTTTCCGTAAACTCCTCGATGTCTCCGCCCGCGCTGCTGCGAAACATGTCCCAGTCGGTTGAATCCAACGCACCCTGCAGAGCGGCCTCTGTTTGATCAGACCACCGTGTCACTTCTCTCACAGCAGGGGGTTCCTGCCTGAGCCGTTGTTTGTATTTCGGCATGAGAAGTATATATATATATATATATATATATATATATATATATATATATATATATATATATATTTGGAAACTTAATTTCTCTGTTTTAATTTACTTTACCCCTACTAATTTTTTTTTGTTTGTTTGTTTGTTTAGTGATTTGGGCTGCTACAGGTACACAATGCAACCACACAGATGAATTCTGGCCAGCATTTGTTCTTTAGCAGATTGGTTTGAGTATCAGCAGAAGCTCACATTTGTTTCTACAATAGCAGAATGATGTATATATGCCCGGACTTGTTGTTTCCATCACTCTTTCCTCATGTGATGCTCATTTATCTTTTCCCTCAGTGACTGATTTCATAACACTTGGCAATTGGTAAAATAAATAAATTACCTTGGCAGTGTGTGGGGGGCTATTTTTGGTTCTTATTGCAGCTCAGGCTCCCCAGAGAGACTCCATGCTGCACTCAGGATCTATTAACAATTTAACGAGGAGACAGCAAAACTAGGTCACAGACAGCTCATTCCACCACCATTACAATTGTGTAGCAGCTTCCCCACCACCAGACTGGAAACAGAGATGACAGCATGTAAGATTGACACTGCTGAGTGATGACTAAAAGAGCAGCGTGATGACACAGTTGAAGGACTAGGTTTTTCTTTTCATACAATCATTCCAATTAAAAAACAAACAAAAAACAAAAACAACAACAAACAAACAAACAACCCTCCCACCCTCAGTTTTTTAGAGTTTCTGACTCCACTTCAGTTCAGTTCAGTTTTATTTATGTAGTGCAAAATCACAACAACAGTCACCTCAAGGCACTTATATTGCAAGGTAAAAACCCTGCAATAATACAGAGAAAATCCCCAACAACCCTTATGAGCAAGTACCTGACAACAGTGGTGAGGAAAAACTCCCTTTTAACAGGAAGAAACTTCCAACAGAACCAGGCTCAGGGAGGGGCAGCCATCTCCCATAACTGGTTGGGGAACCAACCACTGGACGAACCAATCTGAGAATGCCAAGCCTAAACCACGGTTGTCTCAATCTGTATTTCTTTAATTGATAGTGCTTGTAGTATAAAATGTTTTGTTTAGCCCAGGATCTTCGCTCTGTTGGCAAGGCGAGTCACAGCCAGACTGCTGGGATGGCCTGTGTCTTCTTGAACCAAATTGCCCTTGTACACAAAATTCTTCTGATTCTTTAATATATTAAATGTTATATTTTTAAATGTGTTTTAGGTGTCTTCCACCGCAAATTAAAAACAACACATGTGACAGGTGAGGGCAGAGAGACAGTGTTTGCCTCCACGCATCCTGCATTTGGGCCGTCACTTCCTCCAGACTGCTGTACGGCTCTCTGGGGTTTGGCATCCAGGCCCAGCAGAGGCATCTGCTACTCCGGCTTTGTCGGCTCCCTTTCTCAGGGGAAGTAAGGTACCCACTGCCAGCACTCCACACCACAGTCAGAGATGTCTTCTTTGCCTGCGTCTGCTGATGCTGGACTTCTGAGAACCCACTTTCAGTGAGTAGAACTGTTTTAATCACAGGTGCTCCTCATCTGCTGGAACCAGTTATTTAAAAGACAGAGTTGGACATTAAAAACTGTTGTTTCCAAACATCCATTCTCTTCCGCTTATCCTGTTCAAGGTCACGGGGGGGCTATCCCAGCAAACATAGGGCAAGAGGCAGGGTACACCCTGTACAGGTCGCCAGCCTGTGGCAGGGCCAACACAGAGAGACAGACAAATGGTAAATGGACTAGCTCTTATATAGGACTTTTCTACTCTGTTTGAGCACTCAAAGCACTTATACAACACGTTTACCCCATTCATACAAGCACTTCCATGATTAACTAAGCTAAGAGCTTTTATTATCTAACATTCATACACCAACGATTGTGCCGGAGAGCACCTTGGGGTTAAGTATCTTGCCCAAGGATACATTGGCATGCAGCCTGGACTAGCCAGGAATCAAACCGCTGACCTTCCAATCAGTAGGTGACCTGCTCTACCTCCTGAGCTACAGCCACCCTACATTCACACTCACATTCACATCTGTGGGTAATTTAGAGTGACCAATTAACCTAGCCCCAATAACTGCATGTCTGCATGTGTGGAGTTTGCATATTCTCCCCGTGTCTGCGTGGGTTTCCTCCAGGTACTCCGGTTTCCTCCCACAGTCCAAAGACATGCAGTTATTGGAGTTAGTTTCCAAACAAGTTACCAATAAAGAGACTTCATGTTGTGCTTCTGAGCCAACTAACTTTTCATGCTCTGTTTCTGAGCTGGTGAATCAAACTGTGTTTTCTGTTTCTGTGCTGGCTGCTAATAATAATAGGTCATGTTATCTTCCTGAGCTGACAAATAGCAATATTTCATGTTGTGTTTCAAAGCTTGCAAATAATATCATTTCATCTTCTGTTACTGAGCTGGCACATAATTATAACATTTCACATTATGAGCTGGCAAATAATAAAAATATTTCATGTTGTACTTCTGAGCCGGTGAATAATAACTTTTCATATTCTGTTCATGAGCCAGCTCCCTTTGAGACCTTTTGTTGTGCGGTCAAACAGAGACTTGTAATGGTTTCACTATGTTGGCCTTCCCTGAGACTGCTAATGTATCACTACCTGCACCTTGCATGCTGTGCCTCTCCTTGCTCCCAGAGTGAGGGTGTCCATGGTCCAGCCTCAGCTTCAGCCCCTCAAACCAGTGGTGGGTCCTGCGCAGCCCTGCTGTCAGGAGTGATGGCTGTATGCCCTGCACAGCCCCAGTTGGCAGAGAAGTTGAGAAGCTGTATGTTCTTAGCATCATGAGCAGCCTCTGCATCCTGAGCATTCCCAGCTGTCAGAGGATTCTGCTGGGAGCCCTGCACAGCCCCAGCCTGTTCAACCTGAGTTTCTTGTGTAACCTATGCATCCTGCGCCAAAACTGCCATAGCCCTAGTCATTATATGAGGTGGCTATGTGCCCTGCTGATCAGCCTCAGTGTCCTGAATTTCCTGTGAATCCTGAGTATCCTGTGTAAGAACTGCTGGCTGTGATCCCTGCGCAGCCCCAGCCAGTGCAGCCCCAGCTTCTTGAGAATCCCTATAGCAGGCTGCCAGGGTTCCAGTCATCTGGGATTGCAATGGGTCTTGCTGAACATTCCCCCTTAATCCTAAGAGTAAAGGGGCTGAGCAAGAGGGTCTTGCTCTGCCTGAGCCAGAGTGTCTGAAGCCAGAGGGTCCCGCTCCACCAGTGTCCTGAGCCAGAGAGTCTTGCTTCGCCTGAGCCAGAGACTCCCCCTTTGCCTGAGTCAGAGTGTCTGGAGAGAGAGTCCCACTCCATCTGAGCAAGAGTGTCCAGAGTCTCCACTCCCAGCCACCAGTCAAGTCATCCAAGGTGTCCCATCATCACCGTTGCCAGCCTCCTTCGGGGTCCCAATTCCCACGTCACCGGCCTCTTGAGGTCTCCCAATTCCCATGTTGTTGGCCTCTTGAGAGGCCCCATTTCCCACATCATCAACTCCCAGAGAGTATCATTCACCATCACCATCATCCTGTCATCTCCACTAGCACCGACCCCCTGAGAGACTCCTTTGCCTCCACTGGCTCCCTGTTTTCTTTGGTTTTGTTCCGGTCTCGGTGTCTGTATTTTAGTTCAGCTGTGTGTTTCCCCACCTGTCTCCACTTTCCTTCATCATCCTTCTATGTGTATATTGTCTGTCTCCCCTAGTCCTTTTTCAGATTGTCTGCTCCAGTTCCCCTAGTCCAAATGAGTTGTAGTTCCTCTCTGTTTCCCTTGCCTCAGTGTTTCCTAGCCTCTGAGAGTTCTCCAGAGTTAAGTTTCCTCAGTTCACAGTTTTCAGTGAGTTTGAAGTGTTCTAGTTGATTTCAGTTCCATTTTTGGACTTTGTGTTTGGCCATTTTTTTACCTCCCATTAGCCATGTAACAAAGATGGTGTGTTTTAAAGCCTGTTTGCCTCACTTCCTCCACACTCCACATAGTCAGCCTCTACTGACTGTGACAACACCACGTGGCTTTTAATCAGTATTTATCTCTCACTCACGTCTATAGCTTTTCTTTTGTCCTGTCTCCCTTCCCTCACCCCCAACCAGATGACTGGCCTTCCTGCTTCTGCCGGAGATTTCTTTCTGTTAAAAAGGGAGTTTTTTCTTCCCACTGTTGCCAAGTGCTTGCTCATAGGGGATTGTCTGATTGTTGGAGTTTTCTGATGAAAATGTTGATTTATTTCAGTAATTCCATTCAAAAAGTGAAACTTGTATATTATAGTGATTCATTACACACAGACTGATATATTTCAAATGTTTATGTCTTTTAATTTTGATGATTATAACTGACAACTAATGAAAACCCCAAATTCAGCATTGAATATTAAATATTGAAGACACCTGCTGCCACAATAATCAGCTAAATAACTCAAAACACTTGCAAAGGCCTTTAAATGGTCTCTCAGTCTAGTTCTGTAGGCTACACAATCATGGGGAAGACTGCTGACTTGACAGTTGTTCAAAAGACGACCACTGACACCTTGCACAATGAGGGCAAAACACAAAGGGTCATTGCTAAAGAGTCTGGCTGTTCACAGAGCTCTGTGTCCAAGCACATTAATAGAGAGGTGAAGGGAAGGAAAAGATGTGGTAGAAAAAAGTGTCCAAGCAATAGGGATAACTGCACCCTGGAGAGGATTGTGAAACAAAACCCATTCAAAAATGTGGGGGAGATTCACAAAGAGTGGACTGCAGCTGGAGACAGTGCTTCAAGAACCACCACGCACAGACGTATGCAGACATGGGTTTCAGCTGTCACATTCCTTGTGTCAAGCCACTCTTGAACAAGAGACCACGTCAGAAACATCTTGCCTGGACTAAAGACAAAAAGGACTGGACTGCTGCTGAGTGCTCCAAAGTTATGTTCTCTGATCAAAGTCAATTTTGCATTTCCTTTGGAAATCACGGTCCCAGAGTCTGGAGGAAGAGAGGAGAGGCACAGAATCCAGGTAGCAGTTAAGCCAGTATCAAGAAAAAGAATGGAAATGGAAATTATTAGGAATTAGTACACTGACATCACAGTGGGTAATGTTGATTGTAGAAAAGGGCCAGAGCACTCACTCACTCTCTCTTTCTCTCTGTCTATCTCTGTTTTTACTTGGCAGAACACCAATTAGTGATTAGAGAGCTCATCAAGCCCATGCTCTTCACTTGTATGTAGCCACAAGGGGAGGAAGGACCGTGGTGAGGGGAAATCACTGTTTTTCATTTTCCTTTATTCCATTTTATAATGACTGGACTGTGTGTACATGAAACATGTAAGTTCCTATTGTTCCTTATTCATTATGGGTTTGCTGTGTTGGTGAGCGGTGGTTGTACTTGTGAGCTCAGATCTGTTGGTGTATGTATAGCTTTGTGATTTTGGTCGTATGTGTGTATAATTTACAATAATTTAGTCAGTCATTGTTCACATCCTTCTTTCATTTGATGGTGATGTCTAGCAAAGCAGTAAAGGAACAGGTTGATCCATGTGACTCGCAAAAACAGTGCAAGTCACTTGATTCAATGCATCCATCCATCTTCTTCTGCTTATACAGTGCCAAATCACAACAGTTGTCTCAAAGTGATTTATATTTTCTTCCTGCTCTCGGTGGAGACGGATGCTTTTTTCTCTTCTCCCCAACCTTCCCTATCTACCCCTGCTTTTTGCTGCTTCGCTGCTTAGAGCGTCCCTTTACACATCCCCGAACTGGAATTTAAATTATGCATGACCTCAGACACCTGTCTGAGGTCATGCAGCTTGAATGGGTGTTCTGTTAACTGTAATTTCCCCATTGTGGAACTAATAAAGGTATCCGTATTCATATTGTAAGGTAAAGATCCTACAATAATGTCAAGTGTCCGTTATTCTTGTATTTACCCTTTGCTTGTAAATTGTGACTAAGTTGCTCTTTCTTTCTATTTGTTTTAATGTGCTTTATTTATTACTTTTCAAGAACCACATGGAACTCCTTGTCTTGTCCTGACCTCAGTAAACATTCCTAGCATTAACAGACATCCTGTGAAGTTCTTGCCAGACACCCTGCAGTGGACCAGTTCTCTGTAACCAATTCACGTACATATCTTGCCCGAGAATACTTTGGCATGCAGACTGGAGCAGCCAAGGATCAAATCACCAACCTGCTGTTTAGTAGATGATAGTGTTGTAGTCAAGACCACCTAACCCAAGACCGAGACAAGACCAAGACCAGAGTGTATCGAGACCGAGACAAGACCAAGACTTTTAGGGTCCAAGACCAGTCAAGACCAAGACCGAGGGAGGGCGAGACCGAGACAAGACCAAGACCAGTGCCTGACGCTACATGACCCAATAAAATGTGAAACATGATCAAAATCACTTCTCAAATTGATCTGAAAGATCCACATTCCCATAAAATCATCCTGATATTAAACACTCACAGCTCAAATAAATATAACCATCTTTATTTAATACTCCTGTGTGACTTCCATCATTTATCACAGAATGTACAACAATTATTCATAGTTCATCACAATAGTCTTAACTTTTCTCTGCCTTTCATAAACAATGCATAAAGTTATGTTGTTTTTAAACCAACAATCTTTGTCCATCCATCCATCCATCCATCCATCCTCTTTGTAAAAATGGGTGCTTTTTCAAAACCACATAGCTAAATGTGTACAACTGAAAAAATGGCAAACACTCATCGACAGTAAGAACTAAAGCCTTTAATCTTATACAGATTAAAGCTGCAGGATGTAACTTTTATAAAAAAAATCTGGTTTTTACATATTTGTTAAAACTGTCACCATGTCACGACAGTATGAGACTGATAATCTGCGAAAAAAATGGAGCTCCTCCACCTCCTCCCTGAACCATTGCCAGTCAAAAACAACCAATCAGAGCCAGGAGGAGGGTCTTAGCACTGTCAATCACTCCTCGTGTATGCTGCTCAATGTAGTTGTGTGCGATACTTCAAGATTTGGTATCGATCACCGATACTGATACCAATACGTTTTAATAATTATGAAGAATTTCCATGAAGTTTAACTGTTTGAGATTTTTTTCCCTTTGGATCATTAATTAGTTAAAATCCAGGATAGAATTGTGCAAAGTTTATATGTAAGTAGAAAATACTTTATCAAAATAAAAGTTATTTTTCTGAAACAATAGAATATTAACAAAACAATTTTCCCCATACATTGATGTCTGGAATTTTTTTTTTTTTTCATAAATTAAGTGTACAAAATCATCACTCAAGAACAAATGCAACTTTTTTTCCAAGTACATCGTTCAGAACGTATAATAAAAAAATTTAATAAAAAAAGTCCATTCACTAATTTTCTACAAATTTAAATTTAAATTTGCTTTAAATGTTTTATAGCAAAATCCTTTTTTTTTTTCCCAAATAAAATATGTTATGTGTCACATGCCAGTATAACAAAACACTGTGGGGAGGGGAGGAGCAAAGTGCTCTGTGATGTGACAGGAGCGACACTTAGACAGTCAGCTCGCATCTTTGATAAAAACGCAGCACTGCATACAAGAGAGAAACTGAAGCCAACGTATCGATCTCATTACACTGATATTGATCAATACCAATACCAACGTTGGCATCCATATTATCGATATTAGGATCGATCTGCCCACCACTAGCTCAATATACTAATGGTGGAGAAACAACTTACTTACTTCTCTGCTGTTACCATTGGTGGTGGCCGTGGTAACTTCAGGGTTCTAGCAAGAAATATTTCTCACCCCAGCGCTAACGCTAATGCTAGTAAGTAAGCTAATGCTATACACTAAATGCCGCTCCCACTTGTTAATTGAGTGATGGGGCCTAAGATGTAACTGGAAAGCAGTAATCAGTTTTTTTGGACGTGTAGTTACATTTCTCGAGGTGCATGTCAGGTTTGGTTCAGAGAGGATTTTCATTTATGCACAAAGGACCTCTAAAGAACTCTAAATCAGGCCTTATTAGATCGATAGAATGATAATTTTTGCATATAATCCAGAAAAGTTACATTTATATATCAAGCATTTAATGTGTCCCAGAGTGCCGTTTCCTTCCACTAATGTGTTTGCAGAAATCACATAAAAAAAACATACACAACAAAAACATAATCCAGATTCCTCAGCTGCTAAAAGCATTTCCTACATTTGAATATCAGCCACCATGTTGTGAACATAAACTATCACGTTTTTAATGCAACAATAGGAAGTGACATCATCTTGCTGGGAACTGTAGTTATTTTATTCTTGAAGGCCTCTCATAGCTCTACTGGTGCTGAAAACTAATGTTTGACTATGGCTTTCTGAATACAAGTAGGGCTGCAACTATCAATTATTTTAGTAATCAAGTATTCAGTTGATTACTCCGTCAATTAATCAAGTAATCGTAACCGAACGATTGCTAGTGCTAATGGCAGCCCCCCCTTTCCCCAGTACACTGTGGTTATAGGTCTGTTCTGGTGGCTACAGCTGACATACAGAAAAAATAACAGCTGACATCCTCTGCACGCGCACATTCAAACATGCGCACTCACAGCACAGAGAAGTAGGGGCGTGGAAAAACATCTCAGCGATCCACTCTTGTTAAAGGATCGTTTTTGTTTTGTTTTTTTTTCCAAATGACGGAAATCTGTTACAGCGATGGAGAGCTAATGTGAAGGAAATGCTCCGCTTACACAGAGACACCTGAGCTGCAGAGTTGAAACGAAACATCAAAGCAACAAATTTGCGTCGAGGATTTTTAATAATCGAATTACGTTACTCCAAGAATCGTTGCAGCCCCAAAACTTGCATTAAATTTTTAGTTTGTGTATCAAAATACATGAAGGTTGGTATTTACCTTTCATGCTGGGATTTTTTTGTTGAATCGGAAGCCTGAAATTTTCCTTTGATCTTCATTTTCCCTCTTACTTCTCTTCGTGTTCATGCCGGTTGTTATTTCAATTTATGTAGCACACGCATGACCATAGTGAGATTAAACGTACACATTGTGAATGAAACTGTCCGTGCTCTGTGGTAGATTGCAAACTGTGGTGAAATGATACAGGCAAGGTGTGCTCCTTTGAGAGGCAGAGGAGTGCAATCTTTGTTGGATTTGAATCAATACGTTTTGTATCTAATAAAAGCAAAGATGTTAACAAATAAATTGGACAGTATTCTGGCAATTTAGTGATATTTCCAGAGCTGTGGTCTTGACTGGTCTTGAAATAAAATCCCGAGTCCGCAAGGTCCGAGTCCATGACAAGGCCAAGTCCATCAAAAAGTGGTCTCGAGACCAAGACCGATCTCGAGTACTACAACACTAGTAGATGACACGCTCCACCTTCATGAGCCACAGCCACCCTTTCTTTTATGGAGGACAAAAGAGGCAGGGCTTGGGAAAAGTCTCCATCTCACTTATCTTTCACGAAGCAGGTATCTCACTAGATACCTGCGATCCGGCACCTGCCTACTCACCTGTTTGCTGTTTGCTCATTGACGCCCTGGCTATAACAGTCTGAAGGTTTTTCCAGGACGTTGCCAGATCATTGCACCGCAAGTGGTAAACGCTAGCTCGGCTCCTCTAAAAACCCCTTTTCACTATCTGGATTACTGTGTTCAGCAACTCACCTTATTTCTCCTCACTTCTACAGGCAGACAACAAACCCCAAGTGTGAGACTGCTCGTCTACTCACAGGAAAGGAAGGAGACACGAAGAGATTGTTGCCGCAGTCGCGAGCAAATCCTTCCAGCAGCCCTGGTCACTTAAGAAGGTGGCTGCGTGCCAAGCAGAGCCACCGCACTCATCAGAGTCTGCACAGCCATCTTAGCCTCCAGCGTTTCTACAGTTTTCAGCGTCTCTTCCATCATTTGTGTGTGCCACTGGCCCTGTGGCTGGCCTCCTGAGTTTGTCCATCAGCACCACTGGCCACACGGCCATCCTCCAGAGCTTCTTCGCCTTCACCACTGGCCTCATGGCCGGCTCTCTGAACTGCTTTGTCTGCACCACTGGCCCCAAGGCCAGCCTTCTGAGTTTGTTCATCTACACTGCTGGCCCCACGGACGGCCTCCAGAACTGCTTCATCTGTCTGCTGGTATTGTGGCCGGTCTCCAGAACTGTTTAGTCTGGCTGGCCTCCTCCCATGGCCGGGCAGATGACCTGAACTCCCACACAGTGTTACATGACACAAAAAAGGACCATCAGATTTTGATCCACCATGCAATACCATATGAAAGTGTCTGATTGGCAACAGCTTCATTTCTCAGCATGAGAATGATCCTAAACACACTGGCAATGCAGTAAAAGCATAACACAATGGAATCACAATCAGTCATGGACTGGCCTCCCCAGAGCTCAGACCTCAACCTTATTGAAGCATTGTGGGAACAAAAGGCATCCAACATCCAAAGAAGAGCTTTGGGCTTTCTGCTTAAAGAAATTACAAGAAAGCTTCTATCCATCCATTCTCTTATCCTTTTCAGGGTCATGGGGGGCATCTAACACAGAGAGACAGACAACCACTCACACCTAGGGGCAATTTAGAATCACCAATTAACCTAACCCCAGTAACTGCATGTTTTTGAACTGTGGGAGGAAACCCACACAGGGAGCACATGAAAGGCCCGGGCAGATTTGAACCTAGCTGTGAGGCAGCAGTGCTAAGCACCACGCCACCGTGCCACCTACAAGAAAGCTTTCCTATGATAATTCAGGCATTGTTGAAGAATAAAGGTGTTAATAGCAAATGTTTCAAGCTTATTATAAACTATTGTACATTATATATGTATTTCCACTTATGTTTGCTCATTTCAATAAACTACTTTTCCCATTTCCCATTTTCATTCCAAGACATAAAAAAGAGGGGTGACTTAAGACTTTTCCACAGTACTGTATTATGTCAAATAATTTGCAAGACTTTAAGCATGATAACAGCATTCTGAGACAAGTGCTGTTGAAGCTACTACCACTTTCCCGTTGTAAACTATTAAAAAAAAAATACCATTGTTTAATAGATTGTGTTGTCATGTACTGATTCATTAAACCTCTCAGACTCATTAAACTCCAGCAGCTATGCTTTGCCCAATGGAAAGCATCCTCATATAAACATGTAAAGGAGCATATTTTCAATATATGGAAGGAGCAGTGTGTAGTGTTTAACAGCTGGAGTCGTTCTAGTAAAAGTAATGGCAAATCTGCATTGTTTTTCCAAAGAACATTAGCATGCATTAGGCAGCGTGTGGGCCACCCAGCAGCATATGAAAAACTTATACAATACTGTTATTTTTTTTTGTTTTTAAAAAAGAAGCTGTAAACGCTGAATACATAATTTAAAAGGGGAACAAGCAACATTTGTGCTGCTCTGTTGCACAAAATGACTATAATGTATCTGCAGAAGTCTACAGGGATTAGATCCAGCTCACATTCTTCCATCCTGTGTGCCGGAAATACCCCCATGGAATTTAAAAACACTCAGCTACTGTCTCTACCTGCTCACAGATGGACGATCTGTCATCATCCTCGGTCGGTGACTCAGTGTTTTCAGTTTTGTGGATTTTCTAATTTTGTTATTTAATGTCTCGTTGATTCTTAGTTTGTCATGGGGTTTTTTAGTTTGAGTTTTGTACCTTTTTTAGTCCTTTGTGGGATTTTTATTTGTAGCCTCAGATCTTAGTTTGGTTACTTGAGTTTTGTTCTTGGTCACACATTATTGCAATCTATTTGAGGCCCTGTGTTGTATGGTTGTCAAGTCTGCATTTGTGTCGTGTCTAGTTACTTCCTGTTTTGTTTTGTCAGTCTTGTCTCTTGTGCATTATGTTCAGTTTTGCTTCCCTTGTCTCGTTAGGTTGTTTCAGTTCACCTGTTCTCCCCAGTTATATCCTGTTTCCCTAATCATCCTGGGTGTATTTAAGCCATCAGTTTTCCTCAGTTCACTGTTGTGTAATCCCCGATGGTAGTGAGTTTCTCTGCTCTGTTACAGTTTGTCTGAGTTAGCCATGTTGTGCATGTTTTATCTCCTGCCTTTTGCTAGCAATAAAAGCTCTGCTTCGAGTCTACGTCTCACTCTGAGTTCTGCATTTTCCTGCCTGCCTCACTACCGGTTCATGACACGATGGTGTTATGATATGAATGGCTAAGTGGAGTGGTGAACCATTTCCGGTACCAAAAATAAAAAGTAGATCAGATGAATGAATTTCATATTGCTTTAATAATGATTTAAATGTCATTTGCTGATTCTGATTTCACAGATAAAGGTTAAGTGGACCAATTACTGTTCTCATTCAGAGGAAAGTAATTGTACTATACTGGAGACTGGAAAGTCAATAACCTCCAAGGGCCATCAAGTCAAAGTCAAGTCAAACTTCTTTTATTGTCAATCCCACATATATGCAGGACATACAGAGGACTGAAATTGCCATGATATGGATCATGTGATGATTTTATCACTTTATAGATAAATAAGGATTTCCCTTCTCACTTTAAAGTGACCTTGCATTTTGTGTCAGGGAGTGGCCTCAAGTGTATTACAGCACAGTATGTGAGTAGCTCTTCATCTCTAAGATTATTTCCAAGTCCTCTGAGAAGTGATGTGACATTTTGAGAGGGTTGGAGTATATCTGTAAGGTTCTCTACAAAAGCTGAAAACTGCTGTAGCACTGATCCCATCTTGGTCATTTAAGTGCAGTTGATTTTATTTTCTCTCATGTTGACCATTCTCTTCCCACTCTTCCCCCACTGATTTTTGTCATTTTCCACCTGCAAAGCCTGGCAGAAGCCAGGACTACCAAATTACAGATTATTTTAGTGTAATCTCTGCTCATTTTTTAAAGTGGATTTAGGGCTAGTGTGAACATTTCACACTGAGAACTGGAGATTGAAATGTGTTCATATTTGTGGGCAATAAGCAAGAAAAAAAAAATCTTTGAATCAACATAATTTTTCCCGTGTTGCAGAGATTTTTTTTTCTAATCATCACTTTGGTCCACATCTCTATCACCTTATCGGTCTTCAGTCAGCAAAAAGGAGTTTTAAGGAAAATCCATCCCTGACTGCTTTTCCCCACTCAGCTTGCTGTCCTTTTTACATTGATCAGCAACTTTTAACACTCTTATCTCATTAATTTAATAAAAAGTCCACTTTGGATGATGAAACTAAATGCTTTGCCAGAGAGCCACGATAGCCACCACTCTCGATGTAATTAAAGAATGAGGTACGTGAACAGAACGGGAGACCACTTAAATGTTGACGTACTGATTGAAGGACAAAACAGGATATACCCTTTAATCTGGCTTTATGGCCATCTTTCAATAATTACATTTTCAAACAGATTTTAAACAGATTACTAAGAAAATGCCATTTAATCATTCACATGCTGTACAGCCCACAGCCCACACACCAACATGCCCAAAGTGATTCATCACCATGAAAATGACTTCACATTTAAAAGGCTAGTCAAATCCTCAAAAATTGGAATGTCAAGCAGCACTTAAGCACAGTGTGCTGCAATTAACCTGCAGCTGAATTACAGAGGCATTACAAGAAAATCAGATTTCCACTTCTGAGTACCGTATTATTGGCATTAGCTTTTAGCAACTGGAGGTGTCCTCTAAAAGCTGCTGCACAATTTGACACCAGGGCTAAATCTGTTTTATTGCAATGTGAGTCTTGGCTGTGTGGATCTGTTCATCTTCCTATTGGTTGTTATTATTATTATACATTGCATCATGGCATTGTACACCAATAGGTTAAAAAGATCTATTCAGCCACAATGCTTGTCCAGTTCACGGTCACGGACAGCAGTGCAGGGCAGCAGTGGTTATTCACTGTAGCCACACAGCAAGAAGGTCCTGGGTTTGAATCTACTCATCACTCTATATCCTCTATGGCCACATATTGTGGGTAGTAACTAAAAGAACAAGCTCAAAGATACATGTGGTGAAAATGAGTTTCTGTTGATAGATGTCTAGGCTCAGCCTTAGATAGAGTGAGGGGCACAGAATAAAGCTACCATTTCTATACATTGAAAGAAGCCAGTTGAAGACATCTGACTAGGATGACTAATAGGAGATGTTGGGGTCATCTGGCTTAGGAGTGGCTCAGTATCCCTCCAGAGAAGCTGGAATAGATAGCTGGGGAGAGGGAGTTCTAGGCATCTCCACTCAGACTGCTGCCCCACAACACAACACAGAGAAGCCGAAGAAAACGGATACAACAATGAAGAACTTATCTGGTTAAACGGTCTACATCGTCTGACCACTCGTGTGTCTTGCTTCTTGATTCCATGTGTTGATGGTAGTATGTCATCAAAACAGAGCTCTTACATTGTAATCATAAATGAGGGCTAAACTTGTGAAAATAAACCTGAATTCACCTTCCGTGCTCCTAAACAATGACAGTGTAATAAGATTTTTGGATTAGTATTGGAGCAGTGAGTAACTAATCAGTCACAAAATAAACTTCAGCAAACATGCTGATTAGATAAGAGCCTTAAAGCCTTGATGGTGACCCTACACTCAGTTCTACTGCTCACTCTCCATGTGACCAAAGTGATTTGAGAACAACTGAGCAACAGAGACATCCTCACAGCTCACTGCTCTCAGTGATGGGAACACGAAAAAGTAATTAAAGATTTAACCAGCTGAATACAGAAATCACAAACTGTTGTTGAGGGAGATTTTGCACAATCATCCAGCAGCTGTGCGACCCAGCCAGATCTGTTTTTTCTCTCTCACACTGATGCACCTCTTTAGACCGGCCTACTGCGCACACTGTACCTTCATTATATGCGTGCCACAATTCTAGTTCTACGAATCACCAGAAATGAAGGCAATGTTGCATGACAGACAGCAGTCATTTTTGCATGGTTGGCACTTTTCTGAGCCACCAGGGTGCTGGGCATTGCAGGCAAACCTCCAGGTGAGAAACTGGGCTACAGAAGGAATCATTATCTTTAGCTGAAAATCTGAAAAGTGGAACGGACATATCTTGGCAACCACACACAGCTGGCTGAAACCTCTCCACTGAGAGCCATCTAATTAAATTTTTGTTCAACAACCGAAGGCTTAAGCAAATTTCTTTTTTTTAAAAAAAAAGGAGAAAAACTCCAAGCAGCTACAAGTGACACTAGGTTACTTACATTTGAAAATTCCTATTAGATGTGTAAAAGACAACAAAATGTTCTATTTGAGGCTCCACTAATAGATTACAGTTTAGTGTGATCAGCCATAAAATAAGAAGGTGACGCTGAGTTAGAGATTTTAGAAAAGACAGAAGAGTAGTTTCGTCTTTAAGAGAGGACAAAATCAGAAAGATGGGTCAAGGTTGAGAGATTTATGGATAATATGTAATATCATTATCAGAAATGCAGTCCTCACAAGTCTAAAATGTTGTTAATGTCATTTCAAAGCTAGTGCCTGGCTGGAAATGCAGAATTATTCATCACTATGGTGACAGGGAGCACATTTAAGCCACTTTCACCACAGGAGCCTCAAACTCCCCGATGTTTACGGACACTGTCAACGATGAATCAGTCCAAGCCTGAACAATACAGTGGGGGCTCAATTACGGCCTAATTTCTACCTATTAATCATAACACACTATAAGACTTAATCTGACAGTGATGCATTGATTTTTAAAACACTACCAATCCAAGCAGTACGATGCTGGCTGGTGCATGAGTGCTGTCTGGCTGTGCAGCAGGTAGATTGCTCTAATGCAGTTACTCTGTGTTTATAGACATGTTTATTATATGCTGCCTGTACCTGCTTTAGACAGTAAGATAAAGGACCCTAGAGAAATGAGTGTGTTGTAGTTGACAGTATCTCCCTTGTCTAGACAGCTTAATGATTCTATAGTAATGTGAGTCTTCTCTGCTTCTGGTGGGAATGCCAGTTGTCTTGATGAGCATTAAAACATTGCGGGAATCTGAGCTCAATAAAGGTAAACAAAAAAGAGAGAGAGAGGAGCGGTATGTGGAGGTAGATGAGCCCACCATTGATTTTTATTTAATTATTCAGGGCAACAGACTCCTGTCCTGGTCTTGGTGCTTTATAGACAAAAATCTATCACTGGCATGCTATGCAACTGAATTTCCTCTGTGTGTAATGTCTTATTTGTTAGACTTTAACTTCACCCTGTAAACACCACACAGGAGGGGAGGAGAGAAGTCACTGAGTTTGTGTTTGTGTTTGTGTGTGAGAATGAACAAAAAGACATCACAAGAACGCAATAAAATATTCATAATGACAGCTGCTGCTCATCAGAGATTACATGCAATGGAAGCACTGACAAAGTGATAAAACGCCATCCTGAAACAGTTACTGCATAATAAACCCAAACAGTGGATTCCTTTCCACAATTATAGGGAGACACTGTGCAGCTGGAGAGGGGTTAAAAGTAGCCTTGTATCATATGCTTTTAGTCAGTCCAGCTCCTTGGGGTGAATAAAATGGTCCTGCTGGAGCCTTGGCTCCCCCGCACATGCTGAGAGAATGTTTTATTTCTCTGGGTTTGCAGCTAGCCTTGAATAATTCAGTGACTATAGGACATACTCTGCCAGTGATCACTCTTACTTGTAATCTCCACTCTGACATTATCAGGCTGGTTCTCTCAAATCCGCATGCAAGCTGTGCGTGAACTTAGACTAACTGTGTAGGTCAAAGCTGCCTCTGCTTCATGCTGGACTGAGCTTCAGTTCGAAATGTCAGTGTTGGCCAGTGAACACATTCACCAGGAAAAAAAAAGAATAATAGTTTCATGGACTCCAGCATCCTGACTCTACTCGCTGTCATTTCAAGTTTAAGAAGTGGTTAAGCTCATCAGAACTGCAGCCCAGCTTGCGCACAAAGATTCCTTCATGTATGCTGCTATCAGCGCCGTGGCTCCTCCGGTTACAGTCATGGAAACAGAAGGAATATTCGTTTATGCTGTGAGTCACTGTCAGGCTATCGCTTATTAGTTTGTTGTATAACATACAGACGTGTGAAAAATCAAGAAAATCTTATTATAAACCTGCTGCTGTGTTCATTCTTTAATATTATATTTCACGACTATACACCAAAGTTGAATATCGATTATGTCGCGATTTCAGGTTGTTGGACAAAGCGAAGGGTTTATTATTAGTAGTAGTATTTTCTACAGTTCTTCTCTAATAACTTCATACCAAGTCTTTAATATCGTGCATTAAAGCGGTTGTCTTTGATCCTAAAGTAGAACACAAAGCGGAAAAGACGGTTTGCTAAGTAGAACCTACCTCACTCATGGCTGCGCTGTGCGTGTCTGCGTGTGGATGTCTGTGATGCGCACCGGCGTACTGACTGAAGGTACGGTCCTCTCCCAGCTCCGCTCCACGCGCGTTCATCCTGCTTTTATAGCACAGGCAGCCCCGCTCTCCTCATCCTCACCACCACAAAGCCAGTGCGCACGGCTCAACAAGCCTTCGCATCTTCCACCATCAAATACCTCGACTCAAACGTAGATAGACTTGTATGAAGTTATTACAGAAGAACTGTAGAAAATACTACTACTACTAATAAACCCTTCGCTTTGTCCAACAACCTGAACTCTTAATCGCGATATAATTGATATTCAACTTTGGTGTACAGTCGTGAAATATAATATTAAAGAATGAACTCAGCAGCAGGTTTATAATAAGATTTTCTTGATTTTTCACACGTCTGCATTTTATCATCAGAAATCTTATTTAAATCAAATACAACTAGAAACACTAAAGGTTGACTGGATTCAGCTAATTTACTCCACCCTAAATGCTCCCTTGAATATCATGGGATTGCATATCAGCAGGACACCTCAGGCATAAGTCATGTCTTTTTGAATTTCACAAAAAATACCAAAATAAATCAGGCTGATTGATTCTGAAGGATTCAAAGTTTTCTATTTAAGCAAAAGTGCCAATATTATTTTTGTAACATTTTCATACAAGAAAATTATAGTATTGTTAAAAAAAATACAAAAAAAAAAAGAAACATAAATTTATTTATTTATTTATTTTTTTTTCACAGTGGCTCATGTAGCTGGTTGAGACAGAGCACGTTTGGGGCAGTGTTTGGTGGTTTGATCAATAAAATTGTATAATCCAGAGAACATATTTTTTAATCCACCCACACAGGTGTTTTTACTCATACCTGTGTGGGTGTGCAGAGCCTTCATCTAATTTATAAATAGAGCGGGCATATATGTAGTATTAATAAGTAGCGCCATTAGCCAGTAGAACTCCGCACTTTTGTTTTGACTAAGTAAATCAGCATGCTCACAGCACACCCAGTATCAAGCTTTTGTTTCTCCAGAGCAGGTGATGAGAATCTCTCAAGGTGATGATGAAGCCTGGTGGCAGTGGACTGAGGGTGTGGGGGGTCATTTGCAGCAGCAGGTGCTGGAAGGCTTACTGTATGAGGGTAGAGGGGACATTAATCCAGCATATAAAAGAGGGACCCTGCTGCAGAAAACTGCAAAGTTGGAGAAGATTTATTTTCCCATATAAGTACAACCCTGAAAATCAATCCAAAGCAGCACAAGAAAGGCTTCAAAATAGCAAGACTGGCTGAGCCCAGACTTCAGTCTGCTCAAGAACCTGTGACAGTAAACAGCATGGGCAGCTTCACCAAAGAAAAAAAAAATCTCAACTGTGTCTTAAAGCCCTCATAGTAGCTTTTCATCCCAGTTAAACACTTCACTGTAAGGTTCAGGCTTACTTGTGGTTGTTGGTAGAATCATAGTAAGCAAGTTAAATTAAAAACTGGGAATGAAAAGCTGTGCGACGCTCATACAGATCTAGTTATGAGACATTGTATTCATGTCAAACGGAATTAATAATCATGCATAGAGTAATTTCATCTTATCAATGTGTGCCTAATTCAATGCACAATGTTTATGTTGACATTAAACCATCCACCTGGCATATTTTATACAAATTTGTTTTCATTATTATCAGTAAATCCAATTAAAAGACCTCTCCAGGGGACATTCTACCCACTGTGGGCTGTTATAGAAAAAAGTCTCGTGGCCATAGTTATCAAATTGAATGAACATGTCACCCAGTGTGTGACAGTATGATGCCTTATGTCTTGATACCTATAGAGCTCTATAGAGCAAAGGCTTAACAATATCAGGCTGAAATATTTAATTACTGGTTTTGGCTGCATCAAGGGGAAAACCAGCAATTACTCCCACTAAACACTAATGTACCTATAAAATACATTTTTTGAGTGAGGGAAACAAAATCACAGCAGTGTGTTTATCATTTCAAATCTAAAGCACATTCTTCTATTCAGATGCATTA